>NC_069137.1:33901083-34501083 GCF_026914265.1 Mya arenaria | reverse complement strand
TTGACCTTTTATTCAGAGAAGGGCTTTGCAGATCCTTTAAAGCTTTAAAAACTATACCCTCCAAAGATTTAGATTTTGATCTCTCAGATAGCCGGTTCCTTTGGGAGCAATGAATAACACATTTATATTTTCTATTCACTTGTGTGGGAAAACTGCGACCTTATTCATTTTTAGCTCTACTGGCCAAAGGCCAGAAGAGCTTATGCGATGGTAATGTGTACGTAGTATGTGCATCCGTGCGATCGTGGGGTCTTGCGTTCGTGCGTCTGTAAACAATTGCTTGTGAACACGATACAGTCTTCAGTTTTGATTGTATCTTGATGAAACTTGTACAGTATCTAGATATCCATTAGAGCTGGGTTCCTTTCAAAAACCAGCCAGATCCGCCCATGCATGCCTAGATTTTGGCCCTTGATAGTATAAAAAAATGCTATTGTGTAAACAATTGGTTGTGAACACGATACAGTCTTCAGTTTTGATTGTATCTCGATGAAACTTGTACAGTATCTAGATATAGATTAGAGCTCGGTTCCTTTCGATCCGCCCATGAATGCCTAGATTATGGGCCATGAAAGTTTCAAAGAAATGCTTTCTATTTTTAGCCAGGTCTGCATGAGCGAATTCTATTTTTAGCCAAGTTTACATGTACATGAAAATTCAAGTCTAGAGTTAAGGGAGACAATTTGCAAGTCTAGGATTTTGAGAGACAATTTGCTTTTTGCTTCTGCAGCTGATTTTGTGAATTACCCTGCCTTGTTCTTGTTGAAAGCCCAAAGGCCATTTTTTAGCTTTAAGTTCTGTAGTTTGCGCATTCATCTTAACAAAATTGGTTGTGAATGTTTAAGTTATGCACCTGGTGTCATTACTGGCCACACCTAGGGTTCACAGGTTTGGTAAACATAAATCTGGAAAGGTTTGAAAATCTTTTTGTGTGTTCGTGCATCCATCTCAGCACAATTGATTGTGAATGTTTGTTCAAATTGATCAATGTTGTCCTAGGATGCCCTTGACTTTGATCAACTTTTTTTAACTTTTAAAACTACAGAATTTTTTACTATGGGTACAGTTTTGAAAGCATTTTTTTTTGTCAGATTACTTTTACTTGGCACATATTAAAATAGTTCATGCAACTAATCTGCTTACAATACTTTCTGGGCTCAGATGTTGAACGTGCTACGTTTTTAGGTAACCCAAACACAAAACATAAACTATATGTCTGTTGCCTTTTGCCCATACATACATGCTCTGGATTGATATGACCACAAAAGCCATGCCAGTAGAGCATAGGCCCTTTTGGGCCTCTTGTTGAAAGAGTTTTAGCCCTTCGTTTATTTTACATTTAAAATTGGTTTCTTCGCAACTCCTCTTACGTTTTTCATGCGATTTCTACCAAACTTTCACAGATTGATGACTATATAGTGACGTCAGGCTTTTGCAATTTGACCTTTTTTGACAGAGTTATTGCCCTTTCTTAATTTTACGCATTTCTTATGTTCCTGAAAAACTACCCTTACCATTGATTTGCTTTCATTACAAAAAATGCGTCCATGAGGCGGGGGATATAGCTGTCTGTGACTGCTCTTGTTTGGAAGGGGTCTTCAGAGTCTTGATCCTTTTTTGGGGGAAGGGTTCTTGACCATATTCAGAGAAGGGCTTTGCAGATCCTTTAAAGCTTTAAAAACTATAAAAACCTGTAATTCACCCTCCAAAGATTTAGATTTTGATCTCTCAGTTAGCCGGTTCCTTTGGGAGCAATGAATAACACATTTATATTTTCTATCACTTGTGTGGGAAAACTGCAACCTTATTCATTTTTCCTTTATACAGTCTGAGTCAACAATCAGCTATATGCAACAACACATGGCATTTAGTGGTCATTGATTTACTAAAGTGCATTGTTTTCGTAGGCAGATGATATGATAGACTTTTATTATTTCATTATTAGTTCAGAATATTTCAATTTAACATTACGAAATTATGATTACGTACTAATTGTTCATTTTGTTTTACATAAGCAAGATTAATATTATTTGTGACAACGCCAAGGATATGAATGAATTCTGCAGGGTACTAAATGTATATGTATATTTTTATATGTGATACAGTGTATCTAGCAAAAGGTTCAGTTCACAATGATATTGAAATATCTTGTTATAATTAACCCTCACAAAGTTCGAGCAATATTTACAGGCATTGGGAGGTAATTAGTGGTTGTAAAACTGGTATAAATTAGTTCTGAAGCAAAACCAGTAACAAGATAAACACCAGTGTGGCTACCAGGATATATTTTCATGTGACATCCCCCTAGATCTTGTTCAAATATTGTAGAAATATTGAGGGTTGTTCTGGAAGGAATGGTCAGAATAAGCCTTTAATGCTTTTAATAATTTTACAGAAATCACCCTAAAAACCTTTATCTTACCGAAATTGCACAGTTAGTGAAAACCTTTATTTTTGCCAAATTGCTACCAATATAAAAAACCTTTATTTTGCTAAATTGCAACCTTTATAAAATCCTTTATTTTGCTAAATTGCAACCTTTTTAAAAACTTAATTCTCATTCAGGCCTGCAATAGGAGACCAGGGCAGTACTAAACTCATATTAATAGTATTAATCTTTTTTCATTATTCAGTCCAGTGAACATCAAAGAATTTGAGAAGATGTATGTACAGTTTAACTGACTAAACCTGGTCACATCATATGACAAATCACATGTTTATTGTCATGTGCCTCTCAGTCATCACTGCAGTAATTATCCTTCTCACTCCCACAATAGAATGCTAATTATACAATGATCAGGATTATTTTTATTTGTATGTTTGTCCATATTGACAGCAGTTTTCTTTAGGATGAAATTTCAGCTTGGGGTCCTTATTATGATCCTCCATATTGACTCTGGGTTTTCCGTAGGATGTTCCAGCTAGGGGCCCTATGATCCTTCTTACTCACTCGGGGTTTTCCCTAGGATGTTTCAGCTAGGGGCCCTATGATCCTCCTTACTCACTCGGGGTTTTCCCTAGGATGTTCCAGCTAGGGGCCCTATGATCCTCCTTACTCACTCAGGGTTTTCCCTAGGATGTTTCAGCTAGGGGCCCTATGATCCTCCGTACTCACTCGGGGTTTTCCCTAGGATGTTCCAGCTAGGGGTCCTATGATCCTCCGTACTCACTCGGGGTTTTCCCTAGGATGTTTCAGCTGGGGGCCCTATGATCCTCCTTACTCACTCGGGGTTTTCCCTAGGATGTTTCAGCTGGGGGCCCTATGATCCTCCTTACTCACTCAGGGTTTTCCCTAGGATGTTTCAGCTGGGGGCCCTATGATTCTCCTTACTCACTCGGGGTTTTCCCTAGGATGTTTCAGCTGGGGGCCCTATGATCCTCCTTACTCACTCGGGGTTTTCCCTAGGATGTTCCAGCTGGGGGCCCTATGATCCTTCATACTCACTCAGGGTTTTCCCTAGGATGTTCCAGCTAGGGGTCCTATGATCCTTCATACTCACTCGGGGTTTTCCCTAGGATGTTCCAGCTGGGGGTCCTATGGTCCTTCATACTCACTCGGGGTTTTCCCTAGGATGTTCCAGCTAGGGGTCCTATGATCCTTCATACTCAGTCAGGGTTTTCCCTAGGATGTTTCAGCTAGGGGTCCTATGATCCTTCATACACACTCAGGGTTTTTCCTAGGATGTTTCAGCTTGGGGTCCCTTTATAATAGTTTACACTAAATAGCAGTTTACATTGGGTCCTAGGGATGAACAGTAATTTTTAAAGTCAGGGTTCTTAAGGCCATGTTTACAGTCTCAAGTCCTAATCTAGACTCAGACTCAAAAATGCACTTTCATTAAGTGATAAAGAATCATCTTTATACCATTCATTTTACAAAATAATTAAAGATGTGATAAATTGTACACTTTTTAATATGTAGTATTAACATTCAGCACAATTTCATCATAAAACCTCAACACGAAAGAAAATTAGAAGAAATGAAGGTTTGCAGTTTTGAGTCATAAGTCTAAACTTAGATTGTTCCTAGTCACTTCCCCAGATCTTGAAATTAGTGTCAGGGACTCAGGTCAGAATTTCTACCCATGAGAAATCCTTGATTGACTCCTTCGAGATTGTTTTTTATTTCCATTCTACACTAATTACTTACTATTATCTGACTGCACTATGAAGATTTGAGTTTAAGGCGAGGTTGAGTATTACTAAATTCATCAAAGAACAAATAGATCATGTTTAAAGAAACAGTTTGAGATAAGTTATTTACAGCACATGCATGAATCACTATGCAACAAACTTGCTTTCATTGTCAGGGTTTGAATTTAGAGGGGGGCTTACCTCAGGACTTGCACCCCACCCCCACCCCCCAGGAAACAAAAAATATAGATTTTGAAATAAAGTATAAAATATAATATGGTTGGGGCCACCCCTATGAACATATTGGCTAATTTAAGTCTAAAATGTTGAATTTTGTCTAAATTGTGCATATTTTGTATTCAGAGTTCACATAGACAATCCTGGGGGAGGTGCAGGGTGTCCCCCTCCCATTCTTTTAGCTGCTACTGATTGCCATATGAATTTCATATATTTATATGTTAATAACTGTGTTTAACATTACAGTCTCTTGGGATAGTTGTATAGTACAGGTTGTTGATCTTGTTTTGTGCAAGATATTTTAGAATTGCAGAATATTGCTGAAACTGCCTGCTCAGACATTTAGTAATTGTAAATACAATAGTCTGTGAGTGCTTGCCAAAATACTTGCTTAGCTGTCTGTTTCATATGTATTCATTATTTTATATTATAAGAAGTTTTCTGGCATGAACTATCATGCATTTGCTATAAAACATGTTTGTGCACTCTGAAATAAAAAGGCTGAAAACATAGGTCAAACAAATATAGTAAGGTGGTTCCTGTAAAACACTAAGGTTAGATAGGTTTAATAAAATGATTTGATTGTGTGCTAAGTATATTTATTATTGTTTTGTTTACATATATAGCGGTTCACATCTTGACATTAATGTTAATTGCCAAGAGAGCAACACAATGCAAGTCAACTGTTTACTTTGTACAAATAATAGTGCCACATAGTTTATTTATTAATATTAGGATATCAGGATTTTAAAATAGGGTCAGTCAGGTAACTGCAACCATAACTTTTTTGTTTGGCCTGATATTTGTATATACCATTTGATGGCAGATATGTTACATCTTACAGTACTATGTAAATGTAAATCAATAATATATTGAAAGATGCAAGAACATCAGGAGCTCAGTGTGTCCCTACTGATGCCTAGATCAATTATGCTGAAAAACAGTTTTTTGGTTGAAATATTCAAGTCTCTTTTTTTCTGTACATTAATTATAATTCATACTCCTACACTGAATTTATAATAGCCAAGATGATTGATTAAAGTGAAGTTTCTGATTAACATTGAACATATCCTCTTCCCAATGTCAAGGTTTCTCTTAAGTATTGATGCATCATATGTGTGATCGTGTGGTTTTTGCCAGTTTTCACTGATAACCAATATCATATGAGATGAAGTTATATTATAGCCCATTGAGAATGCATCATTTTCTGAAAACAGACCGATGATTGTGTGACTAAAATGGTTAACATCTTTGTATAAATGAAACATTCATACATTCATCATGAGTGAGAAAGAAGAGACATGAATATTTCGACCAGAAAACTGTTTTTTCAGCAAAATTGCTCTAGGCATTATAACTATTACAGTTAAAATTAAATCCCAACACATAACTTATTAAACCAAATTTTAATAACTAAAACTTGATGACATAGAGCCCTATGAAATTATCATTTTTCTCCTCAGTTCACACAAATGTTCAACAAATCCTCATTTATGTTTTCATAGGCATGTAAATGCATCAGGTTTTAGAAATTATAGAAAAGTATAAAAAAAACAGAGATAATGTGTGAACTTAAGTTGATGGGTTCCAGCTTTATATATATATGATATATTGCATAAATGTAGACACGTAAATGAGTGAAACTTATTCTTTATGGTCAGAGATATTTAAGCATGTTTCTGAAGTTATGTTATCAAGTTTTAGTTATTAAATGATTTCGTTTATCAAGTTACTGCTTGGGATTAGAATAAACTGAAATAGTGACATATAATATATATATATATTTGTTCAATGAAATTCGATCATCGCGCTAGAACTGAAATTTAATTTAAAGCTGTAAAATTCTACTATATAATGACACTTTTTTGTTCATAAAGACATCAGCATTAATACTGAATGTAAACAGACTGTGAGCTGTACATTTGTGTCCTTAATGCCTTTTTCAGGAAATCAATGTTAAACATGAAATCACTTGAGAAAATGTAGATGGCCTATATGCACCTGCTTGTTTGAACGGTAACCATTTGCTGGATACAGTAACCATTTGCTGGATACAGTAACCATTTGCTGGATATAGAATCATAGATGACCTATATCCACCTGTATGGTTGTGCAGTAACCATTTGCTGGGTATAGAATCATAGATGGCCTATATCCACCTGTATGGTTGTGCAGTAACCATTTGCTGGATATAGAATCATAGATGACCTATATCCACCTGTATGGTTGTGCAGTAATCCTTTGCTGGATATAGAATCATAGATGGCCTATATCCACCTGTGTTGTTGTGCAGTAACCCTTTGCTGGATATAGAATCATAGATGGCCTATATCCACCTGTGTTGTTGTGCAGTAACCCTTTGCTGGATATAGAATCAGAGATGGCCTATATGCACCTGTGTGGTTGTGCAGTAACCCTTTGCTGGATATAGAATCATAGATGGCCTATATCCACCTGTATGTTTGTGCAGTAACCCTTTGCTGGATATAGAATCATTGATGGCCTATATCCACCTGTATGGTTGTGCAGTAACCCTTTGCTGGATATAGAATCATTGATGGCCTATATCCACCTGTATGGTTGTGCAGTAACCATTTGCTGGGTATAGAATCCGAGATGGCCTATTTCCACCTGTATGGTTGTGCAGTAACCCTTTGCTGGGTATAGAATCATAGATGGCCTATATCCACCTGTATGTTTGTGCAGTAACCCTTTGCTGGATATAGAATCATAGATGGCCTATATCCACCTGTATGGTTGTGCAGTAACCCTTTGCTGGATATAGAATCATAGATGGCCTATTTCCACCTGTATGGTTGTGCAGTTACCCTTTGCTGGATATAGAATCATAGATGGCCTATATCCACCTGTATGATTGTGCAGTAACCCTTTGCTGGATATAGAATCATAGATGGCCTATATGCACCTGTATGGTTGTGCAGTAACCCTTTGCTGGATATAGAATCATAGATGACCTATATCCACCTGTATGGTTGTGCAGTAACCCTTTGCTGGGTATAGAATCATAGATGGCCTATATCCACCTGTATGGTTGTGCAGTAACCCTTTGCTGGATAAAGAATCATAGATGGCCTATATCCACCTGTATGGTTGTGCAGTAACCCTTTGCTGGATATAGAATCATATATGGCCTATATCCACCTGTATGGTTGTGCAGTAACCCTTTGCTGGATATAGAATCATAGATGGCCTATTTCCACCTGTATGGTTGTGCAGTAACGATTTGCTGGATATAGAATCATAGATGACCTATATCCACCTGTATGGTTGTGCAGTAACTATTTGCTGGATATAGAATCATAGATGGCCTATATGCACCTGTATGGTTGTGCAGTAACCATTTGTTGGGTATAGAATCATTGATGGCCTGTAATATGCACCAGTTTGGTTGTCAGTAACCATTTGCTGGATATAGAATCAGAGATGGCCTATATCTACATGTGTGGTTGTGCAGTTACCATTGCTGGATATAGAATCATAGATGGCCTATATAATATGCACCTGTGTGGTTGTGCAGTAACCATTGCTTGATATAGAATCAGAGATGGCCTATATCTACATGTGTGGTTGTGCAGTAACCATTGCTGGATATAGAATCATAGATGGCCTATATAATATGCACCTGTGTGGTTGTGCAGTTTTCATAAGATGGCCTATAATATGCACCTGTTTGTTTAAGAGCAATAACTTTTTGCTGGGTATAAAATCATGATATCATAGATGAAGAATGTGAATTATGTATCATTTCTCTACCAGGTTTATGAAGCTGACCTTGAAAATTCCCTGGAAGAATTGTACATAAAACATGTAATTGCCACCATGATAGACAAACTAAATGCTCTTCACACCTGCCTTGTGTTTGTAATATTACCATTTTATGGGAGTTAATTAAGGTTTTCGCTATTTAAGGAAAGCTCAGACCTTGAAAATTCCATGAAGAATTTATACACTGCGCCAATAATTGCAACCAGAGACAGACTGAATGATCTTGACACCTGTCTATATATTTATAATACAACCATTTCAGGATAGTGAATAGATACTCTTCCTCTGCCAATTTCAGGAAAGCTCACTTTGAAGATTCCTTTGAATAAATGATAGACAAGGCCAGTAAGTGCAAACCAGAGACAGACTGAATTCTCTTGACACCTGTCTTATATTTGTAATACAAGTTCATTTCAGGATAGGGAATATACGCTTTTCCTCTGCCAATTTCAGGAAAGCTCACTTTAAAAATTTACACTGAGCCAGTAATTGTGACCATTGACTGACTTTAATAATACTCTTGATGCAACCATTTTATGATAGTGAAGACCTTTTCTGCATATTTCAGGAAAGCTGACATTGAAAATTCCATGGAAGAACCTTTACACAGAGCCAGTGATTGCCACCATAGACGGGCTCTATGCTCTGGCGGTGCCCAATGTCGGTATGTCACATGCAGCAGTAACATTGGAACTAATAAATAAAACGTCTTGATTTTAATCAATCATATCTACAGCCTGTGAATGCAACAGATCATTAATAATTGCTAAGTTTGGAACTAAAACGGGTGATAATGTTCAATGTTGTACTTAATCTTCTTAGAGCTTTTTTGGAAAAGTTACATTTATTTTTCAAGTTCAAGGGTTTTTCTTCTTAAATCATAAATATGAACAAATTGATGATAAAACAAATGCCTAGACACTACATGCTTTCAAGATTTAATTTGAAAGTGACAACAAAATCCTGAGATATGGTCCTAAGCCATACACTGTATCACATGATTAAGTTAATACCTCTCTATTATAACATTTATGTGGTGATAATAAGTATTTGTTGAAGAATCTGGCTGTGTTTCTGTTCCAGGAATCAAGTACAATGCCGAGAAAGAGGAGAAGGAACACCAGGAGACGAAACAGAAAAAGTTACGAGCCCTGGAAGAAGCTAAAAAACTGGAGGCTGAAAAAGGTTGAAACATTTGTCTGCTTTCATTCACAACCTTTGCTTTCTTTGAAATGTTTGCAGTATAGACCAAAGAATAATGTGAATTAGTTTGCATATCTATGACCTTGCATAGATTTGTTTTTAAAAAAAAAAAAAAAAAAAGTAAGGCCTTTTGAAGTAATTGAAGCTTGTAAGCATGATGTTTCGCCATAAACTGGTCCTGTGTTATCGAATACATTTTGGAGGAAAACAGGTTGTGTTGCTCTGTGATATTGTGTTGCTCTGTGATAGCCAACCATACTTGTATGCACCTAGGCTGGAAATCAATACTAACCATTCTTAGAGTGCTCAAATGGTAAAGGTGTCTGACTCTCACTCATGAGGTTGTGGGTTCGATCCAAACCAGGGGTACTTACTCATGGCCTTTTAAGAAAGACTTAGTACTGGTTTTTGCCTTGTAGACAGACTGAAGAGAAATTCATATCAGCTTTCAACTGTTTTCACAATCAAGCTTTAATAAAATAATGTATACTGACAAACATAACATGTGCTCTGGCCAGAAATCAAATCAAACTCAGGATGTCTTGTGAGAACTGAGTACGCTGATCACTGTGCTAGCCACAAAAATATGCATCTTTAAAAACTATTAAACACCATATTATCTAACTGTTGCTTTCTGTAAAACATCATTTTTTAATAAATTTCTTGCAGACCAACCTAAAGAGAAGAAAAAAGACTCCTTTGCGGAGAAGTTTGCTACACAAGTTATCAAGAATCTTCAGGTGGAGGTGCGAAACATCCATGTACGTTACGAGGACAAATATACCAACCCTAAACAACCATTCTCTATTGGTGCCACATTGAAGGAACTCCTGTTCAGAGTGAGTACCAGTATCTTGTCAAAAGAAGCCTTAAATTTGTTATACATAATTTATGCAGTAATGTTATCTTTACGGCATTTATATCTGAATATTTATTCTTTTTTTTTGAAAAACAATTAAATATGTGATGATTTATTAGTCTACTGTAAGAAAATTGACAATAAGTCATATGAACTTCTATTTCAGACGACAGATGAGAACTGGAAACCCTGTATCATCAAGGAAGCTGTATCACAGATATACAAGGTACATAGTTGTCTCTAGCCGTGAAATCACAGATATACAAGGTACATAGTTGTCTCTAGCCGTGATATCACAGATATACAAGGTACATAGTTGTCTCTAGCTGTGATACCACAGATATACAAGATACATAGTTGTCTCTAGTCGTGATATCACAGATATACAAAGTACATAGTTGTCTCTAGCTGTGAAATCACAGATATACAAGGTACATAGTTGTCTCTAGCTGTGATACCAAAGATATACAAGATACATAGTTGTCTCTAGCTGTGATACCACAGATACACAAGGTACATAGTTGTCTCTAGCCGTGATATATCAGATAAACAAGGTACATAGTTGTCTCTAGCTGTGAAATCACAGATATACAAGGTACATAGTTGTCTCTAGCTGTGAAATCACAGATATACTAGGTACATAGTTGTCTCTAGCCGTGAAATCACAGATATACAAGGTACATAGTTGTCTCTAGCCGTGATACCACAGATATACAAGGTACATAGTTGTCTCTAGCCGTGATACCACAGATATACAAGGTACGTAGTTGTCTCTAGCCGTGATATCACAGATATACAAGGTACGTAGTTGTTTCTAGCCGTGAAATCAGATATACAAGGTACATAGTTGTCTCTAGCCGTGATATATCAGATAAACAAGGTACATAGTTGTCTCTAGCTGTGAAATCACAGATTTACAAGGTACATAGTTGTCTCTAGCTGTGAAATCACAGATATACAAGGTACATAGTTGTCTCTAGCTGTGAAATCACAGATATACAAGGTACATAGTTGTCTCTAGCTGTGAAATCACAGATATACTAGGTACATAGTTGTCTCTAGCCGTGAAATCACAGATATACAAGGTACATAGTTGTCTCTAGCCGTGATACCACAGATATACAAGGTACATAGTTGTCTCTAGCCGTGATACCACAGATATACAAGGTACATAGTTGTCTCTAGCCGTGATACCACAGATATACAAGGTACATAGTTGTCTCTAGCTGTGAAATCACAGATATACAAGGTACATAGTTGTCTCTAGCTGTGAAATCACAGATATACAAGGTACATAGTTGTCTCTAGCCATGATATCACAGATATACAAGGTACATAGTTGTCTCTTGCCATGATATCACAGATATACAAGGTACATAGTTGTCTCTAGCCATGATATCACAGATATACAAGGTACATAGTTGTCTCTAGCTGTGAAATCACAGATATACAAGGTACATAGTTGTCTCTTGCCATGATATCACAGATATACAAGGTACATAGTTGTCTCTAGCCATGATATCACAGATATACAAGGTACATAGTTGTCTCTAGCTGTGAAATCACAGATATACAAGGTACATAGTTGTCTCTAGCCATGATATCACAGGAATACAAGATATACAAGGTACATAGTTGTCTCTAGCCGTGATATCACAGGTATACAAGATACATAGTTGTCTCTAGCTGTGGAATCACAGATATACAAGGTACATAGTTGACTCTAGCCATGATATCACAGATATACAAGGTACATAGTTGTTTTTAGCTGTGAAATCACAGATATACAAGGTACATAGTTGTCTCTAGCTGTGAAATCACAGATATACAAGGTACATAGTTGTCTCTAGCCGTGATACCACAGATATACAAGGAATATAGTTGTCTTTAGCCGTGATATCACAGATATACAAGGAATATAGTTGTTGCTAACCATGATACCACAGATATACAAGGTACATAGTTGTCTCTAGTTTTGATATCCCAGATACACAAGGAATATAGTTGTCTCTAGCCGTGACACCACAGATATACAAGTTACAAAATTGTCTCTAGCCATGATATCACAGATATTCAAGATCCATCGTTAACTTAAGTTGTGATATCACAGATATACAAAGTACATGGTTGTCTCTAGCCATGATAGCACAGATTTTTTCTGTGAAAACAGAGAGTAACAGTTACTCTTGATTAAACATTCAATATGAATACTTGTAAACATATCATCCACTTAAAATGTTTGCTTGAAACACAACCACCTATACACCTGTCAGAATTATTAGGATAATACCTTTCCATGAACTAAGCTCTCAGCATTGAATGCATAGCATCTAAATTGGTCTAGTATATAAGTAAGATTTTGCTCAGAAGTTGTCATCTGTTAATTGGGTAATTGTACCTTGTACAAAATCACTATGTTAAAAACCAACACCACAGCCATGACTTATGTTAGAGTGACACATTTCTAGCATCATCCAATTCTGTTTACAGTTGGTGAAGCTGGAGCAGTTGGCTGTCTACTGGAACAGCCATTCTACACTGTATGAAGACAGACCCAAGGCTGACATTCTGGTAAAGAAATGTATTAATAAGCAAATGTATTAATAAGCATTATTTCAAGATACTTAACAGATATATTTTTTCCACTATGGGCGCTAGAAACCTTCATTAAACACAAACAATACATTTTTTATGTATGCAACTTAATGCAACTCAGTTATAACGTAATGTGAGGGGTCCATAGGACACAGTCAAGTTGGTGCTTGACCGTGTGATAGTGTTACAAAGAAGAATGACTATAATTACATACTGCATTCCCCACCCACTATCAAGTACCATGCATATTTTGCTTGACCTTGGAAAAGATGCTGTTCAATGTGATTCATATATCTCATCTCAAACAATGTATTAAAGTAATATTGACATACAACAGTTTTGTGCTGACAAGGTGTTAAAGATATAAACTACATAAGAGAACACTCCATAATTCACCTTCTTGGCTCATGAACAGTGCATGAATTTTCACCTAAGCAGACAAGACATCATTTAAGCAATCAATTATTTCAGAAATTTCATTATACTTGGGAGCAATTTTTTTTTGATAATGGAACAAATCGGGATGCACTCGGGTATAGTGTTATAATGAGTATTATTTTTAGCTGACTACAAATATTTTCCTTAACATCAACAAAAGATCAGTGTTCGCCTTATATTATATACATGTATGTTACCAAGGATTTGACTTTCTTTCATTTTACAGAAAAGTCTGAAGAGTGCCATAGAAGAGGGCAATAAGACCAACTTCCAGTACTGTAAGTATGTCTCGGATAAATAACAACAACAACAGTTTTGAACCAGTTATCGAAATTAGGTTTTGAGATGAACAAGTCAAAATTCTTATACCATTGCCTGGCATGAAAATTTTGAACAAGCCCTGCTATATAAGATTCAGAATTTGAACAAGCCTGGAAGACATTTTACCAGTGCAGGGCTTGGGTTAATTGGACCACTGCTTTTCCAAGAGAACAAATATTATTCACTCTTGAATATATACATCATTTTACAAATGTTGATAAGTTTTAATACTGTCGTCTTTAAAACTTCCCCTTTTAGTGATCAGGCCAATTTCATCAGTGGCCCACCTTCGATTGAACACAAAACCTGAAGAACAGGAATTCACTGTTCCAAAGGTGTCCTTGACAGTCATATTTGATGACATCTCCATCGGACTAGCCAAGGTTCAGGTTAGTTGAATTTTTTTTCTCAACAGTGATTGGGCTAAATATAGATACACCTAAAAATAAAGTGGTTTGGTTTCAAAACTGTAGTTAGCAATCCTATTTCATGACATTATCACTGGACTAGCCAAGTTAGTAGAGTCATAGCATAGCATTTCATTCTTAATAGTAGAACTTAATGTAGTAACCCCCCCCCCAACCCCCTTCCCCTTGGTTCAAAAGATGTCATTGCCTGTAATTGCCTATTTGTACTAAGTCAAGCCAAGGTTGAGTTTACCAGTAGTTGAATGTCAGAAATGTCCACATGCAAAATCTCAAAAGTATTTGCCCAAATTTGAAAACAACTAACGTTTCATTCTAGGTAAAGCTGTTTTAGTACAGGTATAGCATTACTGATATAACTGTTTCAGTACAGTAACAATATACCATTGAAACATTCACGGAATTTAGCACTACCCATTCATTTAACCATGAAAACACTTGATAGTTAGAAGTTCCAGATATATAGATAACTTGTCACAATTTATTGTTTAACCCTCACTGTGCAGCTACATGTATAATTCTGTTACAGTATAATGATGTCCTGGAGATGTTGGAGGGCTTTGAGAGAGTCAATCTGATGGGTATCTATAGGAAATACAAGCCAGATGTCCCCTTTAGAGGTCACACAGCTGCATGGTAGGTGTTATCAAACCTTATGTATAATAAAGCAGAGAAAAGCAACATTTTGATAAGCACCTCTCCGTATTCTTCATGATGTTATGGTTTACTCCCTGACTCTTATTGCTTAAGTTTCTTTCTTGATTCAAAGCTAACCTCTGCTCCCCCTATCTAATAAACTATAATATAGGCCCTTGTCCATTTCTTTCATAACTCAGGGCTTTCAAGCAAACAAAGTAGATGTATTGTCAAAGTGGCAGCATGCATAAAACTGATACCTTGGCAATAACTCAGAATGGGTCAATGTGTAGCAAGACCCATAACTCTGACTAAAATGATTGTTACATTATGTCCCTTCTTCAATAGAGGATCAGCGTTTGCTCTTACTCATTTACCCAAAATTGTTTACAGATATTTTGGTAAGAGACAGATCATTATGAATGCCAGAACGTTTATTAACCAGGTTTTTAACGAAAACCGGGTTATTAGAATGAGGTTGTCGTTGGGCGGATGGGCGGGCGGTTGTCAAACATTGGTTTCTGTTCAATTACTTTAGTTAGCATTGATAGATATTGATGAAACTTGGTGTGTAGGTAGCTTATGGGAAGAGCTAGCTTGGGATTGCTTTTGAGGGGGGTGGGGCTAAGGTCTTCTGACATGTGAAGAGCTAGCTTGGAATTGCTTTTGAGTGGGGAGGGGCTAAGGTCAAGGTCACTATTACTAAAAATAGAAAAATGGTTTCCGCCAACAGTAATTTTCAGTTACGTCTCTTTTTGATAAAAGTAAAGATAAAGTCATACAACAAATTAATTGGCTATAATTACTGATTGCCCATAACAAAAACCTGGTTTCGTCGCATTGCTGCGCTTCTAGTTATTGTTACATTGGTTTTTTTTTTTCACTTAAATGCTAAATTTAAATAGTTTGTGTTTGTTATTCCTTAAATTGACCATTTTAATGGCATATAAAGGAATTATAATTGCAGCAGCTTTAGTATATGACTATTATATATATATTTCAACATGTAGTATATAATAGCAAAATATCCTTTTTCATGTGGAATTTTGGGTATGATGTCAGTTATTCAATTTTCAGGTGGCATTTTGCATACAAGAGCATACTAGAAGAAACTGTACGCAGACGACGTAAAATGTGGTCGTGGGAACATATTCGAGAACATAGGGACAAAAAGAATCAGTACAGGGAAGCGTACATTAAGAAACTGGAGAGCAAGAAAGTGGCGTCTGACCTGCAGAAGACACTTGATGTGAGTTGCCACTGAAATTCTTAAATTTGTCTTCTGTTGTGGAATATCTTATGTAACCTTAGCTTTGGTCATAACTTCAGAACAGCATGAGAATAGTTCTAGATAAACTACTCCTATTGCAGATAACATTGAGCACATAAGGAGCAAGGCCCTTTACTCAGTCTTGATTGAATAATTTACAAGTTTTGCCCCTTTTTGCCTGATAACCACAACAGCAGATAAGCCATGGTAACCACTTGTGATGCTTTTGTTAAACTGTCTATTACTTAAACAAATAGGTGGAGATTTGTAGTAGTTTTGCTTTCATTGTGTCGGCCAAAGCAAAACAGATGTTGAAGATTACCTTGAAACTTGGTACACATGTTCCCTATGACAATACACAATTTTTATTTTATGTGACCCTGTCTAGAAAATATGTTGAGTTATACATTGAACATCAGAGAAAAACTGAAAGTACTTACATATGTTTGTTTTAGCTGCATGACTTAAAAGTGACAATATGTTATTGTGAAATACAAACAGAAAAAGTGTGTCTCAAGACTTCTCATAGACATGTTAAAGATGAAGTGAATAAAAAGAATCTTTGTTGGTTAATACATGGCCAAGAAATAATTTGAATTAATGGTTGACCAGGTAATATTCTTTATAATTAAAATGCATTCAATGGTCTCATGAAATGCCTTGGGTCGAGCTGATTCACTGAGGACTAGAGCATGCTGGTAATGTTTCATGTAAGTAGGAATTAAACCATTACAGTAATTGCTAGCAATCAAGTGTGAGATCATATCATTCAGTCTGAGGATTATTTTTTTTTTCATTTTTATCAAATATTTTATATTACCTCAGGAATGTGAAGCCTACCTAGATGTATTCAACATCACAGTGATTCGCCAACAAGCCGAGATAGAGAGCGTAAAACGTGGGCTTAAACGTGCTGAGGAGAAGAAAAACGCAGGCTGGTTCGGCGGAATGTTCGGGGGCGGGAAGAAGAAAGATGAGGCGAAGAAGAAGAGTGATGCAGAACAGATACGTAAGTGCGGTTGACTGTTCTGATGCAGATTTCGCACTTACCTATCAGTGCCATCTTTTATGGTTATTTTCAGAACCATCTTATGTTTAATTTGCATCTCTTCCTTAAATAAAACTGTTTTATTCCAGACCTTAAGCATTAGGGTGTTAAATGCCTATTGTAAACTCTTTGAAATATGAAAAAACTTAAAATAAAAACAGGACTTAAACTTAAATATTGTTTGAAGAAGCAGTTTGAGAATAAAATTTTAGGATTATGATCATCTCTGTAGAAATCAAAACCTTCTGAAATCTTTAGTTATAGTTTGTATTGTGTAGGGATCACTAATAGTACTTTTAGCTCCTCTGTTTCAAGAACCTTGGTGTTGACATCATAATGGATGTCATCTTGGAAAACAAGAACACTTTGGCCATTACTTATTACTTTTTCAAGACATTCACTTGAAACTTGTAACATGATTTGCTGAGGGCAGTGCACATATGTGTAGTGATGCTCTTAACTCTTGTTTCAGTAAGTGTTCATTTCTGCCTTTCTTCGACTAAATAAACAACAACATGCAGTGCTTTTGTTGCTTTTGTTTCTGTTAAAAACATTTGAATTTCTGTTCCCATTACAGAGGAGCAGTTTTATGAGCAGTTCAACTCTGATGAAAAGAAGAAGTTATATGATGCCATCGGCTACCAGGAGAATGAGTCTGACCCCACTCTGCCCAAAGCTGTAAGTCTGACCCTACTCTGCCCAAAGCAGTAAATCTGACTCACTCTGCCCAAAAAGGAAAGTCTGTTCCCAATCTGGCAAAAACAGTAAATCTGACCCCACTCTGTCCAAAACAAAGTCTGGCCACACTGCTCAAAACAGTAAGTCGGTCACACTCTGACCAAAACAGTAAGTCTGGCCACACTCTGCCCAAAACAGTAAGTCTGGCCACACTCTGTCAAAAACAGTAAGTCTGACCACACTCTGCCTAAAACAGTAAGTCTGGCCACACTGTCCAAAACAGTAAGTCTGGCCACACTCTGTCCAAAACAGTAAGTCTGGCCACACTCTGTCCAAAACAGTAAGTCTGGCCACACTCTGCCCAAAACAGTTAGTCTGGCCACACTCTGCCCAAAACAGTAAGTGGCCACACTCTGTCCAAAACAGTAAGTCTGGCCCCACTCTGCCCAAAGCAGTAAGTCTGGCCACACTCTGCCCAAAGCAGTAAGTCTGGCCACACTCTGCCCAAAACAGTAAGTCTGGCCACACTGTCCAAAACAGTAAGTCTGGCCACACTCTGTCCAAAACAGTAAGTCTGGCCCCACTTTGCCCAAAGCAGTAAGTCAGGCCACACTCTGCCCAAAACAGTAAGTCTGGCCACACTGTCCAAAACAGTAAGTCTGGCCACACTCTGTCCAAAACAGTAAGTCTGGCCCCACTCTGCCCAAAGCAGTAAGTCTGGCCACACTCAGCCCAAAACAGTTAGACTGGCCACACTCTGCCCAAAACAGTAAGTGGCCTCACTCTGTCCAAAACAGTAAGTCTGGCCCCACTCTGCCCAAAGCAGTAAGGCTGGCTACACTCTGTCCAAAACAGTAAGTCTGGCCACACTGTCCAAAACAGTTAGTCTGGCCACACTCTGCCCAAAACAGTTAGTCTGGCCACACTCTGTCCAAAACAGTAAGTCTGGCCACAGTGTCCAAAACAGTAAGTCTGGCCACACTCTGTCCAAAACAGTAAGTCTGGTCACACTCTGTCCAAAACAGTTAGTCTGGCCACACTCTGTCCAAAACAGTAAGTCTGGCCACACTCTGTCCAAAACAGTAAGTCTGGCCACACTCTGTCCAAAACACTAAGTCTGGTCACACTCTGTCCAAAACAGTAAGTCTGGCCACACTCTTCCCAAAACAGAAAGTCTGGTCACACTCTGTCCAAAACAGTTAGTCTGGTCACACTCTGTCCAAAACAGTAAGTCTGGCCACACTCTTCCCAAAACAGTTAGTCTGGCCACACTCTGCCCAAAACAGTTAGTCTGGCCACACTCTGCCCAAAACAGTAAGTCTGGCCACACTCTGCCCAAAACAGTTAGTCTGGCCACACTCTTCCCAAAACAGTAAGTCTGGCCACACTCTTCCCAAAACAGTTAGTCTGGCCACACTGTGCCCAAAACAGTAAGTGGCCTCACTCCGTCCAAAACAGTAAGTCTGGCCCCACTCTGCCCAAAGCAGTAAGTCTGGCCACACTCTGTCCAAAACAGTTAGTCTGGCCACACTCTGTCCAAAACAGTTAGTCTGGCCACACTCTGCCCAAAACAGTAAGTGGCCTCACTCTGTCCAAAACAGTAAGTCTGGCCCCACTCTGCCCAAAGCAGTAAGGCTGGCCACACTCTGTCCAAAACAGTTAGTCTGGCCACACTCTTCCCAAAACAGTAAGTCTGGCCACACTCTGTCCAAAACAGTAAGTCTGGCCACACTGTCCAAAACAGTAAGTCTGGCCACACTCTGTCCAAAACAGTAAGTCTGGCCACACTCTGCCCAAAACAGTAAGTCTGGCCACACTCTGCCCAAAACAGTATGTCTGGCCACACTGTCCAAAACAGTAAGTCTGGCCACACTCTGTCCAAAACAGTAAGTCTGGCCACACTGTTCAAAAAAGTAAGTCTGGCCACACTCTGCCCAATACAGTAAGTCTGGTCGCACTCTGTTCAAAACAGTAAGTCTTGCCACACTCTGTCCAAAACAGTAAGTCTGGCCACACTCTGTTCAAAACAGTAAGTCTGGCCACACTCTGTCCAAAACAGTAAGTCTGGCCACACTCTGTTCAAAACAGTAAGTCTGGCCACACTCTGTTCAAAACAGTAAGTCTGGCCACACTCTGTCCAAAACAGTAAGTCTGGCCACACTGTCCAAAACAGTAAGTCTTGCCACACTCTGCCCAAGACAGTAAGTCTGGCCACACTCTTCCCAAAACAGTAAGTCTGGCCACACTCTGCCCAAAACAGTAAGTCTGGCCACACTCTGTTCAAAACAGTAAGTCTGGCCACACTCTGCCCAAAACAGTAAGTCTGGCCACACTCTGTTCAAAACAGTAAGTCTGGCCACACTCTGTCCAAAACAGTAAGTCTGGCCACACTCTGTTCAAAACAGTAAGTCTGGCCCCACTCTGCCCAAAACAGTAAGTCTGGCCACACTCTGTTCAAAACAGTAAGTCTGGCCACACTCTGTTCAAAACAGCAAGTCTGGTCACACTCTGTCCAAAACAGTTAGTCTGGTCACACTCTGTCCAAAACAGTAAGTCTGGCCACACTCTTCCCAAAACAGTTAGTCTGGCCACACTCTGCCCAAAACAGTTAGTCTGGCCACACTCAGCCCAAAACAGTAAGTCTGGCCACACTCTGCCCAAAACAGTTAGTCTGGCCACACTCTTCCCAAAACAGTAAGTCTGGCCACACTCTGTCCAAAACAGTTAGTCTGGTCACACTCTGTCCAAAACAGTAAGTCTGGCCACACTCTTCCCAAAACAGTTAGTCTGGCCACACTCTGCCCAAAACAGTTAGTCTGGCCACACTCTGCCCAAAACAGTAAGTCTGGCCACACTCTGCCCAAAACAGTTAGTCTGGCCACACTCTTCCCAAAACAGTAAGTCTGGCCACACTCTTCCCAAAACAGTTAGTCTGGCCACACTGTGCCCAAAACAGTAAGTGGCCTCACTCCGTCCAAAACAGTAAGTCTGGCCCCACTCTGCCCAAAGCAGTAAGTCTGGCCACACTCTGTCCAAAACAGTTAGTCTGGCCACACTCTGTCCAAAACAGTTAGTCTGGCCACACTCTGCCCAAAACAGTAAGTGGCCTCACTCTGTCCAAAACAGTAAGTCTGGCCCCACTCTGCCCAAAGCAGTAAGGCTGGCCACACTCTGTCCAAAACAGTTAGTCTGGCCACACTCTTCCCAAAACAGTAAGTCTGGCCACACTCTGTCCAAAACAGTAAGTCTGGCCACACTGTCCAAAACAGTAAGTCTGGCCACACTCTGTCCAAAACAGTAAGTCTGGCCACACTCTGCCCAAAACAGTAAGTCTGGCCACACTCTGCCCAAAACAGTATGTCTGGCCACACTGTCCAAAACAGTAAGTCTGGCCACACTCTGTCCAAAACAGTAAGTCTGGCCACACTGTTCAAAAAAGTAAGTCTGGCCACACTCTGCCCAATACAGTAAGTCTGGTCGCACTCTGTTCAAAACAGTAAGTCTTGCCACACTCTGCCCAAGACAGTAAGTCTGGCCACACTCTTCCCAAAACAGTAAGTCTGGCCACACTCTGCCCAAAACAGTAAGTCTGGCCACACTCTGTTCAAAACAGTAAGTCTGGCCACACTCTGCCCAAAACAGTAAGTCTGGCCACACTCTGTTCAAAACAGTAAGTCTGGCCACACTCTGTCCAAAACAGTAAGTATGGCCACACTCTGTTCAAAACAGTAAGTCTGGCCCCACTCTGCCCAAAACAGTAAGTCTGGCCACACTCTGTTCAAAACAGTAAGTCTGGCCACACTCTGTTCAAAACAGCAAGTCTGGTCACACTCTGTCCAAAACAGTTAGTCTGGTCACACTCTGTCCAAAACAGTAAGTCTGGCCACACTCTTCCCAAAACAGTTAGTCTGGCCACACTCTGCCCAAAACAGTTAGTCTGGCCACACTCTGCCCAAAACAGTAAGTCTGGCCACACTCTGCCCAAAACAGTTAGTCTGGCCACACTCTTCCCAAAACAGTAAGTCTGGCCACACTCTTCCCAAAACAGTTAGTCTGGCCACACTGTGCCCAAAACAGTAAGTGGCCTCACTCCGTCCAAAACAGTAAGTCTGGCCCCACTCTGCCCAAAGCAGTAAGGCTGGCCACACTCTGTCCAAAACAGTTAGTCTGGCCACACTCTGTCCAAAACAGTTAGTCTGGCCACACTCTGCCCAAAACAGTAAGTGGCCTCACTCTGTCCAAAACAGTAAGTCTGGCCCCACTCTGCCCAAAGCAGTAAGGCTGGCCACACTCTGTCCAAAACAGTTAGTCTGGCCACACTCTTCCCAAAACAGTAAGTCTGGCCACACTCTGTCCAAAACAGTAAGTCTGGCCACACTGTCCAAAACAGTAAGTCTGGCCACACTCTGTCCAAAACAGTAAGTCTGGCCACACTCTGCCCAAAACAGTAAGTCTGGCCACACTCTGCCCAAAACAGTATGTCTGGCCACACTGTCCAAAACAGTAAGTCTGGCCACACTCTGTCCAAAACAGTAAGTCTGGCCACACTGTTCAAAAAAGTAAGTCTGGCCACACTCTGCCCAATACAGTAAGTCTGGTCGCACTCTGTTCAAAACAGTAAGTCTTGCCACACTCTGTCCAAAACAGTAAGTCTGGCCACACTCTGTTCAAAACAGTAAGTCTGGCCACACTCTGTCCAAAACAGTAAGTCTGGCCACACTCTGTTCAAAACAGTAAGTCTGGCCACACTCTGTTCAAAACAGTAAGTCTGGCCACACTCTGTCCAAAACAGTAAGTCTGGCCACACTGTCCAAAACAGTAAGTCTTGCCCGCTCTGCCCAAGACAGTAAGTCTGGCCACACTCTTCCCAAAACAGTAAGTCTGGCCACACTCTGCCCAAAACAGTAAGTCTGGCCACACTCTGTTCAAAACAGTAAGTCTGGCCACACTCTGCCCAAAACAGTAAGTCTGGCCACACTCTGTTCAAAACAGTAAGTCTGGCCACACTCTGTCCAAAACAGTAAGTCTGGCCACACTGTCCAAAACAGTAAGTCTGGCCACACTCTGCCCAAAGCAGTAAGTCTGGCCACACTCTACCCAAAACAATAAGTCTGGCCACACTCTGCCCAAAACAGTTAGTCTGGCCACACTCTGCCCAAAACAGTAAGTCTGGCCACACTCTTCCCAAAACAGTAAGTCTGGCCACACTCTGCCCAAAACAGTAAGTCTGGCCACACTCTGTTCAAAACAGTAAGTCTGGCCCCACTCTGCCCAAAACAGTAAGTCTGGCCACACTCTGTCCAAAACAGTAAGTCTGGCCACACTCTGTCCAAAACAGTAAGTCTGGCCACACTGTCCAAAACAGTAAGTCTGGCCACACTCTGCCCAAAGCAGTAAGTCTGGCCACACTCTACCCAAAACAATAAGTCTGGCCACACTCTGCCCAAAACAGTTAGTCTGGCCACACTCTGCCCAAAACAGTAAGTCTGGCCACACTCTTCCCAAAACAGTAAGTCTGGCCACACTCTGCCCAAAACAGTAAGTCTGGCCACACTCTGTTCAAAACAGTAAGTCTGGCCCCACTCTGCCCAAAACAGTAAGTCTGGCCACACTCTGTCCAAAACAGTAAGTCTGGCCACACTCTGTTCAAATCAGTTAGTCTGGCCACACTCTGTTCAAAACAGTAAGTCTGGCCACACTCTGTTCAAAACAGTAAGTCTGGCCACACTCTGTTCAAAACAGCAAGTATGGCCACACTCTGTTCAAAACAGTAAGTCTGGCCACACTCTGCCCAAAACAGTAAGTCTGGCCACACTCTGCCCAAAACAGTAAGTCTGGCCACACTCTGTCCAAAACAGTAAGTATGGCCACACTCTGTTCAAAACTGTTAGTCTGGCCACACTCTGTTCAAAACAGTTAGTCTGGCCACACTCTGTTCAAAACAGTAAGTCTTGCCACACTCTGTCCAAAACAGTAAGTATGGCCACACTCTGTTCAAAACAGTTAGTCTGGCTACACTCTGCCGAAGACAGTTAGTCTTTGATCAAAGCTTATTGTTTTATCTGAAAAATCAGGCCCCAGTTTCTCCAGAAAGTTATAGAGTAAAAACAATTAGTTTGAAATACACCAGGCTTGTTTTGTTTAGCCAGTTAAGGGAATTAATACTTAAAAAAAAACATTTATGAGAAACTGGTGCCAGTTTTGATCCTTCTTTTTTACAGTGATGGTTTTGAAATCAATCATTGTGATATGAACATAAAAAAGTAAAATATACATAAATGGTAAGCTTTGTAGTAAAAGTCATCTTATTGAGATATTCATAAATCTGCATATTCTAAATTTAAACTTCAGATTGATGAAATAAATATAAGATCTTGTTTTCAGTTTGTGGCCTTGAGAATAGTGACAAAGCTGAACAATGTCTCCCTCACCCTGAAAGATGACAAGATAAAGTAAGCTGACTGAGATATCAAATTAATCACTTAGGCTTTTATAAAAGCCATGTAAATCAACTTCTAGGAATCTATATATTGCGCAAAACCCATTATATTTTCATGCCATTTAAAGTAAAGCTGGTTATTGAACTAATTTTAAACCGTAAAAGGTTTAAAAGGTTTGGTTTAATAATGAAACAGACAATCATTGAAGAGATGATATTGCCTATTCATTTGTAGTACGGTTATAGACATAAGTATTGATCCCTTGCACGCAGACAGACTCAAACATGGTGTTTATAGCTGTCATGAATGTATAATGTGATAGCCAACTTCTCAATAAGGCTTTAAATCAAGCAGGAACTCAGCATCAGAAGTGTTTTCCTGGTTTCTGCATGGGTCATGCAGTACATGCAATATAATCTATTAATAGATCCTACTATTGTACAATTAAAAGTTCAGTTTTTAAATGTTCCAAATTCATTGAAGCGAAAAACTATTAATATTTTGTGGTCTCTGTTCAAAAGGAGTAGTATATTGTTTGTGTGAAAAGACCAACTTAAAGTGACACGCTTATTCAAAAACAATACATGCACATGTATAACAAACATACATTTTGACTGATAAATCTTTAACTACTTACTAAAAACACTTAAAAACATGGACAGCCCTCAAATTTTTGATTTAGAAATTGAGTCTACAAGAATACACTTTAAAATATTTGTAACATTTTCAGGGAGCCCCAATTATTAAAACTTCAGCTGAAGAATGTTTACAGCACGGTGGGTCAGAGGCCAGCAGCTTCCGCAATAAGGTAAGCCATTCAGTGGGTAAGAAATTTTATTCCAAATTAGCTATTCAGATGGAAACATGATCTGATCAGTATGGTATTGAAATGATTGTGTCTGCTTGTGTATGTATATGATAAGGGTTCATAATCAATGAATAAGAGGGCGATGCAATCATTGTTTTACCTATGTACAAAATTGTGTCCATTTTCAGTTTTCCCTTTAAGAAAAACTAGGTTACTACGACCACTTTCACAAATGAAGAAGATTGCCGGAAAATGAACTATGGTATTGTACCAAGATCCAGTGTACCTCTTCTTGTTCTTCTTCTATGTCTCCTAAATAAGTGGAGTAATCCACTATTGCATCTGTTTCCTTTACAGTGTAGAAGCTACAAAGTCCAGACAGTGCTTGGTACCTACCAAGGTGACTCTGGTTCAACAATGTTTTCCTCTACAATGTAAGATAGAATAAATAAGTGTTAACCTGTCTTTTTCTGCCATACAGGGTAGAAGCTAAAATGGACCGTCTGACAGTCCTCGGTACCCAGCAAGGTGACTGTATTCCCAGAATGGTTTCTTCTGTGGTCACTGATCAGGTATTGTTATATGAAATAAATTCTGTTCAAGAGTTTGATTTGCAAATTATATAATCAATTATATGTGTAAAATGAATTTGAAATTTGAGGTCCATTAAATCGGAACTTTTTTGAGATACAAAGTGACCATTTTGAATCCCTAAGATACTGTAATACAAACTTGAAGATTATGCAGATACTTACCGTAATTGCAGACAACAATTTCATTTGTACAACTGTGAGACATATTCATAAATATTCTGAATGACAGCTCCCATATTTATTTATTAGTTGCAAGGATGTCAAATTATTGTTATAAAAGAATGCTTCGAGCCCCTGTTCAGGGGTTTTACTTCTCCTGAATCCCCTATGACATTGAAAATACCCTTGGTTTATTTACAGGTGATGTCACTGGTAGATTTCCAGTTTGAGACAAACCCCCTGGATGGGGAGTGTGACGCCAGAGTGAAGGTTGGGGCTCGTCCTGTACAGATTATCTATGACGCTGTAAGTATAACTTTTGGGGCCCAAGGTCTCTTACCCGTATTTACAGAATCTCTTACCAAGCTTCTCAAGTCTGGATTGCCCTTTTCAAAAGTCAAGTCTTGCATAGTGACAAAAGTCAATATTAATATGATGCTAAATTTGTGTAACAAATGCCCTCAATTACCTTCTTTGTTTAACAAACGCCCTCAATTACCTTCTTTGTTTAACAAACGCCCTCAATTACCTTCTTTGTTTAACAAACGCCCTCAATTACGTTCTTTGTTTAACAAACGCCCTCAATTACCTTCTTTGTTTAACAAACGCCCTCAATTACGTTCTTTGTTTAACAAACGCCCTCAATTACCTTCTTTGTTTAACAAACGCCCTCAATTACCTTCTTTGTTTAACAAACGCCCTCAATTACCTTCTTTGTTTAACAAACGCCCTCAATTACCTTCTTTGTTTAACAAACGCCCTCAATTACCTTCTTTGTTTAACAAACGCCCTCAATTACCTTCTTTGTTTAACAAAACAGTATTTATTGAATGCAAGTCATTGTCCTTGTGTTTGTCAAGGGTTATCATGTGACTTGTAAAACACTTCATTGGTTTATTAGTGATAAATATTTATATGAGGTAGGTTCAGTGTCATAACAGTTAGGGTTTAAAGCCCTGGTATGGTTCAATCCCTCAATATGGATTACATAACAATACATTGAGTCTGAAACATACCTATCAGTTAGTTGTCACTGCCAACAAGTATGGTTCATTGCCTCACAAGGGATAACATAGTAATACATTGTGTCAGAAACCTAGCTCAGTTAAAGTTGATTGAAGTTAATGCTATGAAAGGCATGGTTGTTCACCTGACTAATATACATGTGTTTCTCTCCTCTCCAGGTGACAGTGAACCAGTTGGCAGGATTCTTCAAACCTCCTAAAGATATTCAACTCAAACAGTAAGTTCTGTTAGGAACAAGGAGTTGGTAATCATACTGCACATTAACGTTTAAAATGTTGTATTCCATATCACTAAGCTGATTTATAGATGACATATATGTAACTGCAGACATTTAGCATTTTGGCAGCAAGTCGTATTTTATAGTGTTGGCTCGGGGCTCATAAAAGGATTGGTTAATTTTCATCATTCTTTCATTTACCAATCATATATTGAAGGTTTTTATTTAATTCATATGTATAGAACCTTTAGCATTACCACCGTTATTCAGTTTTTAGATGGTTTATGTATTGGTGTAGCCTTGGTGTGTTGGCATTGTCATCCTTCACAATTGTTAACCATGAGTTAAAGCCATACCTCAAAAATCGTCCAAGATATTCAAATGAAACTTGGTCCATATGATGACAATCACTCTGCGGTGCTCTTGTTAAAATATGAAAAAACAATATTTACAGGCTGTCGCAGGCAGCCATGTCAAAGTATGAAGACATCAAGGAACAGACTGCCACAGGAATGCAGCATGCCATTGACCAGCAAAAGTACACGGAGATATCTGTGGATCTTCAGTCTTCATATGTGATAGTACCGCATGGTGGAATATGGACCAAGGGACGGTATGTAACTAAAGATGGAACAGTTGATTTATGTATGCTATTGACCAACAAAGTTACTAGGAGATATCCGGTATTCTCTGTCTTCAACAAAAAAAATTTAAAAGAAAAACAAAATTTATATTGAACTATAAAGGATTAAAAAGTCAAGTGTGTTTTGGCAGAACAAAAGCCTCGTGCATTCTATGCTTCTAAACCTTAAAGTGCTGAGTTCATTTGCAAACAGTAGTTTGATGTTACAATAGTTCAAGCAATAAAGTCATTCTCATATCCACCTGTGAGTTATAATGACCTGTTACATTGAACACAAACACATTGTATGGTTGAATGTCTGTTCATTTGGCCTTTTCAAACTTGATAGTAGCTGTCACATCACTGCCACCATTTTCTGGGCTGTACTTGTATACCTGAAATATATGGAGAAAAATACTGAAAAAATCCTTTACAGTAATCATTGATAATCACTACTACAAAGGACGTAGTTCCAAATGGGGAACAAAATCTGGTATAAAAATGACGGACCCGCTGATCCAAAAATATAACATGTTAACCACTCTGCCATTGACCCCGATAATCTTACCTTATTGTAACCCTCTCTTTTGATTCACAGTTTGCAAAGAAGTTTATGGGAGAACTTTGGACTTATGGGTGGTATTTCAGAATTATTCAGTACACACACTGTCAACACCGTTAAGTATTATTTATTATGCAGGATTGAGCTAGGGAATGTAGAAGTACACCTGCGAATAGAAAAAACAGTGATACATATAAGATCCATCTATCCATTAATTATTCACATGTATTTATGAATAAAATGAAAAGTATATTATTTTCTATTTCACCTTCAATAGTTGGCTTTTGTCATTGAGGGAGTATTCAATTGTACCCTTCTTCATCGTGGTCGGATGCATATGCTGAACAAGCTTTCCATCTTTCCACTCAAAACGCATCTGAAAAATAAAGAGATCTCAGCTACATATGTTTTGAGGATTTTTATAGGCTTAAAGATGTCAACTCTAATTAAAAAGGGAGCTTTTCTTCCAAAGATTTCCTTTGGTTTAAGTTAAGTTAGTTTTACTAAAAAAGTGCACATCTGAAGTTTTGATATTTACCCAGTTGCCATTATGACATATATCATTGCCATCCTCTGATTGGACAAGAGCAACATTTTTTAACCAATTGTAAACAATGTTCCAAGAATCCTCCTCAAATGAGCTCTTGAGAGAATCATCTGATTTGGACATTATGATTATTAAGCTGGGCAGAAAACTTTCAGTATAGTATAAGAATCTGGGCTTTTTCATTTAAAAATCTCATTTCTATGACTGGTGCATGTTTTGTAATTAGAGCAAAAAAATACATTACTCATGCTGTGGATTTTTAACCCTTAATCCTGACCTGACCTTGACATTCTGAGTAATTCCAATAGTGATCTCTTCCCCAAGGCCGCACTTGTATGAGATGACGGATGACGGGTCTGTTGTGGGATTCGGGGTGTTTGTGAACACAATTTTGTCCCCTTCCACTGCAAAAGTGAGTCTGGGACGACTGCTCATCATAGCATTCTTGTCGAAATCAGGAGCCTCTGCAATGCGGAGATTTAGTGATTATTTCATTATTTATAGTATTTATATCATAAGAAAGTATGAAAGAACAATTCCAAAAGTTGTGTATTAAAGACCTTTTGTCGAGATGTAGAAGCTCTTGGGAGAAAGAGGGACAAGCGGATATGTAACACATATTTGTCACACATTCATGCTTTTGATACGCAACTGGGGCCGTAAAGCATAAAGCATCTTAGGGAAAAAATGTTGAATTTCGTGAAACATTGCAGAGGCCCACATTATAAATACATATAAAAACATGTGATGAAAAGTAGAGGGTAAAATTATAAAGAAGCATTATAAATGCCGCCCCTGAATGTGTTACCTATTGCATTTAGGAATGGCTCCATATCATCTTGTTCAACATAGCTCCAAGTCCCAACGATGGTTTTCTCAATGGCGTCCATTTCAAGTCCCTGTATCACAAAACTTTATTAGATTTAAGACAATTGTGTTTGTGGTCTTAAAAACATCATTCATTAATACAGCGTCCATTTTCATAAATGCACCCTTCTTAAATATAAAATAGCATTTGCTGTTGTAAATACAGCATTTGTGGTTATAAAAACATTTGTGGTTATTAAAACAGCATTTGTGATCATAAACACAGCATTTGTGATCATAAACACAGCATTTATGATCATAAATACAGCATTTGTGGTCATAAAAACAGCATTTGTTGTTATAAAAACAGCATTCCTGGTTATAAATACAGCATTTATGGTCATAAACACAGCATTTATGGTTATTAAAACAGCAATTGTGGACATAAACACAGCATTTCTGGTCATATATACAGCATTTATGGTCATAAATACAGCATTTATGGTCATAAACACAGCATTTGTGGTTATTAAAACAGCATTTGTGGGCATGAACACAGCATTTGTGGTCATAAACACAGCATTTGTGATCATAAATACAGAATTTGTGCTCATAAATACAGCATTTTTGGTTATTAAAACAGCATTTGTGGTTATAAACACATGATTTGTGGTCATAAATACAGCATTCCTGGTCATAAATACAGCATTTTTGGTTATTAAAACAGCATTTGTGGTTATAAACACATGATTTGTGGTCATAAATACAGCATTCCTGGTCATAAATACAGCATTTGTGGTCATAAATACAGCATTTGTGGTCATAAATACAGCATTCCTGGTAATAAATACAGCATTTGTGGTCATAAATACAGCATTTGTGGTCATAAACACAGCATTTGTGGTCATAAATACAGCATTTGTGGTCATAAATACTGTATTATATTATAATGCAGCAATGAATGTCTTTCATAAATCAAATTGATTATAATAGCCCAATTTGGCCAACATGGTCTAGCTAAAAGTATATCAGAAATGATGTTATAAACAGGAAATGACATCATATGATGTCAACTGTGATGATATCAAAATAAAGCATACATTTTTGTGCAAATAATTGTCATAAATATTTTCTAAATTAGGCTTTTTGATTTTGCACCAAAATTACTGCAATGCATTTTCTTTGTTTGAATGACCAGGAGTGCTAAAATCCTTAAATTGTCCTGTTCTTTTATGTTCACTAAACAACACTCCCTTCACTTGCCTGGTCAGCAGTAATTATTATAACACTAGTTTTATGTCATGTATTCTCATGACATTTTTTTGTGACAGCCACATTATTTATGATTATTGTTTTCAAGCAAAAAATAACCTTAAAACGCATAGTAGAGGTATATAAAATATTTACAATTTTGAATATATCCAGGTGGAAGTCTTACAATGTGTTCTAATCCGCAGGGTTTATTTGACTACTGACTAGTGTGTCTGTGCCAAAACAGAGATCAATCAATTCTCCAATATTGATTGCCTGTAAACTTTAAGGATTTGAACAATGTTTTATACGCTATATACTTTGAACTACTGAGATTTGGCATTTTCACTTTATAATAAAGACTCACAGCTGCCAAAGCAATTTCATACAGGACTGCAAACAAGAATGCAAAATTCACAGATTGAACATAAACAGATGGTTAAGAAACCTGATAAGGCCAGAATTTATTAATTTTTTTTTGCCGTTCCAGACCAAAATTAAAAAATACTCACAAACTGAAAGTTTTATAGCTCCACTGGTGGTCATTTTTTAATTACGCAATTAAGGGGGTTAAACCCACCCTACCCACACCCAGATATGTGGATAGAGAAATAGCAAACAAACTATTGATTAATTGTGGCCCCATATCATCTCAATTCATACTAAATGTGTAATGTCTGCAAAGACAATCTCTTGATTGTGTTTTAACCCTGGTAGTAAGGCATTCATTTGGGCATTTAACCATATAGCATAAAAGTTATTTAAAATCATGTGTTTTGCACCTTTTAAAAGCACATTAAATAGGACAAAAGTCTTTTTGTCAAGATTCCAAGGAAAACATATTCTACAGCCAAAAATGTATTTGAGTACAATTCATGGTTTTTGAACAATTCTCAAGTATATTTCTTTAAACTAGAATTATTTTTCTTCCAAATATTGACAAAATTTTATCAACAGATTCTAAGGGAACATACTTTTTCAAAAAGTAGAAAAAAATGCAAGATTTTGAATCATGCTAAGCTTTTATGTGGTAAATTTTGTTGAGATTGAGATTTGACTGGAGTATTTTTGTGATTATAGAGCCAGGGTTATTTCCAGTCTTGGAACGGGTACCTGTGACCTTTAGAGGTCAAGGAATTTGTCATTATGTAGACTGTGTTTTCTTCCATATTTTTGGACATGTTTTCAATTCTATCTTCAGAGATGTGTCAAAGCTGATTCTCGATCTCGGTCACCTGAAGATTGGATCAGAGAGGAGCCAATCAGACATCAAGAGCAAAAGTCAACTGGGGTCACTGGAGGATGTGATGACCAAGGCTTATGACAAGTTCAATATCAGCCTTGACAATATACAGCTGCTCATGGTCCATGCAAGTGAGTAATGTTCAATATCAGCCTGGGCAATATACAGCTGCTCATGGTCCATGCAAGTGAATTATGTTCAATATCAGCCTCGACAATATACAGCTGCTCATGGTCCATGCAAGTGAGTAAAGATCAATATCAGCCTGGACAATATACAGCTGCTCATGGTCCATGCAAGTGAGTAATGTTCAATATCAGCCTGGACAATATACAGCTGCTCATGGTCCATGCAAGTGAGTAATGTTCAATATCAGCCTGGGCAATATACAGCTGCTCATGGTCCATGCAAGTGAATTATGTTCAATTTCAGCCTCGGCAATAGACAGCTGCTCATGGTCCATGCAAGTGAGTAGTGTTCAATATCAGCCTGGACAATATACAGCTGATCATGGTCCGTGCAAGTGAGTTATGTTCAATATCAGCCTTGATTATATACAGCTGCTCATGTTCCATGCAAGTGAGTAATGTTCAATATCAGCCTGGGCAATATACAGTTGCTCATGGTCCATGCAAGTGAGTAATGTTCAATATCAGCCTGGACAATATACAGTTGCTCATGGTCCATACATCTGCTCATGGTCCATGGTAGTGAGTAATGTTCAATATCAGCCTTGATAATATACAGCTGCTCATGGTCCATGCAAATGAGTAATGTTCAACATCAGCCTGGACAATATACAGTTGCTCATGGTCCATACATCTGCTCATGATCCATGGTAGTGAGTAATGCTCATGGTCCATGGTAGTGAGTAATGCTCATGGTCCATGGTAGTGAGTAATGCTCATGGTCCATGGTAGTGAGTAATGCTCATGGTCCATGGTAGTGAGTAATGCTCATGGTCCATGGTAGTGAGTAATGCTCATGGTCCATGGTAGTGAGTAATGCTCATGGTCCATGGTAGTGAGTAATGCTCATGGTCCATGCTATTGAGTAATGCTCATGGTCCATGCTAGTGAGTAATGCTCATGGTCCATGCTAGTGAGTAATGCTCATGGTCCATGCTAGTGAGTAATGCTCATGGTCCATGCTAGTGAGTAATGCTCATGGTCCATGCTAGTGAGTAATGCTCAATAACATCCTGCACAATATACAGCTGCTCATGGTCCATGCTAGTGAGTAATATTCAATATCACCCTGCACAATATACAGCTGCTCATGGTCATTTGTCTAACTGTCAATGAAACATTTGAAACTCTAGGGGTTTAAGGAATTGTTACTGCACACACAACCAGAGTTAATGAAATTTTACAAGAGGGCTTTTGTGCTTTCAACCATGAAATTAGTGAGGGAAGTGACTGTTTTGTTCCATATTGTCAATGGCAGCATTCAATAATTAACTAGCGTGGGTAAAAGAGAATAGCTTATTAATTTATCCACACAATAGCTATAACATGGTTAAGCAAAATTAAAGAAAACATTTTCCAACATGGTACATACTACACTCGGTGTATGAATAATAAATATCACAGTTCCTAAGAATCAAGAATGAATTCAATATTTATGTTACAGATGAGGACTGGCAGGCTATCCGGAGACTGAAAGACTCCCCCACCCACATCCTGTGTCCCATCTCCCTGAACATTCTCCTGGAAAAGTGTATGTTTGACAAGGACCCAAGGATGGCCAGGTAAGTGCTGTAGTGGGTAATTGTATGTAGGCGTTATATAGTGGGTTATTTTATGTGAATGGGTATTGTGGGTTATTCTATGTGAATTGGTATTGTGGGTTAGTCTATGTGAATGGGTATTGTGGGTTAGTCTATGTGAATGGGTATTGTGGGTTATTCTATGTGAATGGGTATTGTGGGTTATTCTATGTGAATGGGTATTGTGGGTTAGTCTATGTGAATGGGTATTGTGGGTTATTCTATGTGAATGGGTATTGTGGGTTATTTTATGTGAATGGGTATTGTGGGTTATTCTATGTGAATGGGTATTGTGGGTTATTCTATGTGAATTGGTATTGTGGGTTAGTCTATGTGAATGGGTATTGTGGGTTAGTCTATGTGAATGGGTATTGTGGGTTATTCTATGATTGTGAATGGGTATTGTGGGTTATTCTATGTGAATGGGTATTGTGGGTTAGTCTATATGAATGGGTATTGTGGGTTAGTCTATATGAATGGGTATTGTGGGTTAGTCTATGTGGGTGCTAAAGTGAGTTTTGTGAGTGGTGGAGTTTCTTATTTTATGTGGGTGTTATATTTGGTTCTATGTGGGATATAGAATGTGGGTGGTATAGTGGGTAAGTGTAGTATGTGACTGGTATAGTGGGATATAGAATGTGGGTGGTATAGTGGGTAAGTGTAGTATGTGACTGGTATAGTGGGATATAGAATGTGGGTGGTATAGTGGGTAACTAGTATGTGACTGGTATAGTGGGTAACTAGTATGTGACTGGTATAGTGGGATATAGAATGTGGGTGGTAAAGTGGGTAAGTGTAGAATGTGACTGGTATAGTGGGATATAGAATGTGGGAACTAAAGTGGGATATAGAATGTGGGTGGTATAGTGGGTAAGTGTAGTATGTGGGTGGTATAGTGGGATATAGAATGTGGGTGATATAGTTGGTAAGTGTAGTATGTGACTGGTATAGTGGGATATAGAATGTGGGTGGTATAGTGGGATATAGAATGTGGATGGTATAGTGGGATATAGAAAGTGGGTGGTATAGTGAGTAAGTGTAGTATGTGACTGATATAGTGGGATATAGAATGTGGGTGGTATAGTGGGATATAGAAAGTGGGTGGTATAGTGAGTAAGTGTAGTATGTGACTGATATAGTGGGATATAGAATGTGGATGGTATAGTGGGATATAGAAAGTGGGTGGTATAGTGGGATATAGAAAGTGGGTGGTATAGTGGGATATAGAAAGTGACTGATATAGTGGGATATAGTATGTGACTGATATAGTGGGATATAGAATGTGGATGGTATAGTGGGATATAGAAAGTGGGTGGTATAGTGAGTAAGTGTAGTATGTGACTGATATAGTGGGATATAGAATGTGGGAACTAAAGTGGGATATAGAATGTGGGTGGTATAGTGGGTAAGTGTAGTATGTGACTGATATAGTGGGATATAGAATGTGGGTGGTATAGTGGGTTGTAGAATGTGACTGGTATAGTGGGATATAGAATGTGGGTGGTATAGTGGGTAAGTGTAGTATGTGACTGGTATAGTGGGATATAGAATGTGGGTGGTATAGTGGGTTGTAGAATGTGACTGGTATAGTGGGATATAGAATGTGGGTGGTATAGTGGTGAGTGTAGTATGTGACTGATATAGTGGGATATAGAATGTGGGTGGTATAGTGGGTTGTAGAATGTGGGTGGTATAGTGGGATATAGAATGTGGGTGGTATAGTGGGATATAGAATGTGGGTGGTATAGTGGGATATAGAATGTGGGTGGTATAGTGGGTAAGTGTAGTATGTGACTGGTATAGTGGGATATAGAATGTGGGTGATATAGTTGGTAAGTGTAGTATGTGACTGGTATAGTGGGATATAGAATGTGGGTGGTATAGTGGGATATAGAATGTGGGTGGTATAGTGGAATATAGAATGTGGGTGGTATAGTGGTGAGTGTAGTATGTGACTGGTATAGTGGGATATAGAATGTGGGTGGTATAGTGGGATATAGAATGTTGGTGGTATAGTTGGTAAGTGTAGTATGTGACTGGTATAATGGGTTATTCTAAGTGAATGGTTTAGTGATGTTTACTTATAGTTAGATAATTTCTCTTGCTGTAAGCATACAGCTGTATTAATAACTGTTATATTTTTAATGTCCTCACTTACAGGATGAAGGTAAAAGGGGAGCTACCCTTGGTCAGCCTAAATATATCGGACAAGAGGCTACAGGAAGTTATCTCCCTTGCTACCAGTATTCCTCTCCCGGAGTCAGAACCTGAAGCACCCAAGGACCAATTTGCTGAGGTATGTGTTCATATATAGTGTATACCAATTAACTTGAGTTTGACTGTTTTGAAGATGAACCTACATAGAATCAAGATAGATCAAAGTGCCATAGAAAAACATTACTTATTCTGTTAACAACATTATGCCTTCTATAACAGATTCCACCAATGAAATGAGAGAAATGTCTACCTATATGTGATATATTTCCCAGAACACTAATATTTAATCCAAAGTTGACAGGACAGAAAAAATGGATGTGACTGAGAATTAAAAGAAAGTGGCAATTATCATCACAAACACTGGTTGAGGTTTTAGATTGTAAAACAAGACAGGTCACAATTTTCATAATCATCAATAATTAAAACTCAGAACAGGACTCCCATCTTTCATAAACATGGTCACAGCCCACTACCAACAGTTGATTCAACAGAAAGCAGGATCACAGAAAAGACCCTATCTCTGATTATTTATTATTATTTAAATAGTCTTAATCTCAACATCATCTGATGGTTGAAATTAGCACTAGCCAAATAGCTGTGCTCTGGCAGAATACTTTGTTGACTGGCACAAATTCCAAGATTTTATATAGCAGGGTTGTACAATTTTGATGCCAAGCACATGTGTGAGATTTCAGGCTTATTAATCCAAAAGTGTAATCTCACTGACTGTGCATCATGTCAGTACTAATTTAGATATTTCATCTTTTGGCTTCAGGGTCCTAGTACGCTACCTACAGTTGACATCACAGAAAGCAGGCTCGCAGAAAAGGCTCAATCCATGGTTGCTACTGGTGACGAGGGGAAATCCCCGCCGGCTCGCAGTGAATCACAGGAGTTTGTTAACTGTACAGACCTTGAGCTCACCTTCGTGTTGAAACAGGTACGAAGATATTATTGATATCCTTGGCTCCACGCTTTCAATGCCAGCAAAATATTACCCTTGTAATGCAAGGCCTACAACTCTTCAATTACAGTCGAACCTTGTTATGTGGACTTTTTCGGGACCTAGTGAAAAAAGTCAAGATAACGAAAAGTCCAATCATCCGAATAACAAAAAATATCACCAATACCAACACGTTTGAGTTGGATTGTCCGATGTTTACATCCACAATTGAACGGTCTTGTTAAATATTTTCGTCGTGAAAACAGCAAACTTATTATTGAAAAATAAAGTGAAACAAAAGAAGAATTATTTGTGTCAAATCTATTTCTTTTAAGTTTATGGATCACACAAAACACATATAAAACCACAATTGCATACATTTGTACATTGTAAGATTTTATACCGGGTCCTTCTCTGAATTGGTCGACCAGAGCAGTGGAACTAACATTTGACAGTTTGAAGTTATTCCTTCTGTTCCCATTCGGGATTGATATCTTTTCAATAAAATGGTCATGTTTTAAACAATACCAAAGAGCTTGAGCAATAAATGTCTCTTTAATTAAATACATAAACAAACAACTTTAATTATTCGCACTTACCAATTAGATTTTTGTATCCCCCAATTATGACAGTTTGTTATATTGACATGCACGGTATTTTGCGACATGCCGCAAACTGTCATGAATATTTTCACACCTACGTCTCGATCTACAGTTCGACATAAAGAACATAGGAAATGTGTGGAATTCGACCACTGGGACCGAAAAACGAGGTCGACATAGCGAAAAAGTCGAGATAAAAAAATCGACACAAACAGATTTATTTTATATAGAATTAAAAGGAATAAATACGGAACCACAAAAAAAAGTCGACATAACCAGAAAGTCGACTTATCCGACGTTGACATAGCGAGGTTCGACTGTATATCCCTTGATCAACTTAGAAAATTGAATCCAGTTGTGTTGCTCCTGTTTGATTTATAACAAAAAGTGATGATGCCTTTTATCAAACAGGGTATTATTCATGTAATCTTGAACATAGTGTAATTAGCATTGTATGATATGGATTGACCTCTGTTGTGTTTGGCTGTCAAAGTCATTGGAACAGGAATTTAAACCTTGTTTATCATCTTTAAACTTGATTTGAAGTTTGTTTAAGCTGGATTATTCTGATATTCTTTGCACATGGACTGCTGATAATTTTGATAATCTCAGCATAGCGACTGCTCTCTGTTGCTTTTGGTAGTCAGTGTTATGACCTTGAGACAGCCCTCAAGCTGGATGACCTCAGGGATGTGATTTGTTCGAAGATTTCCAGGGTTTCCAGGGTTCTAATCACTTCAGGGGGCAAATTAAAAATGATTAAAATAAGTTAATTAGATGCTTTTGGTTGTTGTTTATTTGTTGTTAGTTTTGACGTCCATGTTTGCTTCAATTTGAAGTCAGGAGAGCCCTCAAAAGGGATTTTGATAGCCAGTTTTGTTTCTGAGGCAGGGTGCTTCAGACCCTTTGATCCCCATTGGGGACCTCAAAACCCTTCGCTGATGTGGTATCGGCACTTCAGCTGCCAGGTCAATCACTTCCCTGAACCAAAATAATATCTTAAAAAATTAAAAACAATTCTATATTAAATTGGCGCCAATGACATTGGCACTGGTGTTTAAAGTTGGATGTTATTAAGATGTGCTATTATCTTTGCAGATAAGCTTAAACATCACTCAGGTTAAGGATGATATGGACTGCTCCCTGTTATGTCTGGTTGTCAACCAAATTAAAACAAAGGTCAAGGACAAAGAATAGTGGACAAAGAATATTGTATCAGCTCCTTTTAACAAAAATATTTTAGAAGTGTTATTTTTTCTTTGCAGATAAGCTTGAACATAGCCCAACGAAAAGGTGACATGGACTGTCCCCTGTTACGCCTGGTTGTCAACGATATCGGGACAGGGGTGAAGGTCAGGACATTTGACATGGTTGCTGATGCCCATCTGGGAAGTGTTTACCTGCAGTACCTTAAGGCAGAAGGTAGGCTATGGTAGTGGATGGACATTATTTGTAATAGAAAGGTCATATTAGTGTTTAAATATGATTCATATGTATGCTTGAAATAGTCATAATGCTTTGACCTGTCATATATGCGTCTTTGTGCTTGACCTTGGCTTTTCAAAACAGATGGCCATAGTTGCCAAGTTAAAAACAAAAAGACAGTTTTCATACCTACATTATACAACTGAAATTTTCTCATGCAAATAGACCAACTATTAACAGGTCAAGGTTGTAATACATATATATATATTATAGTGCAGTCTTTATAAAATTATGTTGCTACATTTTATTTATATAGAATAGATAGTTGATGTTGTTTTCTAATATGCTTTAACAAGTTATTAATTTGCCATGTGGGAGGAGTTTCAAATTTTAACTATTGTTATGTATTATAATTGGGTCAATACTCCTGATTACAGCTCACAGTACACTCTTCAATGTGCTTTAAAATGGAATAATGCTTTAAATGTATACAAATATGTTGGATGAAGAACATACATGTAGCTTTGTTCATACAGAAATATATCTCTATAGATGTGTACAGTAGTATTTACATATTTGCTATATTCACATTGGCATATTTCTTTATACATGTCCAAGTGCGTTCTAGTCATAGCTTCATGTATGTTCATACAGTTCATGTAAAACAAGGGGTTGTTTTTGCCTGAGATTTTTATAGCTGATATTCAGCTTTATTTCCAATGCCAATAAATATGGGGGTTTCCAAAATTTTGAATAAATATTCCCATTTCCAATCAGAAATTCTTAAAAATCGCTTTGCTTGAAATGTAGTTGTTGATTGTAGTTTAAGTTATAAAAGCCCACATAAATGGTTAAAAAGAGTATTTCAGTATGTTCTTACATAGCTATTTTTTCAAAAATCCCAATAATGTAAAAAGATGATGCAGCAATTCCTAATTCTATAAGTCATTTTCCCAAAATAACATACAAAATCCCTGAAAACTATATAGTATAAGTTGTAAATAGTCCAACTTCTTCAGTATGCTTATATAGTTTTATTACTCTGTACTCTTTTGTTGTTGTTTTCGAGCACCGCTTGAAGTATTTTTATTTCCCTTTTTTTTGCATGCTTTTACTAACAGTTCCAGAAGATTTGGTGGAACAATTGCAGAAGGTTGGAGAGAATTTATACACTGGTAAGTCTGTTATACACTGGTAAGTCTGTTAAATGCACCAAAGTTGGGATGCCTTTATTACCGTAAATGACTGGGTATTAGACGCCCTTTTTTTCCTCAGATTTCGATGCAAAAAAATGCCTGCGTATAATAACCCGTAACAATTTTTCAAAGTTTTTTTCTGAGGTCGATTTTTAAGCTGAGAGTTTGTTTACATTTATGTAGAAAGGGAAGTTACTCGCGTCATATTGATCGATTATATACGGGTTAAAACGGCAAGTTAAAGATCGGTATACGGTATATCGTAAGACGTTTATAATTTTAACAAAAATATTTTTGGATTAAATGTTTTTCGATTAAAGTTATTCAATTTAATTTTGAATAATAAATTGAATTGAACAATAATTAAACTTGCATATAAGAAAGCAAAGTTGGGCACTGTCAAAATATTTTTTGTCAGTTGTACGATAAGGTGTGAAAAACTCGACTGCCTTTAACCTGTTAACATACCAATACTACAAACTGTTGCGATAATGGTCTTGTTTATTCGCACTTTGTCACGTTCTTTATTCTTTTCTGTAGGTGTTGACATTTTGAGAACAAACTCGTACAATGTAAGGTCTTTGCAAAACTTAACTTATCATTCTTGACGTATTTTGCTTACTGTCAGAAAGAATCTTACAAATTGTCATAAAAGGTACTTTATAGTGCCATCCAACAACAAATTGTCACACTAGGTACTTTTTAGTGCCATCATGGGGAAAGTGCGTACATCGTACACAGCACGAGAAAAGCTAGCTGTTATCAGCTATGCTGAAGAGCACGGCAATCGTGCAGCGGGTCGCCAGTACACGATGAATGAGGTCAACGTACGCAAGTGGCGAAAACAGAAGCACGAATTAATGGCGGTTACTACACGGACAAGACGACCAAAGACATGACGGAAGATGAAATGGAGCGTTTCTTCGAGAGTGACGACGATGACGAGGAATTTGAGGAAAGCGATTTAAGGATTAGTGAATGACAATTTGTGTGTTTCTTTGTGCAATATGTGCTGATTGAATGTGTTTATTTTAAATAATCTGTTATGTTTTATATCACATGAAACGAATAAAAATGAAACCAATTTTGCTTTGTGTTATCATTGTATGGTTTTAAAGATAACCATCGCCATTTTCACGAAAAAAAATTTTTTTGTCACTGTCAACAAACATGGTGGCCGAAAATGCCAGACAATTTGACATTTTTTCTATGCGTCTTTTAACCCAAAACATAAATTAAAAGTTTTTTTCCCCGATTTAGCACATATTTTTTTCCCTGCGTCTAATACCCCCTATCGTCTTATAACCAGTCATTTACGGTAGCTAAAAAAAGTACTGAAAATGGCCGTGCCTCCTTACATGCTGGGAAATACTTCAAAACCTGTCTGTTTTTCAGCAGTATTATCATAGTCTTGGAATTTTCATTGGAGACAGCAGCAATGCAGCTTTTATCATTGTGGTACAAATACTTGAATGCTCATTATTTAGAAAAATGGAAAAAAAGATAGCAACTAGAATCCCTTAAATACAAATGTTCTCCATGACAGTACACACATGTTGCATTTCCCATAACTCTATCTAGAAAACTTGTTATGTCCCATAACTTTAGGTAAAATACTTGTTTTGTCCAATAACTCTATCTAAAAAATGTGAAGTTTTTTCAATAAATCTACCCATAATACATCTTGACCCATAACTTTCGCTGAAATACTTGTGTAAGTTATGTCCCACACCTTACCTAAAAAACTTTTTAAGTCATGTCCTTTTAGGTAAACTACTGGTTGTGTTTTCCCATAACTCTAGCTAAAATACTTGTGGAGTTATTCTATAAATCTAGTTCTTGTTCCTAACTCTGGGTAAAATACTTGTGGAGTTATCCTATAAATCTAGTTCTTGTTCCTAACTCTAGCTAAATTACTTGTGGAGTTATCCTATAAATCTAGTTCTTGTCCCATAACTCTAGGTAAAATACTTGTGGAGTTATCCTATAAATCTAGTTATTGTCCCATAACTCTAGCTAATATACTTGTGGAGTTATCCTATAAATCTTGTTCTTGTCCCATAACTCTGGCTTAAATACTTAAATACAAGTAATGTCGCATAACTCTAGCTAACGGAATTTTGTTCAATAACTCTACCATAAAAACTTGTAGAGTTCTTCCCCGTAACTCTAGCTGAAATACTTGTGGAGTAATGTCCCTTGATCAGCTCATATAAAAAAGCGAGCATTGGTTTCTGCTTTTTATGTTCTCGTTTATGATTGGCTTTGATGAGCAAACTTCTTGTTCCTTTGTACACATACTGTTTTCACAAAAGAAACTGTTCATTTTAATTCTTAAGAGTTTATGTAACATGCATGTTTATTTTTATTTTTGTGTATTATATGTATATCAAAGCGTATCATTTTGCTTGCAATAAATACTAAAATTACTGTTTAGGGAATTGTTCTAATGGCTTGTGTGATGCTTAAAATAAACTCTTCTGAGCTCACTGTATACAACCATGTAACATTAAAAATTATCAATAAATAGTTCATTATAATGCAGTTTATTGTTGCTACTTACATGTGCCCTCATTTTCTTTGGCAATGAGAAGAACCATCTATTGGAAAAGTTATAATTCTCGCTACTAGAAATTAATTAAATGAAGTTATTTAAATATATTTTATTATTTATTTAGTTTACATATATTTAATCTTCCTTTTTCGTAATGCATTTATATTTTTCAAAGTTTGCAGATATAATATTTCTTATCTCAATTAAATGTCCCATCTTTCACAGTGACAGAGGGAGGGCCAGCCATCAACATTGTGAACACACCACAGAGTGTACACGGCCCTTCACACCTACTGAATGTCAACTACCTCAAGGTAGGCTTTATTTTTTACAAAAAATCGTAAGGATTATCTTTGTTTTCTTTGCCGCCCAAGAACTTACACTTTACAAAGAAACAGTTTATTTAGCATGAAATTCTACGAATTTGCTTGATTATTTTTAAGCCAGTATTGGTACACTATACTTTACAACCGCATACAGCCTTTTTGTCAAATAGTTTACCTTTTGGATTTAATTGATGCAGAGGCTCTTTTTTATTTGAATACTTAATGAACTGATTCTCTGCAAGTTCACAGTTTATAACATTGAAGCCATGAATTTTATATCGACTTGTTCTATTATTACCAGGCAAACACTGATGCCCCAGACTTTGCTACCACATACAAAAAGACAGAACAGACGGTCAATGTGGACTTTGCATCTCTTGAGCTTCTCCTGCACCAAGAGGCAATACTGGATCTCCTTGTGTTTGCACAGTCCCTACAGGTACTGTACAGTTAATGATTAAGTCCTTGTCCAAGGATAAAAAATAATGTATTCAAACATGCCATAGTTTCGACAGGGGGAAAAAATCCCCTGGAATTTCTATCTATTCCCCAGTCTTCTGGCAGGAGGTGAATATCCCTGGCAATAAAAATATTATTCTTACATACATATTTATATACTCAATACAGTAGAACATGCAGAAAATTCGCTATTTCAAAATTATTTTTCGCTCCCGATTTTACTTCTTCTTTGTTTAACTGAATTTTTAATATTTAATCAGAAATCGCTAGTCCGAAATAATCGCTATTCCGAAGTAAAATGACGGTCCCGATTTGGTATTTTACACCTATTTATCAATTCTTATTTCAAACTAGATCATGTCATAGTTTTTCACACCATATTTCAAATGCACTCGGGCATGGGCTTGAGGTGACAATAGAGCAATTAGCGCTTCTTAAAGAATGACATTGAACACGCGTATGTTACAAACATCAATGTCAGAAAATGAGCGATTCATTTGGGAGATGTAGTGTGTAGTGTAATTAATGGTTAACACAACCTAAGTATCATTCGTAAATGTCTATCTCATCAGATTTGATTGCCGCATTTCTCACTCGAAAGATCTCTCAAACCAAATGTATCGTATTGGTAACGTGTAACCGACATTGCAATCTTCACGACTATTTCATGTAACCTATAATTCGCGAACGCTGTCATTTTCTGAAAATTGTTAATCCGAAATATCGCTATTCCGAAATATTTTTTGGGGTCCATACAAGTTCGGATTAACGGTGTTCATCTGTATAAGATATTGACACGTTTTGAAAAACACGTTATAAAAACTCCCCTGGGCTTATTACAAAACCCCCTTGTTTTCTGAACAAAATCCTCTGGAGTTATTTCCAGAAATATGGCTTGTATGTTTACTGCCAAAGTGCTGGTGGAAATCATGAATCATGCAAAAACCAGGCCTTTTATAAAAAAATTGTTACATATTCACACAATTTTAGTATACATTGTACATATGTTATTTTAATGTAGTAGTAACGTGCCATATCTGCTTGTGAGGATATTCATCCCCTGGAATTAAAATAAAATGGGTGTCTCGGAGGGGAAATGTAGGCTAAGTCTGGTCTGTGCAACACTTTTTCTTATCTGTTTTCCATACAGTACTTTTAAGTAGAATTGTAATGCTAGTTTAAATAAAAGTAGAACATGCAAAAAAGCATGCCCTTAGGAAGAGGAATTAATGACGATATATGAGAATTCCCCTGGTTTACTGACCAGAATCCCCTGGGAAGGTCTTGAGAAGTATGGCATGTCAGCCTTATGGAAACATTTTAAGATGCATTCAAAATTCTCTGGGCTATTGTCAAATTCACCTGTTTTTGTTTTTTTTAAATAAATTGCCTGGGTAGGTCTTCAGAAACATGGCATATATGGTAGTGTTCAATCTTTTAGACCCCTGAAGTGAAGCAATTGGAAAGCAAGACACCTCAAGTGAAGGCGACTGCAGATGAAACAGAGAAGTCCAAGGAACTGGTGAAAAAGAGTAGGTGGCCTAGTGAAATGTCATCAAAAATAGTTGAACAGCCCTTTTTGACCATTGATTGATTATTAATCGGCCCTCTTTTACCATTACTTGATAATTAATCTAATTGACCAGTTGCCAATTGTCAGTCAAAGGATCATTTGACCAATAATATGATTTTATACATCAATTTAAGCACATGGTTGCATTACCCAATGAATTAACTGAAGAACCCAACCAAATGATCGCTACTAGTTGCAGTAATTGCTTTGGCAACCGGTAAAATGCACAATAGCAACCAATAGCAAGAAAACGATATAGAAATGGGTAAGCAAGTGTGCAATCAAAGCATTTTTCACTCCAAAAGTCATTGAGGTTTTGACCTCAAATTTGATATTTAGCTAAATCATAAGGTGAAGAAAGAACCATTGCTCAGACTGATATTTCTTGAGTTATTGCCCTTTGTTCAATTCCTATCTTCTGTCAAAATGCGAAGGAGGTAATGAACTTCATTCAGTGAGGGTTATAGCAGCCTTTGACTGCTCTTGTCCACAACTTAAATACAAGAAAATTGGAAAAATACCTGTTTTGGATGATTGTTGAGTACATGCCTAGTTTCAACGAAGATGTTAGTTTCTTTAAATATTTGTAGCCAAAATAGTGTTAGTACAGAAATGGATGTTTTTATATAAAGAAGATTGTTGACTATTCCTTTGGTTGTATATTACATTAATTTTTTAAAGAAGTGCAATAAAATTGGCTGGTATTTATGATCAGCAAAGTTCATAATAAGGCTTCACATGAATTTGGAAAGATATTAACCAGCAATAGAATGACATGTTTCTTTTGTAGCACAGACAAATTAATTGAGTTTTGCCCCTTTATGTTGGGAATAATCAATGTGAGTTATTGTGCTAAATATTGGATATATTAATTATATTTCAAGATGTTATCTCCATTCTACCATTCCAGAGCATGTGTTCAAGAAGGATCCTGACCTGATAGACATGAAACTGAAGGCCGGACTGAAAATGTTCTCTGTGGCGATCTGCTCCCAGAAAAAAATGATCACAGATATTAGAGTCAAAGGTATGGGATTTATATAGAAATACATGCATTTAGTAGTTTTTGCTTCCAGGAGCTTGTTATAAAGTATTTTTTTGAATATTTTACCGTCTCCCTGGCCTAGTGGTTAAGGCGTCGGCCTACAAAGCGGGAGGTCGTGGGTTGGATCCCTGGCAGTGTCATACCAAACACATTAAAAGTTGGTACAAGTAGCTCCCTTGCCAGGCGCTCGGCATTTAAAGGGTAGTGCTTGGAAATGTGGTGTACTCAGTACTGGTTTAACCCAGGAAAATTGTACCCCGGGTATCGGTGCTTTACACCGAGCATGTAAAAGAACCAAGGGGTCTCTTCGAAAAAGAGCTAGGGTATTGCACCCGAACTTCCTTGTATCCCACCACTGTCTCTTCCATTTGCTGTCCCTTCAGCAAAAACATAGGAACCCGTTGGAAATATGAGCTTGCACTTTCACGGGTTATCCTTGACCGCAAGGTCTAAAGAAATACATACGTGGAAAGTCCATGGACATTTTTTCTAATAGCGAGATGACTAATGGTGTCAGGGGTCAAGATATTATAAAACATGTCTGGATAAGATATCTTGTAGTTTAAAGCTTGTTTGATCGAAGAAAGGGATTGAGGAATTGTCAAAGCCTCAGTGTCAGCGTCGTCATGGTGCAAACAATTTAACCTTGGCCTCAAGAATTTCAAATGAAACTTGGTACACATATTTACATGGTCAATACTCTGATCTACTCATGTTTAATGTGGTTGATGATCATCATGAAATGTCTTCACTGTGGTAATAAATTATTTCGGAATAGGTTTGTTCAAAGTTCTGAATTTTCTTTTTTGTCATTGCAAATTGTCTATATTGATATTACAGTTCTTTATTTATGATTTGTCAATGGAATCTCTAAAATAGTTTTTGGTAGCATGAATTTGTCCTTCTAAGCAATGACATGTGTACTACTTTTAAGGTATCGAGGCTGAAGTGACTCTACAAGAGCGTCAAACCCAAGTATCAGCTGTCCTGAAAGGCATTTCTGTACAGGATCCGAGTCCGGAGACTTTCTACCCTAATGTATGTGTTAAGTTAGTCCATACTCTGGTTAATGTGAAGCCTCATTTTCATCCTTGCCCTATAGAGGTTAGACCCAAGTACCAGCTGTCCTGTAGGGCATTTCTTGACAACATCCCAGTACGGAGACCATTAGATAGACTTCTTACTTTGTTAAGTAATGCCATTCTGTGTAGAATGAGAGGCCCCAATTTAATCCTGTGTCTGACTCAGGTGTTAGCTGTCCTGAAGGGCATTACTGTCAAACACCTTCATTATCAGTGCTTTTGATTTATAAAGAATTTTCACTATTTTAAGTTAAGCTATCAGTGCCTAGCTCATTTTCAATGTTTGGCTAGGCTATCATCTGTCTTAAAGAGTTTTGTTGAAGCACCAATGATATTGGTAAACCTTTCCAAATACACAGTTCTAAATTGTTATTATTTCAATTTTTATTATTCCAAATATCGGCTGTTTCATACAATATTTACTACATGTTCCAGTTTGAATATTGTAGGTTTGAAATATGATTAAAAACATACAGTATCCATTTTATTTCTATGATTTCAGATCTTAGAGATAGAGGGAACTGAAATGTTGACATTGAACCTGGCAATATTCAACAACAACACAGAGGGTGAGAGATATGATGATATGAACAACGTGGATATGAAGGTCAAGGTCATGATTGGAAAGATCAAGGTCACCTTCCTCAACAAGTTTGTGGCTGATCTACTGGTAAGTTAAATGTTATGATTTTAAGAATAAACAGCAAAGATTTTAAAAGGAAATTAAAAGTAATGTCAGTCTTTTTGAATACATGATACATGCACATGCATTGTAAAATGTTAACATTTTGAATGCCTTATAAGCATTAAAAGTCTTATGGAAATATCTATATAGATTTTGATATATAGACATTTCCATACGACTTTTAATGCTTATATGATATTCTAAGCTTATCATTCCAATGTTTAGAATATTTGTCAAGTTATGTGGAAAACAACAGACAATAACTGTGTGCTTCTGATTTATGTTATGCATAAATGGAAAGATAGAAATCATGTTTTATTTATTTCCAGGCATTTGCCGACAACTTCCAAGAAGCCCAGGCCAAGCTGAAGGAAGCCAGTACAGCAATGGCTGAAATTACCCAGGATGCTGTGCAGAATCTGCAAGAAACAGCTTCCCGATTGTCTCTCCAAGTGGAAATGCATGCTCCATTGATTCTCATGCCCCAGAATTCCAAGTGTTACGATGTGCTGATTGTTGATTTAGGTCATTTGCAAGTTAAAAATAACTTTGAGAAACTGGGTCAAAGGGCACCGTCAGGGATACCAGCTGTCCTAGAGAAAATGAATGTGACCTTGACAAATGTGAAGATTTCAAGGTGAGTGAATGAACGCCTAAAATGTAATATTATGTTTATTGTTGAAATTTCCAACAAAACAGTTCCTGTTCTGTTTATTTAAGTGAGAATGTTATGGTACTGTTTATTCTTGATGCTGCAGTTGTTGTAGAAAAAGGAATTCCAAATATTAAGTTTATGCGATTTATTTAAAAATCTTTAAGATATTGGAATGAAATTTGGACCGTATCAATATCATATCTGATAACTTTAATGTATATCTACTGCTGCCTATTCACAGGGCCAAGGTGGATGCCAGCCAGTTTGTGAAGGCAGAGGTGGAATTACTACAACCAGTCACCATCTCTGTGAACATCTGTAGAAACCTGTCCGCAGCCTGGTACCATGACTCCCCAGATATAGATATCTCTGGAACTCTCAACTTGCTTCAGGTATGATGTTTATTTTTACATATATTTCTGTAGCACATTTTAACACTGACATAAACTTTCTTTAAATACTTCATCGGTTCTTAGTCCAGGGGCTTTTTTCAATATTTAATGAAAGAAAAGTAACAATGCCATATGGAAATTAGTAAGAAAAATGATTAAAGAATTTAATGAAATTTGGTTTGTAATATTTGTTGTGAAAAAAATCGATAAATTTCACCAAGTTGAAAATGTTCCCTAAGAAGCTTTATGAATACGGCCCGAGGCCTTTTTTTACCTAGCCTTTTGAAACCATTTGAGGTAAAGGTCCATAAGCTGTGGTAATGAAGTAATCAATTTTACAACATTTTCAACAAATTTTAAAAAGTCAATTTGTTAGCTTTGTAGCAAAAGTTGTTCACCATCATTGTTTATGTTTATGCTGTAAGTGTCAACATACTTTTAAACAAAATTACTTTTTTGTTTCTCATAAAAAGAAGGCTAAAAAGTTTTATGAGGCCTTATGTAACCAATAATTTGTTTTGTTTTGTCTATTTATATATACAAGTATACTGACTGAAGCTTTGAGATAGGCTTTAACATAAAAAACAAGTGTATATGTATTAAATAACTGCCATGTCCACATTACATCACCTTCATGCTATATTTATTAAATAAATTGTACAACAAAATAAACAACTCAAATTCAATTGTGTTTATTCCAGCTGTGTTTGAGTCAGGGAGACTTCACTGCTATGATGTTAACCCTGAATGAGAACTTGTCAGAGGGCCAGACAAAGCCAGCCCCTAAACAGGAAACATCAGAGACCCTAGCCATAGAATCAGCTGGTCAGGAGCAGGCTATTGTGGCTGAGAAAAGTGGTGAGTTGTGGCCCTTGGTTTGTTGTTAAAGTTTATAACTATTGAAAGAGAATATATCAGATGGCAAGAAAAAATGGTTTCTAAATAGGGGACTGCAGAGAACCTGGCATAGAATCAAGGGCAAGTCAGGAGCAGACCATTTTGGCTGTGAGAGGTGGTGAGTTGTGGCCCTTGTTTGGTTCTTTAGGTTCAGAGGAAATAATATCAATGTTAGGAACTTGGTCTTGTGATCACTTCAAAATTCTTCCTATCTTACTACACATGTAGCTGTCTTGCCTCTGGGGGTATTCATCACTTTCTGTGATAGTACTTGTTTCCAACAGGCTTGATACTACATTTAACGACTTCTTAACAAACTTATCTCCTACAGTTGAGCGGGTCTAGAAAGCGCCCCACCCACCAGGGCTAGTGGCTTATCTACTCAAGTGAGGTGAAACTCAATTATATATTTGTTGTATATGGTCTGGGGACTATAGAGGCACACTGGTTAAACATTTATTTCCAACCTTTCAGCTGGTGTACAAAGTGCCCCAGCAGCACCTGGCTCATCTACTCAAGTGTGGTGTAAACTCAAGTTTACCTTCATTGTAAATAGTCTGGGGGCCACCCTGTACTCTGGAGATAGTAACTTGGTAAGTTATTGATATGATTAGTACCGTAAATGACTGGGTATAAGACGATAGGGGGTATAAGACGCAGACAAAAAAATCCGAGAAAAAATCTTTTAATGTATGTTTTGGGTTAAAGGACACATAGAAAAAATGTCAAAATCTTCTGCTGCGATCGGCCACCATGTTTGTTGACAGTGACGAAAAAAATAAAATTCGTGAAAATGGCAATGGTTATTTTAAAAACCATACCATACTAATACAAAACAAAATATGTTTCATTGTTTATTCCTTTCATGTTATATAAAAATATAACAAATTATTTAAAATTTGTATCTGGATGGCACTGAAAAGTACCTTTTATGACAATTTGTAAGATTTCTTTATGACAGTATATCATGTCGAGAATGAAAAGTTTAGTAATGCAAAAACCTTATATTGTACGGGTTTGTTCTCAAAATGTCAACACCTACAGAAAAGAATAAAGAACGTGGCAAAGTGCGAAAAAACAAGACCATTATCGCAACAGTTTGTAGTATTGGTATGTTAAACAGCTTTAAAGGCAGTGCGAGATTTTCACACCTTATTGTACAACTGACAAAAAATATTTTGACAGTGCACAGCTTTGCTTCTTTATATGTATGTTTAATTATGTTTTTTTCAAAATAATATTGAATAATTTTAATCGTACAATATTTTTTTTAATTATGAAGTCTTACGATATACCTTATCCTGATCTTCAACTGCCGTTTTAACCCGTATATACTCGATCAATATGACGCGAGTAACATCCCTTTCTACATAAGTATAAACAAACCCTCTGTCTGAAATTGACCTCAGAAAATAAGTTCAAAAGCTTGTTACTGGTTATTAGACGCAGGCATTTTTTTACATCGAAATCTGAGGGAAAAAAGTGCGTCTAATACCAAGTCATTTACAGTACATGGTAAGATTGGCTCATCTGGGGTTCTTAAAAAAAAAAGTAGAGCTTTTTTGATAGCTCTTTCGTCATTATTGGTAGCAGAGTTGTCATCTTAAAAAAATATTAGAAAAAAATTACATCAAACTTTGTACACTACTATTCCATAGGTTGCTTTCTCCTCCCCTCATGTGTTTTGAATCTCCTTCAATTTCTTATTGATTCCTGCTTAACAAATAATAATAAATTATTTTGAGTGTCTGCGTACCAAATAATGCGGAAATTTGAATTGACCTTTGCCCCTTGATTAACTGAACGAAATGTAGGAGTTTTGCCTAAATGTTCTCATGTTTTAAATTTATAAATGTATCTCTCTCTAGCTTAGTTAAGTTAAGGTTTATGTTTCTTACCATCTGTAAAATTGCACATCATATTATTTGACTCATGGAATAATAAAGCAATCACATTCCTTTTGTTTCAGACTTCTGGTCTAGTTGTTAGAGATGCATCGAAGCTTCTTGGAGGATTTGCCCTGGATTTCTTCTCGCTAAAGGGTCGCATCATGTCTAACAACGATATTGATACTGCTGTCAAACTGAAGGACATGATGATGGATGATAAACGCATGCAGAAACAGGGCGGCATTACAAAGTAAGTAGACTTATCAAATTAGTTTCAATATGAGGGTGATGTGGTGTTGCTGTTGTCTGTTTATGTTTATTTCGCCAGTGGCAGAGAGAACAGGCTTAAATGTCAAAACTGTGAATAATATATCTTATTGATATTTTCAATGTATATTAAAATATGAAGTTAAAAAAAGTATATTTCACAGATAAATCGCTACTGATCACTGGGAAACATATAACAAATAAATTAATTATTTTGTGAAATAAAGTTAGCCTTACGTAAGATAGAGCAACAATGCATCCAAAATGGAGATTAAGATTAAAAGTGGAATGTTTACTTAACTAAAAGAAGGCTTTAAGACAACACATTATTATTATTAACTTACACCCAAAATACATATTCACGAATAACTGTCTGTACTCTAAACATCACCATTAACCTTGATAGACCAGAGTGAAACATTGTAAGCTCTACTTTTGTTTTAATCTGTTCAAGTATATCATGTATGTTATAGCATGACATACAATATATTTTATCATTTATGTACATGTGTTGTAATATTTGATAGCATTTGCCATTTTCATGATTCAATCAAATTTGTCAAAACAAATATGGTGGCTGCCGATTTTGACATTTTTTCACTGCATCCTATCTATGGTATTAAGTTTTTTTCCTGATTTTTCTCGTAATTTTTGCCTGCGTCTTATATACGCTAGTGTCCTATACACAGTGGTCTACGGTAAAACATGTTTTGATTTACTTTGATATTTAGCTTGTTTATTTTTTTACTGAAAATGTTAGATATTGTCATAATCTTTAGTTGGTGCAAAAACTTACACCATTAGCCACAACTCAAATACTGTTCAAGAAATTCCAATAAAACTTCATACACAAGTTGTGAGAGCAATGTACAGCAAGGCCCATAACTCTGGCTTTAATACTTGTCATGTTATTCCCCTAGTTTAACTGGGAGGCATCAAGCATTGGCATTCACTCAGAGGCGCTCTTGTTCCTTGTTATGACAAAATGGTTGTCAATTTTGAATGCTTAAAGAATGTCAATTTGGAACACTTAAAACAATGCTAATTAGGTATACATCAGCTATGTTTATTATGCCCCCTTTTGAAAAAAGTGGGGTATATTGTTTTGCACATGTCGGTCGGTCGGTCGGTCGGTCGGTCGGTCTGTCTGTCTGTCGGTCGGTCGGAATACCAAATGGTTTCCGATCAATAACTTGAGAACGCTTTGACCGAGGGACCTCATACTTGGTATGTGTATTGGTCATCACCAGCAGATGAACCCTATTGATTTTGAGGTCAGTGGGTCAAAGGTCAAGGTCAGTGTGACCTTTACATGAAAAACGGTTTCCGATCAATAACTTGAGAACGCTTTGACCCAGGAACCTCATACTTGGTAGGTGTATTGGTCATGACCAGCAGATGAACCCTATTGATTTTGACGTCAGTGGGTCAAAGGTCAAGGTCAGTGTGACCTTAACATGAAAAACGGTTTCCGATCAATAACTTGAGAACGCTTTGACCCAGGGACCTCATACTAGGTAGGCTTATTGGTCATGACCAGCAGATGAACCCTATTGATTTTGAGGTCAGTGGGTCAAAGGTCAAGGTCAGTGTGACTGTAAGCTGAAAAAAGGTTTTCTGATTGTCCATATTTATGCCCCCTTTTGAAAAAAGTGGGGTATATTGTTTTGCACATGTCGGTCGGTCGGTCGGTCTGTCTGTCTGTCGGTCGGTCTGAATACCAAATGGTTTCCGATCAATAACTTGAGAACGCTTTGACCGAGGGACCTCATACTTGGTATGTGTATTGGTCATCACCAGCAGATGAACCCTATTGATTTTGAGGTCAGTGGGTCAAAGGTCAAGGTCAGTGTGACCTTTATATGAAAAACGGTTTCCGATCAATAACTTGAGAACGCTTTGACCCAGGAACCTCATACTTGGTAGGTGTATTGGTCATGACCAGCAGATGAACCCTATTGATTTTGAGGTCAGTGGGTCAAAGGTCAAGGTCAGTGTGACCTTAACATGAAAAACGGTTTCCGATCAATAACTTGAGAACGCTTTGACCCAGGGACCTCATACTAGGTAGGCTTATTGGTCATGACCAGCAGATGAACCCTATTGATTTTGAGGTCAGTGGGTCAAAGGTCAAGGTCAGTGTGACTGTAAGCTGAAAAAAGGTTTTCTGATTGTCCATATTTTATTTAAGTGTCCAAATCCTACTAACAATTTGGCTCCCAAGGGGGCATAAATGTTTCACTAACATCTCTTGTTTGGAATACTTGAAGAATGCCATTTAGTAATACTTGAAGATAAGCTGTTTGTTGCTATTACAGGATGATGGAGCGCAGCAAGAAAGGTGGAGGGAAGGACATGATTGATGTATCCTTCAAACAGGCCGGAGACGATAAAACAAGTAAGGAGTGTTCAACAATTCATCATCATTTAACTAGGTAGGCTTTTAAGCAAGGCTTGACAACCAAATGGGAAAGATTTCACCATAAACCAAATTTTACATACTTAATTACTGAGTTTGCTTGCCTAATAGACACATGTTTCGGTATTTTAAGTGGGTCGGAAACCTTTTTTTTTTCAACTCTAGTCAACAACTTAATCAGAATAATATTTTACTGGATCATAATACGCATTTAAAAGGGCCGAGTCAAAAGTAGATATATTGACAATAAACAGTACAATAAAATAACTTTTAAACCTTTAAACTAGAACATTTAGTTGCAAACTCAGAACTTTTGGTTTAAACAATATGATATATGCACAAAACAATGGAACCACAACAGAAAAGAGGAAGCTGTAAAGCCTTTACTATGTCTTTGTAGATATTTAGAAACCCTATTGTTTAAACAGAAGGAATTCATTTCACCATGATCATATTATAAACACCAAAACATGTAAAAAGAATCAAAACATGAAAATACAAGACGAAAAAGAAGTTAATGTATAATGCAATTTAATCACTATTCCAGTTGATGTCCACATGTCAAGCTTGTATGTGTGTGTGTGCCTGGACTTCCTGATGTCCGTGGCAGACTTTTTCGTGAAGGGACTACCCCAGACAGAAACCCCACCCCCTCTCGCAATAGAGGATCAAAAAGGTATGGATAATCTTTAAAGCTATTAATTCTTAGAGGTGAACTTTCTCATGGAGGAGCTTCACCAGACAGAAACTCCACCCCCTCCCGCAAAAGACGCTCAAAAAGGAAGAGTTAGATTTTTATCGTCTCTCATTCAGTTTCATTTAAATATAATAAAGTTCTATAATCTTTAGTTTTCATGTTTTTCTTAAACTCATGTTGTGTTAAACCAACAAAACCAAATCATATATGATCTCATTTGTAAATTTGTTCTTCAAACAGGATAGTTAATGATAAAAATAATTCACTTAATACCTTTTGATGAATAATTTACAATACTGAAACTTAATATACATAATGGTACAGCCTTAATTAATCTTCCCCTTTACATTTATATCACCTAGAGAGGACACGGACTCTGCTCCACTCCCTTGGTTGAGTTGAGTATCACCCTGTTGATAGTTCATGATAGAAGATCAGGCGGTTGGAAATTGCCATCCTCGGCACCCAAGCATATCTATAACCTATATGATACCCTGGGCAAATCAGCTGTAAAAATCTCGTACTCATGAATATTAATAAGGTGAAATCCAGCCGCTTGATTGGTCGCATGAGACACACCTCATGCGGTGTGGAAATGGCCGAGATGTTACGGATGTAATCTCGGTTTGAAATAATCCAATGAGATCACGGCTTACAAATCGTTTTAGGCAGAATAGTCTTATATATGCCGGTGGCTCTTCACAAAGAGATTCTTTCGTTTTTGTTATTGGCTATTTCATTGGTTGGAAAATGCTTATGAATATTCAAGATTTACAAAATTTCCCTAGCCAATTTGCCCAGGGTATCATATAGGTTATGATACGCTGGGATGCCGAGGATGGAAATTGCTAATTGATTTAAAAGTATAATCTCCTTTTTTACAGCTATAAAGCCCAAAGAGGTCGCCACCCAAGCCCCACCCCCTGTGGGCGAGATGAATATCACCGTGGTGATAGACCGGCCAGAGTTCATCATGATAGAGGACCAGGCCAGGGAAAATACCAACGCCCTTATGCTTGATGTAAGTGAAACAGTGGTGTTGTCTTGTATAGGATTTGTGTGGTTTTTAAAGATATTGAGTCTACTTGCTGTTGAAAATAAGATTGATAGTGTAAATTGTACAATACACCCGTAGTAACCATTGTTATGATATAGTTTGATGGCATTAATGATTAAGAATGAGTGGAGTGAGTGTTAACATCTTAAAACCCCAAATGTTGAATCTTAATGATTAAGCCTAGTACTTAGTGGTTGCATATCTGCAATGTCATAGGGTTAAAGGTAGGTTCTATTCTAAATTTGCTTTAATAGTTAAAAAAAAATATAGTTCAGAAGGCATTAAGTTCATGATCTTTATATTTTATTATTATTATTATTATTATTATATATACATGTACCATTCACAAATATAATTCATCATTTTAACTGTTAAGTATTATATTGTAGCTGCAAAGAGGTTAACCATTCTCGAAGACACTTTACCATCAATAATTGGTGGTCACTAAGTCTTGTAGCTTATTTTTACCTACTCACTATATGCACTTTGAACTCAAGGTATTTTCTCTTTTCATTTCTCTTAGATGGAGCTGAAGTTCCAGATGCGACAGAGCCCAGAGACAATGGACATGTCTGCCAGCATCCGGAACTTGGGCATTGTATCCTGTAAATACAACAATAGGACCGGAGGGGCTCAGGTTTCAACAAGTTTTAACAACCCTCTAGTAAACTTGTTAATAGAAAAGATGTATATTTGCAGGGAATCTAAAAAATAATAATTACGTGAAACACAGAGCACTGAAAGGCTTTGTAATTATGACAATGTAATTTACGTAATATTGGATGTTCAGTGACATGAATACTTGTACTGTTATTGTAAGAGATTCTGACCCTTATATGATATTGTCCTACAGCAAGACACTATGCTGTGAGGAGGCACATATGGATTATACTCAATATTACACCCAATATATGTATACCATACAGATCTTTACCCCATGTGCATCTACAGTAAAAAAAACACATGGAAGGGGGCACTTATGGATTTGTCAACACTGGATCCTATCTATCCTTGATGTCTTACATGAGATTTGTATACATTACAGATCCTTACCCCGTGTGACATATCGTTCTACAGTAAGACCCCCCATGGGGAGGGGGCACATATGGATGTGTCGACGTCAGATCTCATCCTAAATATCTCACCTGGAACCATCAGGACGATGTCAGCTATAGCTGCTGGCCTCTCCCAGCAAAGTGTGAGTAGTGTTCAGTCAGTCAATTTGTACTATTGTATGTCATTTCTTGCCCATATTAATGCCTCTGTCATAGAAGCTGGATCATGTTTGAGGCTGAATAAAACCATGTTTGTGAGTTTGGTGTTAAGGTGTTGATTAGCCAAACTTTTAAACTTGTCTGTCGGTTGATGAAAAAAAGGTTAAGATATTGTGATAGACTGGGAGTTGTTTGTTGTGATAGACTGGGGGTTGTTTGTTGTGATAGACTGGGGGTTGTTTGTTGTGATAGACTGGGGGTTGTTTGTTGTGATAGACTGGAGGTTGTTGGTCTTGGCATGCAAAACTACATTGTTGGCCATGATTGAAAAACAATTTGAGATATTATCATGAAACTTGGTATATATATTGCAAGAGACCCTGCAGACATGTGGTATAGCAAGGTACGCACTTGTTTCTGTCAATATAGGATGCCTTATTTAAGGTATTGACTACATGTAGGTGGGGTAATTGAAAATGTTAATACAAAAAGGAAGTTGAGCAGTCAAGAAAAATGAACAAATATTGAGCACCAACAGCATGAAGTTATAGGCTTGATGTAGCTGCCATAGGTCTGTAGTTCTGATTGCCCTGAGCATACCACTTGAACGTTGATTGATAGCAAACTTACCAAGATGATTGTTTATTCACCCTACAGGAGGAGGCTACAGCGGAAGAAGTGGTACCAGCTGACCTGTGGCAGTTCAAGAGGATACAGGACTGTAACTTCTGGTTCCTCAAGGCCGGTATGTATTGTGAAGCCTTTTTTGTAGTGGTGGTATTTGAAATGATATGATTTGAATGTTTTGGACAATAAGATATCAGAAGTAATCAGTGAATGAGTCATTAAGGCATGACTTAATAGATTACTTATAATATGCCACCCTTTGGAAGATGTACCATGCTGGTTAGCGTTGACATTTTGGCTAAATGATTCGACTAATTTGAAAAAATATTACAATTTATTTTTTATAAATGTGATGTTTGTAGAAGCATAACAGTTTACTCACTGTAACTTTGATTTAAGCATGTTTTAATTGTATTGCGTATTCAATTGCACAATCAAATTTACTAATATGCGAGAGACCAGTGGTAACTTCATATTTCCTATTTTACAAGTGTGTGTGTAATCTTAAGTCTGAAATCATTTTTAGCTCGTCTGTTTTTCGAAGAAAAAAAGTCGAGTTATTGTGATAGCCTTGGCGTCGTCGGCGTCGTCTGCGTCTGCGTCTGCGTCGTCGTCGTCGTCCAAAAACTTTAACCTTACCTCATAACTCAAAAACCGTTCAACATTTTCACATTAAACTTGCTACACGTGTTCCTATTAACACTATGCATGTTTATAGCAGGTCATATAATTTTGCCTTTAATTAATATTGAGTTATCCCCCCTTTTCGACTTAAAAAACAGACGAGCGTTGGCACCCACTCCGCGGTGCTCTTGTTTCAAGAAAAATTGTGCATTAAGAAATTGTTCAGTATGAAATGTTGACTTTAAGAAGAAAATCATAAAATAAGAAATTGTGATGTGTGAAATTAATGAATTTTTGTAGGGAAATGACAAAAGTATGACTGATGAAGTCACCAAGTTGGTCTTTCATATTTGCGCATTTTTGTACCTGCCTGATTTAGCTTTCTTTTCAAGGACAATATTTTGTCTTTGCATTCCATGTATTTTTGTAAATTTAACTTAAGCATGTTCCATTCCTTTCATACATGCATCTACAAAGACTGCTTTAATTTTGAAAATTAGCTCATCTGTTTTTAGCTCAAGGTGAGCTATTGTGATCGCCCTGTGTCCGTCGTCCATCGTCGTCGTCCATCTTCAACAATTTGACTGTTAACACTCTAGAGGTCACAATTTGGGCACTATCTTAATAAAACTTGGTCAGAATGTTACCCTCAATAAAATCTTGGATGAGTTTGATATTGGGTCATCTGGAGTTAAAAACTAGGTCACCCTGTTAAATTAAAGGAAAAGCTTGTTAACACTATAGAGATCACATTTATGACTGTATCTTCAGGAAACTTGGTCAGAATGTTAATATTAATACTCTCCAGGTCAAGTTCGAATCTGGGTCATGTGCGATCAAAAACTAGGACACCAGGTCAAATTGAAGGAAAATCTTGTTAACACTCTAGAGGTCTCATTTTTGACTGTATCTTCATGAAAGTTGGTCAGAATATTTATATTAATAATCTTGTAAGTCAAGTTTAAATCTGGGTCATGTGTGGTCAAAAACTAGTTCACCAGGTCAAATCATAGGAAAAGCTTGTTAGCTTTCTAGAGGTCACATTTATGAATTTATGTTCATGAAACTTAGTCAGAATGTTTATATTAATTAGCTCTAGGCCAAGTTCGAATCTGGGTCATGTGCGGTCAAAAACTAGGTCACCAGGTCAAATTTAAGGAAAAGCTTGTTAACACTCTAGAGGTGACATTTATAAAGGTTTCTTCATGAAAAGTGGTCAGAATGTTAACATTAATTATCTCTAAGTCAAGTTTAAAACTGGGTCATGTGTGGTCAAAAACTAGGTCATAAGGTCAAATCATAGGAAAAGTATTTTAACACTCTAGAGGCCACATTTATGACCATATGTTCATGGAACTTGATCAGAATGTTATTGTTGATGATCTTTATTGGATCAGGTGAGCGATTAAGGGCCTTCAGGGCCCTCTAGTTTACAAGTAAAAATGGTATTGTTGAATGTTGTTGTTGACATCGGAGTCATTGCAAATAGCTTAGTGGCCACAGATTCCCAAGTTAATAAAACACACCAAAATATTGCTAGTAATTTTTTACCTGTACACAAATTATTACCATTTTTTGTTTGTTTTGATCATAAAAGTCAAATGAGTTAAACATAATCATGCATAAAATTAAATATGTTTCTTTTGTTATGAAATTAAATATTGCATGGTGGTTAAAAATCGCGAGAGAAAACCACACAAAGTTGAAGCAATACATGTATAGTTTTATATATTTCTTAATGTTTGCCTTTTAATTGGTATAACCGTTTGATTCTGTTCTGTTTTTCTAGGCGAGGGAACTTCAGGTATAAAGATAGTTTCTTCTGTTAGAATTGCTCCTTGTACACTGCTAAACTTGGTAAAATGTATAACCTGCAGGTGAAAGAAATACTAGTCTAATGTAGTGAAAAAATTCTGGTTCAGGGTTTGCTTATAATAAACTGAGACATTGGACCATGAAATACCCAGTAGTTCAACTCAGCAAATTATATACAGCATATTAGGTTGCTTTATCATAAGTTTTGCCCATGAAACAAATGATACCCTTTTCCATTTCTTTTACAATTCAGAAAAATGCCTCAAAGTATGATTGTAAAGTTGTTAAAGTAACTGATGCATATTTATGTACAAGTAAGTGCTGTGAGATTAAAAAGTGATTGGCTTATATGACTCTTTACTAATACATGCTAATGTGGTGATCAGCACTAAATGTAGATCCCAGAATGTATTACAAAATCTGTTTCTATGGTTTTGCATATGATTAATTATTATATGGAAATGAAAAGGGGATTGGTTTGTTTGGAAATGAAGTAAGAATTGACATTTCTGGAATTTAATAAACAAAGACTGGCAATGATCATATACCACCATCTAGATGGAATTGCATGGTATATTGAATAACAATTATTTATTATTTCTTTGTATTAAAGTTTAATAGAGTGGCACAGTAGTATAATCAACTAATCTAGCTAACATTACCATTTCTTGTATTTAGATCTTTTAGTAATGTTTTTTACAGCTGTCATTTGTTTCCTACTCCTCTTTGCATGTTCGGCTGTTGCATGCCAAGTATCATGTACTCCACCCTTGTCTCAGCATATAAATAACAAGCTTACTTTTTGAAATTTTGTTTATAATAAGTAGATATTTAACTGATCAGTCAAGGCCAAGTTTATATTACCCTCTTACTATGCAGGGGAAATTGTTTTTAGCACAGATGTCTGTCTATCTGTCCGTTTGTCCATCTGTCACACTTTCATTTCCGCTTCATATCTCTGAAACTCCTTGAAGGATTTTCATGAAATAGTGTATAATTGTCACCACATTGAGACAACTTATAGAACCCACAATGCACTTCCATCAAGGCTAATGGTGAAAGTCAGAGCCAAGGTCAAATTTTGAGCCATAATTTCCTAGTCTGCTCCATATATCCTAAATCCCTGGAAGGATGTTTATGAAATTTACCACATCGAGATGACGTGCAGAACCCATAAAACAGGCACCTGGCTCAAAATCAAAGGTCAAAAGCTGAATGCATAGATTTTGTTGCTGCTACTAGCGCCTACCATAATTTCCTGAAAGGATATACATGAAACATTGGTAAAATGTTAACCAAATTTACACGACATGCAGAACTCGAACACCAGACACTCCATCTCAAGGTTACAGTTAAAGGTGAAAGATTCATGCTATAGATTTCATGATGGCTCAATATGTCTTAAACTCCTCGAAGGATTTTCATGAAACTTTGGAAAATGTTCACGTCATTGGCACAGCACTCTCAATCCACTCCATTATAACATCAAAAGTAGTTGAATAGAATGAGACAAGCATGGAGGAAGACATCTGATTTTGTGTCCAAAAGCAACTGTCTAGTTTCAGTTTGCAAGTAAACTTGTGATCTTGTATATTCTAGTATTCGTAAAAGGGCCCCTGTTTTTCTACCGCTGTTTTATATGTTTCATCGTTCTAAAGCCTGGCTGTTACAATCACAGTTAAGGTTATGATTCATCCAGATTGACCATAGCTGTAACTTGAAGCAGATTCGATACGATTGTACTATGATACTTTACAATCCTATACGCCATAAGTGAATAGTCATGACCAACCAAAGGTAATCCTGATGAATGGTACAGAGGTCATTCTTGACCACTCGCACTGAAGTATCATTAAAAAGAGAGACAATTATCTGCAATGACTCACAAATTGCCACAACCGCCTATGCGATGACTGTACAATTATGTCTGATTGAGTTACAAATTCACTAAGATTGCACAAAACCGTTTAGCAAGAAAAGTAGCTGCACATATCCTGAGGGTTCATGTTTCACCAGGATAACCAACAACTCTCCAAGATTCATAAAGATGGGCACAATGAATGTATGCATGAATTTCCAAGAATCATCTCAATTTTTTCGACCTTTAGCAAAACTTACCAACACTGAGATGGTAAAGCCAGGCTGTTGATGGGTTAGCATTTTGCTGGTATAATTACAGTTATCTGAGAGTTTGTTTTTGTGGTTTTAAGAAAAGGTCCTGATATTAAAAAGATGCTAGCTAACTCTTGTAATTATCCCTTTTCTTCATCACTTGTTTAATAAATCCTGTGTCTACAAAATTAGTTCAATGACTACTTTGAGGCAGTTTTATATCTTGGTTCCTGGCTCGTATATTTGCAGTTGACACAGAGCCATTAAGCTTGGGAACTGGTGTGGAGGAACCACTTACAGAGAGGGGAGAACAGGTTAGTCTACTATTGCAGAAAAATGGAGGAGTTAGGATGTAAAAATAAATTTCTTTTATTTATTTGGAGATAATGGTAAAATATTTGTACATAAACATAAATTATTCAATAAAAGATTATGTGACCATTATCAGCTTTCCTTTACGAATTCGTACCCTGTCGGTGAGCATTCATAGTCTTGTTATGAATTTGAAATTCTTAAACTGAAGATGTAAAGAAGACCTTTATATCACTGTCCAAATTTATAATGGATAGTTTAGTTCATAAATGAACAGAATGTCTTATATCTATACAGAAATATAAGGAAAGGGTAAAGTGAAAAACCGTTCGAATTGCCTCTTAACCCACCCCTATGAATCCTGTGTTCCTTGTGTTCTGTTATGTAATAATCAGGAATGTTTGAACTAAGTGAAATTTTATATAAAGTTTGAATTTCTTTTTGCTTAGATTTTTCATTTTGTTTTTCACTTTTCTTTTACAAGGTTTCCTCTTGTTTGCATTGAGATTTTTAGTGCAGTACCATTTTTTTCACATACAATTAGAAGATGAAGAACAATAGCCAATCAATTTCTATTTGTCATCTAAAGATTCGCAATTAAACTAAAATATTTACACCTCAACTTCCATTCCTTAAATGAATTGCCTTTCGGCAATTGCGTTCATCAATCGATGAACGCAACATCTTCGGATATGTTCGGATCGTAATTCATTGCATAACAATATACATGAAAGCTATTGATCTTGTTATTGGTTGTATTGTGTCTGCAGGTCCCGTAAAATATAGATCAACATTTTTAAAAGTGTTAGTTTATTATATTTTAAATATATTAGTAACAGAAGTGTTTCAATTTTACGTTTTAAAGTGATTTCAAGTGGTTGATCTTTTCCCACGTTATTGTGACGTCATTTGAAAAAAATGTTTCCGGTTATAGTCGGGTCGTTCTATTTACAGAATGGGTAAGAACGGATTACTGAAAGGTTTTCTTAAATGAAATGAACTATTTTTTTAACAATTCTTGAATGAAATAATGAACTATTGGTGTAAATATAAGGAATGAATTGCGGGGTTGATGTCATTATCGGGGATATGAACGCAATTGGGTTGGTCAAAGTACGCGTGGAGTCCTTCGGACTCCACACACATTGACCAACCCAATTGCGTTCATACCCCGATAATGACATCAACCCCGCAATTCATTCCTTAAATTATTATCTATAAACTTGGTTAAATGGATAAGCATTGAATAAGTATGTACCCATATGTTCCTCACCCTCGTATTACATGGATCTCCTTGAGTTATTATTATATGTGCAAGGCGTTTCTGGAAAATTGAGATATTTGCTTCTATTCAGATGTAGTTTGCTCAGTTCTATTGCCATTCAGTGTGTGTTGAGCTAACATTTCTAACCATGAATTCACAATTTCAAAATGTACTAACTTCCAAAATAAACATTGCTTTTGCATATCAATTTCTTATTGTGCTTATTGTCAAAAAAGGCGACGTAAGTAGTCTTAAAATGAAGTTTTGTCAAGGCAGTGAGTAAGTGTAAGACCTCTAGTACATTTTGTATGGTCATATATGCTTATATTGAACATTTTTTAAGCCATGCATCTCAAAACATTAAATTGACATAATTTTGTCTTCCAGGGGTCTATATAGTCACATGCATAATGCTGAAAAATAGTATAATAGTTCCTTCATCCATTACAATGCCTAACAAATAGCTAAGATATACCCTATACCTGAAACAGCTAAAACAATAGCATTTTTTAAAGGTTATATTGATTGATGTTTTGCATGTTGCAGCTGATCCTGAAAGTGCCGACAGTTGTGGTGAAGATTGAAGGAGGCGTTGGCAACAGAACTGTGCCTCTGCTGATAACTGACATGTCATTTGAGGGCGAAGTTAGGGATTGGACAGGAAAGGTATATCATAAAAAAATTTTCAATTTATTTTTTAAAGGTAAGATGTATTGTCATAACATGGTGTCAGTCTTGTACTTAACTTAAACAGTCTTTTAAGATAAATGCATTAAACATAGTACACAATTATACCAGTACACAGTTCACATATGTGTAGTAAATGGGAAGACTTAAGTTGTAATAGATTTGGAGTTGTGTCCCTTCATCAACTTAGAAAAAACACCACAATTTACTGATATAACATCTTCAGATATTACAAACAGAATTTTTTGGGCCGATTTCTTGTCAGTCATACAAACTTTTTTGACAGAAAATATTTTTTAGCCTACAAAGGACAGAAAATAGCATAGTCTTTATAGGCTAAAAAATATTTTTATATCCTTTCTGTCAAAAAAGTTGTTTAAAAATCAACATTAAATACTTACATTTTCACCGGTTGTGAGCTATGATGACCCATGTGAGAACCCCTTTGAAGTCATGTGACTCCTCCGTCTGATTGCGCAGTGTTAGCTCAAATGTGATTTGGCATGATTGTTACTATTTAAAGATTTTCAGAAAATCATGATTGAAAGTGACTGGGGTCAAACATCCTTTCAAGTTTACAGTACAGAGGGCCTAGCGTCTTGCTATTTTTAACCACAAATAATTAATATCATATAATTATACACTACATTGTATTCAATATTTCATTCTCACAAGTTTAACAAGGGCATTCATCAAGTGCACATAAAGTGACAATAGTGTCTGAAAACTGTTGTAAAGCATAATAGTCAGGAATCAAACTACGTTTTGAGTACAGACAAAGTGATGTGTAGATTATGGGTAATAAAACTGAATGTGATGGGCGTTATATATGCTATAGTATAGGGTATAGTGAAAATTTGATTAAAAAGATAATGTCACAATATTGCAATATCGTGGCAATAAGTAAAATTTGCAAAAAACATATGGTTGGTTGTGTATCTGAAATGTTCCGAGGAGTTGGTCATATCCGGAGTTTACTGTATCTGCCTCAAGCCTGTCTATAAAATGGTCCTGCTACCACTCTACGTCTATTGCTTATTGTAAAGTGTTTAACACATTTACAGCGTTCCCATTACAACTTTACTTGGAAGATCAGAATATTAATTTGTTTGATAGACCATGCTTATTATACAGTGTTTTTCCGGCCTTTTTAGGCACTGAAATTCGGCCCCTATCCCTTCCTGAAAAATTATGTAAATTTTTCCCAGCCCCAAGGAAAAAAATTCCCTTTAAACAATAAAAGAGGATCATTGACCCCATTTAGCAAATGAATCAATAAAATGCCATCCATGAAATATATGTCCATAGGTTTGTTGAATAAAAGCTTTGAAAACAAGTTTTATATGAATAATAATAATAATATTGATGATTATTTTTAGGCCCACAATACACAGGTAGTGTATAATTTTATATCTGTTTCAGCTGTCTGTGGAGAGCAGGCTGAAACTGGAGGTGGCCTACTACAATGAGAAGGTGTCAGTCTGGGAGCCGTTGTTGGAACCAGTCTTACATGAGGGCAAATACAGGAGATGGGAGCTATCCCTAGAGGTAGGCTTGTAGTTCACAGTGGTTGATTATTGGAGGGCGTGTAGTTTATTATAGTTGATTGTGCGTTGTTAACTTTTAAAGGTGAAATGTTTTATGATGTGCTCATGTATTGAACATTGAAAAAAGTAAGTACAATTAAAAAGGTTGACTCAAATCGGGTTAGGAATATCGCAGATCATAAGTGTATTTGTGAAACTTCTAGAACAGTACCAATTCCATGGTTAACAATGATGACGGCCTGAACAATCGGCCAAATTGATTTGAAACATTTTACTTCATTTTGTGGATTTAAACTCCAGTACACTTTATTGGTCTTCTTCATTGTCATTTTCGTAGTGGTATACCATATATATATATATTATGAATTGTATAATATTTCATTATCTTACATTTGCAACATTTATACTAACAATGTATATGAAAGTTGGTTAAAATGCATGGGGTTGGGGTTGGGGGGGGGGGGGGGTGTTACGACTCATCATAGAGGCCTTAAGCAAAATCCTTTTATATCAGAAATCTGTAGGAGCTGATATGGAAAGAGGTGGCCAAATATAACTCTGACCCCTTTTAAACTGTATTTGGTACTAAAGAAAATGTTGACTACAGTTCCTTTTTATAAGTCTTATAAACAGAATTTGTTTTCGTTTTTGAGTAACACAGTTTTCTTGTATGCTATTCAGGTGGAGAAAAATGAAGATGTGGACCTGGGTCTGGATGAAGATGAGGACACGGACAATATCCGCCTACCACCTCCGAAAATGAGCATCAATATCAAGTCTACAGACTCCCTGAATCTGACCATGACAAAAGCATGCCTGGAAAGCCTCACCAACCTGGGAAAGGTGGGTTTTCCTCCTGTTTTATTCCCTTTGTGGATAACGTTGTTATAGATACTGAAAAAGCAATGCTGTCATCATCAAAAAATGTTCAAAGATATGTAAATGAAATTTAGATCATGTGTTGCCATAGACAATGTGCAAATATGTAGCAACACCTAAACTTGGGCTTTATTACTTGTAGATATATGCCCTGTTTCAATGGGAAAAAGGCATTTATATATTTCTGCATTGCTTTAGTAACCTACAATTATATTTGTTAAATAGGAGTATCATCTCAATTTCAAATAAATGTGCATACTTTTAAAACTGTAGTGTGACCAAGGTCTTACAAAGGTAAGGTGTTGATATATTTTTGAATTCCTCTTGTAACCTAGAATAAGAATTTTCAAATAGTATCGCCTCAGTTTCAAACAAATGTGCAGATTTTCTAAATCTGAGTGTGACCAAGTTCAGAAGAGGGGGAGTGATATTAAGATTGCCCCTAATCATTCATTTCTGAAAAAAGCTACATAAAATTGGCTCTTTCAAATACCCAGCAGCAACATGAAGTCGTTTGGAATTACCATGTGTATAGAAACCTACAAACTGTAGTATTAATGACTTGTTTGATTCCATCCCTGTATTCATAGTGTTGCGTTTCAGTTAATAATGTGTATTTTAATACACTCTCCAAACATAAATTTGTATCATAATGTCTGAAGAATCCCGGAAGTCGACAATGGCAAAGGCCTTTGACAGAGCAAGAAATGGATTCATCTAACAGCTCAGTTCAAATGATATTGAAACTGTGTTGCAGGCATTTGGTGATGCCTACCAACTGGTTGAGCCCACGCTGAGGGCAGGAGAAGTGTTGGACCCTTTCATCATACGTAACGAGACTGGCGAAGACCTAATGCTGAAACTGGACAATACCTTTGAGGTAGAAATTATGATAATAACTCTGATGCACTTTGTTGTACAACCTGGTGCTATATTGGTTGAATGTGGTGTACATAGGTATGCTGTTTTGGTCAATGAAAATTATAAATGCACACATAAAAACATTGTGGAAATGTTCAATATTCCAATTTAAAAATAAAAATAAAAGTTATGCTGAAAGTCTGGTTACATACACTGAAACAGTTGAATATCAAGATTTCGTTGACTGCAAATGCCTCTCAGAACTGTCAAACATACATAAATTGTGTATATCTCTCCAGATGCCAGAAACAGCAGTAAATACCAAGGTGAGACTAAGGTCTGGTGACATTCTACCACTCAAGAACAAGGAAGCAGGAAACAAACTCAGCAGGCAGGCATCTGTCATCCGGGCAACTCAAAACCAGGATGAGAAGAAAATGATCTTCCAGGTATGTGCCAAGCTGATTAAGTCTGAATCATATCTCCCATAAGAGACAGTGTTTCAGATGAGAGCATTAGTCAATGAGATATTTATGGTGATATTCGAAGCCGAATGGTTTGACATGAAACTGAAATGGTACGAGTTTATTTGGAAGGTGATTATTAGGGAAAAAAAATTGAGGCTATGTAAATGCATTTAAAGTCTGTCCTTTTGTCTGTCTGGATATGTTTTGTTGACTTTGGACTTTCTTGACTTAAATATTATCTCCATATTCAAGCTCTAAAAGGCAATGAAAAGCCAAAAAACGGACAGTTTATTCATTATTCAGGTTGAGAAATTTGACACCCCGAAAGAACTGAACATCAAGAGGGCAGAGAAGAGGCTGTTCCACTTCACCAAGTCGAAGGACACTGACCAGTGGGCAGTGGTGGCAGACACCAGTATACACCTGGGACAGAAAACACTCATATTCAGATCAGCTGTGCAGGTATATACAATCATGTATCTATTAATTTCTCATTACCAAAATTATTGAGTGTTTCAGTGGCTGATTTATCAAGTGAGTATTTGATGGACATACTTCGTAACAGATTGATTTGTCTGTTCGTTTATTCATTGATTGATTGATTGATTGAAAGATTGATTAAATGGTTGAATGAATGATATGTTTCTAACTTATTCCATATCACACCTTTCTATTTGAAAACAAATCATTGAATGTTTAAGGTGAAAAACCATCTGCTCTTGCCAGTGGATGTCTACTACAAAGATCCAAGCACTGGGAACGTGAAGCTGATCTCACACATCAACCCGGGACAACTATACAGTCTCCCCCTTAACACAATATACACCACCACTAGCCAGTTCATGTTCAGACCAATAAAAGATGGGTGAGTTCTGTATCTTTTCTATGCTTCCATATCTAACTTGTTCATGTTAAATCACTTAACAAGCTATCCCACATCAATCACATGAAAAAATAATGAGTGAAGAAGTAAATGATAAAATTAGAAGTGTACTGCTATTTGCAGGTGTGTTGAGCTGAGTGAGCCAATTTCCTGGAGAGGGGCTGAAAATCTTGGCCTGAAACAGCTGGCCTGTAAGGGAGACAACGTGCACCAACCATTCTATATCAAGGTAAAATGCATTTATGATCTAATTTAAATATTTAAAAGATGGACATTATTGACAAAACTGACCATCATGCAGTTAATCAAATTATCAATTGTTGTTTTATAAATTTCCTGATGTCTCTGAAATACATTAAAAAGTCATAAAAGTATATCACCATCCAGATTTACCAAAGTAGATAACATGTTGGTAGTAAGGTACATAAAACCAGAACTTTTGGTTTAAAATATTTGCTTTGTTAATTGCAGTTACCATATTTTTTTATGCCCAAAGTGATTTCTAATCTGTGTACTTTAATCATCTCATTACAGCTGAGAGCTGAAATAGAGGCTGTTTACTATGAGGGAGGAGAAATGCCATCGGCCAAGAGCACAGTGTTTCACCTCTATCCCACTGCTATATTCCATAATCTGCTGCCGTACGATGTCAAGGTCATGTTAGAGGTAAGTTCAAGGTTATTGTAACTAGCGGCTAAGTCAAGCTGTATTCTGTATGAAGGAGTTGACTTGCTCTTGGCCAAGAGTACAGTGTTTCACCTCTACCCAACTGCTGTATTCCATAATCTGCTGCCCTACGATGTCAAGGTCATGTTAGAGGTAAGTTAAAGGTTATTGTAGCTAGCGGCTAAGTCAACCTGTATTCTATATGAAGGAGTTGACATGCTCTTGGCCAAGAGCACAGTGTTTCACCTTTACCACACTACTTTATTCCATAATTTGCTGCCGTACGACGTCAAGGTCATGTTAGAGGTAAGTTCAAGGTTGTTGTAGCTAGCCGCTAAGTCAAGCTGTATTCTGTATGAAGGAGTTGACTTGCTCTTGGCCTAGGGCAGTGTTTCACCTGTACCCCGCTGCTGTTTTCCATAATCTGCTGCCGTACGGCGTCAAGGTCATGTTAGAGGTAAGTTCAAGGTTATTGTAGGTAAAAGCTTTGTAGAACTGTATACTATGAAGAAGTTGACATGGTCTTGGCCAAGAGCACAGTGTTTCACCTCTACCCCGATATTTCCATTATCTCCTGCCATATGATGTCAAAGTCATGTTAGAGGTAAGTTTAAGATCAATGTAGCTGAGGTAGAGGCAGTATTCTGTATGGTGGAAAACTCCCCTGGGCTGAGTGCACAGTGTTCCACCTATGATGTCAAGTTTCTTTCCATTGTAGTTGCTGTTTATTTAACCTCCGAAAGTGCTATATGAGTCAGTGCATAAAGATACACAGTAAGTGTAACTAGTGATCTTTGCAGTTCACTACACTTATTATATATCTTATACTTATATACTTATTTGCAGGGCACTGCAGATGAGATTTTGTTAGAAAAGGTTGTAGCATGCCACTAGATCAGTTTGTATCAGCAAAAACCATGGTGATGCTAATGTTTGGGATTATAATTGCAGGGCACAGAAGATGAGATGATGTTAAAGAAGGGATGTAATATGCCTCTGGATCACGCCTGTATTGGTAAAACCAACATGGAGGTCATGGTGAGTGATGATCATATTTGCTATTGATTTAAGCATGAATTGTCTTCATTCTTAGATTGTATAGTTTACATAACTCATTCTTACCCTTGATTTAGCTGGGGGGAGGGTTCTTAGTTGTCTGGTGTCGATATCAGGGCTGTCCTAGTCAGTGGTGGTGTTGTCAATTCTGGCATTCTCTTTGGGTTATTGTCAATGGTGTCATGAGAAAACTTTGACCATACTTTGAAAGTTGCTGAAAATAGTACATGAAAGTAGTAATTGTGTTATCAATTCAAATACATATATTTGTGGCAAGCGGTATGAATTCCGGCTTCAGTAATTGATTGAAATGCCAAATATTGACTGATGAGAACAACAGATTGGTATTACAAATTTGGCTTCTAGTGCCCTTTTTTGATTTCATTTTTTACATAATTTGACTATCTGTATATGTGTTATAACAATTTGTACACCATTAACTACCCAAACCTAATTTGTTTGCAGATATCAAACTACCTTGATAAGGATTGGCACGGACGCAGGGTCATAGACTTTGACATCCCGGAACTGTCAATTTTGAGTTTTGAGAGCTACCAAGGGAAGAAGAAAGTTACCATGGTTAATATATTTACTTTAAAATAAAAATAAAGGATTAAAGTGATTATAAAATATGGCATAGTAATTTTAACTGATCCTCCAGTGGAGTTGAACTGAACAAAATATAGAATGTAATCAAGGGAATTTTCTTAACCCAACATTATTTGTAATAGGAGAAAATAACCAGCATTTAATAATTTTCAAAACTAAATTTATATTTTTCAAATCAGAAATGATGATGATGTAGATCTTGGTTTGGTATGGTTTAGGACTTGTTTCAAGACTTACTTGTAATTTTCAGCACTCCAAATTAACCTTAATGTCCTGTTGCTCTGTTTCAGGACCTAGGCCTACACTTTAAGAAAGGAGAGGGTTCTATCAATGTGTCTGTGTTCAGCCCATACTGGATGGTAAACAAGACTACCCTGCTCCTCAGATATAAGGTGAGTCCTGTATATTATACCAGAGTGAATAATTCCTGGACAATTTAACCAAGAACTAGATCCTCACTTTAAGAAAGGAGAGGGTTCTATCAATGTGTCTGTGTTCAGCCCATACTGGATGGTAAACAAGACTACCCTGCTCCTCAGATATAAGGTGAGTCCTGTATATCATACCAGAGTGAATAATTCCTGGACAATTTAACCAAGAACTAGATCCTCACTTTAAGAAAGGACTGGGCTTTATCAATGTGCCTGTGTTTCAGCCCTTGCTGAATGGTCAACAGTACTGCTCCTCCAATATAAGGTTGGTCTATGATGTGTTTTGTCATCACTGTTGACCATTTAATCATTATTGTGTTACTGTTAATAAGTTAAAGTTTACATTTGTGTCTATAAATAGATGTTTATATCTTGTTACTATTTATGGGCAGAAGATAATGAACCAATTGAAAAGGACCCTGATGTTATCCAATATTTACTTAATATATCAATTGTTTTATCCATTGTTTGTGTTGAAATAGATACTAACATCATGTTACTATTTATAGACAGGAGACGACGACCCTGTGGAACCCTATTGAACATGCCCTAGATTTTAACCCAATATTTAACTTAATATAGAAGCATGACTCACAGTTGTGTCTTAAAATAGATACTTACATCATGTTACATCATGTCTAAAAATAGATACTTACATCATGTTACTATTTATAGGCTGGAGACGACGAGCCAATGGAACACGCCCCTGATGTCAAGGATATTATCATGTTCTCATTCAAGAAGGGATCTCTCTTCAGCAAGAAAAAGGTAATTGTTACAAGTTTGCTAAATTATTCGACTTTTATATAGCTTTTCTGATGTGTTGTTTTTGTAGGATACGAAAATGTTTCATGTGTGAATTGTACACTTATATGTCAAATTTAATGTTAAGATTGTGATGTTAGTTGTGAATATGTTTCTGTAGCCATGAACGTTTGGAGTAGGTTTTGTTTGTGATTTATGAACATTATCTAAATATGTTTTGCAAATTGTATTTAGGACTCAGAAAAGGTAAGAGGATTGAGTGTGTTACATGCCCTCTTCCGCCTTTGCCTGAATTAAATGTACAAGTAAATGAAGTATAAATTCTACTTTTACTTCTAAAATGTATATGTGCATATAAGTGCCGTTTTCTATACTTCAGCATATTATGCTCTTTCCATGCATATCTTGTTTTATAGTTCATTGCTCCAAACAGGCCAATCAGAGCTTGGTATTTTGTGCACAATCTCTATAATTCATGGTGCTCATGGCTGAGTTGGTTCATATATTAGGCTGAGATGTAACATTCAATGGTCCACTTACTTGAGTTTCAATGATAAACCGTAAAAGCCAGTTTAAGCCAGTTATAGTTCTTGTATTGCAAGTTGAACAAACTTGTTCCTACAGTCGCTGTTGCTCCCTTAGAATTAATTCTTTAATTTGATATACATGAATGATGACCTAAACACACCAGAGAGAAAATCTAAGAAATGCCAAAAAAACCAATACAAATGTTTCTATTATAAAAGATTTGTATTTTTATAATGGAACTTTATCTTTTGACGATTGAAGTTTGATATTTAATTTTCTTTGCTATAAACTCAATAGTAAATTGCTGAAGAATTGCGTATATATTTTATCTGCAATATTTTCCTTTGTACCAGGGTTTTAGTTGTTTAAGTTCTGATGCTGGGGTAAGCATTTCACGCTAGATTTTGAAGTGCCACACAACCTCATAAGTATTCTTGTTGTCCCTGAAAAATTCTCCATAGCGTTAAACCGTGATACTTGCAAATTAATTTCTTAACTTTTAATAAAGTAGAACAGGCATTGGAGAACTAATTTTTGATATGCATTAGAAAAATGTAGGGGCTCTAAACAGTTCCTGATGAATGTGACTGTGGTAATATGTAATAGGTTCAATTTTTTTTAAATAAAAAAATATTTCTAGATTGGTCAATATTATGATAAAATATATAAAGTAACTCATAATGCTACATTTACACTATGTACCCGGTGGCCAAGGCAGCCCCGTTTCAGACCACCGTGGAGAAAACGGGATAAATGTGAGACAGTGCGGGGTGACGAGATAACGTGACAGACCGTTATTGCCGTGCATGCTGGGCCTGATTTTTAAACTGTCAAAACATTTGCCACGGCAGCCACGGTGTGGATGAGAAACGTAGTAGGTCGTAGTAAAACGGGGTAAACGCAATGACACATGACAGTTCGTGACAGTACATAATAGGCCGTTACACAACTTATAAATTGTCCGTAGGGGGGTGGAAATCATATGTAATCCCCGGCATCTGAAGTTCCTTTCCAGTTTTGTCACGTTGTGCTTCGTTTTGTCACAAAATCTTCTTCATCTTGGGAATTCATGTTTACTTGTCGAAGTATTCTGATACAGTGATTGGTGTTGCTTGGGGGATTTTTTTTATACCGTGGACACAAACGTAATCCAAAGTTCTGCGGTGTTCGCGTTCGATGCATAGGAGGCCTTGACAAAACGTGGAAAACGCATCAGACCTGGATGAAGACGTGAACAATGTGAGGGATCCCATCAGAACATATCAGACCGGGACGCAACGTACATGTATCCCTGGTAGACTGTGCCCGGACCTTTTCGCCCCTGCGGCTTGTCACGGTTAGTTTGATATGACGTGAGGAAACTTAGCACAACCTAACAACACTTGTTTATTGAGACAAAAATGGCCACAATCCCACGGCGCAATATGTTTCGGGAAAACGGGGCTGTCATGGCTACCGGGAACATTGTGTAAACATAGCATTAGATAAAATGTAAAACAATACGGAAAATGTTGTCAAACAAACGTTATGCAAAACTGTTATGGAAGGCTACACTTTTTGAAGGATGACTTGCCAGAGAAAAAGACCGGCACCTTGGAACGAAAGAAGGAAGGAAAAAATAAGCCGAAAGTGAAAGAAATGAAGCAGAGTGGGAAAGTATGTTGGCATCCGCGCACGAGCCCAGGATGTTGACATGTGCTATATGATTTTTGTAACCTTGGCTTTTATGATAATAGGGCATTTGAAGGAAATATTGAAGAGTTTATGAACAATTTTATCTGCAAAGCTTCATTAACTCATAGAACAGTGAGATAATTTATAGGAGTGAAATTATTAATAATAGGACTTAGATGCACTTATCATAACTTATTTATAACAAAATTTATTTCCTTAAAGTTGCATAACTGTGCTTGAAAACAATAAAATAAAATTTTGCTGTAAAATATTTTAATATACAGATGTTTAGCATCTGCTGCATGTGTATGAATAGTTCTATATAAATGTGTATGAATAGTTCTGTATACACCAGTATGAATAGTTCTATATACACATCTGTGAATAGCTCTTTATTCACATTTATGAATAGTTCTATATACATGTGTAGTTCTATATACATTTGTATGAATAATTATACATACATGTAAATAGCTTTTAGCTCGACTATTCGAAGAATAGGTGGGCTATACTACTCGTCCCGGCGTCGGCGTCCGGTTAAAGTTTTAGGGCAAGTTGGGATTTTCACTTATAAGTCCAATACCCTTCATTCAATTGACTTAATACTTCACACAGTTGTTCAGGGCCATCACATGATGAGGTTGGATAACTCCATAGTATTCTTTACACAGATTATGGAACTTAGGTTAAAGTTTTAGGGCAGGTTGGGATATTTATTAATAACTTCTATACCCTTTGTCCAATTGACTGAATACTTCACACAGTTGTTCAGGACCATCACACAATGAGGTTACATAACTCCATATTATCCTAAATACAAGTTATGGCCCCTGATTGACTTAGGTTAAAGTTTTAGGGCAGGTTAAAGTTTTAGGGCAAGTTGGGATTTTCACTTAAAACTCCAATACCATTCATTCAATTGGCTTAATACTTCACACAGTTGTTCAGAGCCATCACATAATGAGGTTAGATAACTCCATATTATCTTTAATACAAATTATGGCCCCTGATTGTCCATGGAACTTAGGTTAAAGTTTTAGGGCAGGTTGGGATATTTATTAATAACTTCTATACCCTTCATTCAATTGACTTAATACTTCACACAATTGTTCAGGACCGTCACCCAATGAGGTTACATAACTCCATATCCTTAATTAATACAAGTTATGGCCCCTGATTGACTTAAAGTTTTAGGCAAGTAAAAGTTAAGAGCAAATTGGGATTTTAATAAAAAAAGCTTCTATACCATTCATTCAATGCACTTATTAAAAATCAAAATTATTTACGACCATCTTACAACAAGAAACATAACTCCATTTCAACCGTAAATACAAATTATGGCCCTTGATTTTTTTTTTTTTTTTTTTTTTTTTATTTCTTTTGAAAGGCATATTTGTATATTCTTAACCACATTTTCATAATGGGAAATCAAGTTATTTGAATGACTTGCGTCATTGTTCGGGCTTCAGCATCAAAGTCACCTTATATATGGAATAATTTTAGTTAGGTTTGACATAAAGAGACCAAACTTGGTAATATTACATCGTTATTGTATTCACTTCTAAGTCAAAGCGGCGTAGTCGTGCGCGCTGTCTTACGACGGCTCTTGTTATTACAGCTGTGACATATATATAAATATATTTCCTCTAATGCCTTATTTCCATGGTTAGTCACAATTTTCAGACCTGGTGTTCAATTTTGTCAGGCATTTTGCTAGAAAGGAATTATGATTTAATGGTTTGCACAGTCATCCTCGTACTGAAATATCATCATGTTGATTCAATGTGGTGAAAATGATAATGCAACCCTTTTCTACCTTTTTTATTGTCAGAAATAGATATAAAACTGCATAACTAAATGGTATTATTATCATTGTAGGTAAAATATTTAGAATTACTTATCAAAGTTAAAGTGGTTTATTAAGCGGATATGAAGGAATTTCATTCCATGTACGATATTTCTGTACAACTGTAATACCCTTATGCACAAACTTTTACTAATATTTGAAAATTTTTTTTTTACTTATTTTCAGGACATTATTATAGCTTACTGTGGCTAAATGCAGTTTATCTTTAAATTTTAGCTTAGATATTGACTATAGTGCATCATTTTGCAGAACTCAAGTGAGATAGTGCCATTCTTACATTGTATTGTGCAGAGACAATCCAATGAGGTTGCATTTGTTAATGAATGTTAAAATTTTTGGTGATTTACGATGAGTTCTGCTAGTTGCATGGCTTTATATTTTCTTCCATTTGGAAGAAAGCTTGTGACTGCTTTTATTGTTGTTATTTTATATACATGTACAATCTAATCAAGCAATGAGTTGCTTAAATGGCATGGTTTCTGTGTTTTATTTCAAGACCAGTTTTTAAAATGTGTTTGTGGGTAGGCAACACAACCCATCAGTAAAAATTATAAACAAAATTAAGATTTATATTTGATCAGATAATATATGTAAGTACCATGTTAACCAAATGCTATGTTAAAGCTTAAAATAATGTTCAGGTTTTATTTGGAATTCAGGCATTTCAATAAAATATCATATTTAACAGTGATACATCGAAAGACATGCTGTATTTTATTTGAATATGTTACAAGCTATCTGATTGGTCTATTTGCAGGCATCCCTATGTATTGGAGAAGGTGATTGGTCAGACAAGTTCTCTCTGGATGTTGTAGGCAGCTCTGGAACTGTGCAGAGCAAGAACAAAAACCGGACCTGGGAGGTTGGTTATTTGAAAAGAAACAATCCTGTTATCACTCTGGTATTTAGTACTCATTATTACTCTGATGGATAGTTCCTGACATAGTTCTGGAGACCTACATCTTTTATCTTAGAATTATATGCCCATGAATATGATTTTCATGCTAATGGCTATTATTGAGTTTGTATTGCAAACTATTACTACAGTTATGATAGTTGTTAAAACATTGACACTATGATGGGTAAACGTGCTAGCATATTTATCTTTACACATGGCTTATATCATTTTCATTTATCCTGAAACTCTTTTGGGGCTTATACGCCTACTACATACTATTCAAACTTCCCATGTAACCATAGTTATACTTAGTCAGCAAACATGCTGTCCTTTCAAGTTAAAGCCTAACCAAGGTGATGACATTCACATCCCCCCATATACTTAAATCATATGCAAATGTATTTTAAATGTTGAGTATTCCAATGTTTTTAGGTGGGAGTCAGCATAATCCTCTCCAGTTCAGGCCTGACAAAAGTGGTGACATTCACCCCCTTCTACATGCTAGTCAACTCTTCCCCTTACACTTACCAGTGCAAGGAAACTATAACAAGCAGTGAATGGATTGAAGTGCCACCCAAACAGGTTTGTTACTTTAAACTTAATTACAAACCAAGAATACCAAGTATGTGGTGTCCATCCTTATAATTCTCATTTCTCTTTATGATTAATGGGAACCAAGGTATTTGTTTTTATCCATTGAATGGACATCCACAATAGACAATGGGAAACAATGTTAGTTATCAAAGTTCAGTAGAAACCCATTGGCTTGATATTCCAGGGACAGGGCAAAATACTACAAGTCAAGTAGGAATGCTTACAAAGAGTTAAACAAAATTGGTCCTTAACATCCAGTTTGAGCCTACGAGGAATTTTAACAAAGAGATATCGAGCCAACAGGTTTAAATGTAGTGAGCATGAATTTCTTTTAGCTTGATTGTGATGAATTCTGATAACTGCTATAGTATCACTGTGTGTCTGTTTCCTGGGTAGAAACCAGTATGGGTGTTAATTTTGAGAGGCCGTGAGAAAGTACTGCTGGATCAAGCCCACAATCTCTTGAATGGCTCTGGTTCATTGCTCTCTTATTACATCATCATGTTCTGCATATCACATAGTAAATACTAATAGGACTAAGGTACATTAAAACCAATGATTTATTCCTAGGTGTATTAATTTTATACCAGAAGGTAGATGATAGTGCAAGTGTAAGACAATACAAACAAAACATTCTGCGCGAAATAAAACTACAAGCATTGAAAATGAAGTTTCAAGGACAAGCTTGTTAAATGTACATTTTGTCATATACTGTCTGGGGTGAGTTGCGTAGACATCTTTATGACCAGAGTCAAAATAGATGGATAGACCTAGGTGGCCCAGTCTGCTAAGGTACCATTGTCCATTGAAGTTGGTTGGTTAATGATCAGCAGTAGCAACTTACCCCTGATTTTCCAATCCATTTTGCATTCGTCATTCTACACTCAGAGGAAGCGACCTCAGATTTATAGTTAATAAGAAAATCCTAATTTAAAGCAGTTTAAAAATTAGGCTACATTGGTTAAAAATCAATTTAATTTGTTTTCATCCTTGGTAAAGTGAGAAAAGTGATATCTAAATTAGAATATTCCAAGAATTCACTATAATCTAATAAAAATTTGAGATATAATTATGAAGTGTAAAACTTTTAACAGGTGTTGTCACTATTAAATATTTACACCTCAACTTCCATTCCTTAAATGAACTGCATTTTGACAGTTGCGTTAACAATATACATGAAAACTATTGATCTTGTTATTGTTTGTATTGTGTCAGCAGGTCCCGTAAAATATAAATCAACATTTTAGAAAGTGTTAATTTGTTAGATTTTAAACATATTATTGCCATTAGTGTTTAAATTTAACATTTAAAAGTGATTTCAAGTGGTTGATCTTTTCCTGCATTATTGTGACGTCATTTGAAAAATGTTTCCTGTAACAGTCGGGTCGTTGTATTTACAGAATGGGTAAGAAAGGATTAATGAATGTTTTATTTTTTAAATGAAATAAGTATTTTTTTTAACAATTCTTCAATGAAATAACGAACTATTGGTGTAAATATAAGAAATGAAATGCGGGGTTGATGTCATTATAAGAGTTATGAACGCAATTGGGCTGATCAAAGTACGCGTGGAGTCCTTCGGACTCAATACACTTATACCAGCCCAATTGTGTTCATACACAGATAATGACATCAAGCCCGTAATTCATTCCTTAATTTTATTAATTATGTTCATGTTATTTCTACTTGGAAATAGGCTAATATTTCAGCTCTTAATATGCAACATTTTTGTCCTGTGTTTTTTTCTGCCACCACGTGTGTTTAACCTGTCCGTTTGTCTCCATCGAATGTTCGGGTTTCCTATAAGGTATGGCATTATCATTATAGTAAGACATGGCAACAATATTAAGAATAGTCCTAAAATATCGTACAGATTCCAAAAGATTTCTTTCCCTTTTGTGTGGACAATTTCACAAATAATATTAAAATTGTGTGACAAATTCATGGTAATTTCTATCCCTGATGTATAGACAATTTCAGCGATGTAATCTAGACAGTATATCAAATTGAGGGTTACTTCTTTTGCCTTTGTGTGGACATTATCACAAATATTATCAAGATAGTATGACAAATTGATGATAATTTCTATCCCGGATGTGAAGACAATTTCACAGACGTTCACAAGATGGTATAATAAGTTGAAAATAATTAATTTTCCAGCTTCATAGAAAGGTTCACTAATATGATATATAATGTAAAATACATTGGCAGTAATAGATTGGCATCCAGAGCTATATAAAACAATTAATATACCAACTCCCACAATAAATCAGCAAAAAAGAGATAAAAATGAATGATGTCAAGCCAACCATTTTCAGCATAGTTAACCCAAACTGGGTTAGGTTAAGAATGATCCACTTGACCAATGCATATACTTTCCAAATTGATATCTTCATATTTCTTATCCATATCAGTGTGATTGTCATTGGGAAAAGTTGATTTGTCTGATTTATTAATAGCCCCTCTAAATGTGGGGAAACAGTTTGTGTTTCTGCGTCTTGCATTGCTTTATTTTCCATTCTTTCTGTTTCTGGAAAAACTTCTTTCTTTTCAGTTTCATGCTGATTGTCAATAATGTATTTGATGTCATTTTCAAAATCATCAATTAGGTTTTGTATCGTCATGTTTTTTGGAAACGTGTATGTCAATGGATTGGTTTTGTCAATTTCGATCTCTTTTCGACACATCGGGCAAGGAAACATTAAATTGTTCCGTCCCTTTTTTCTTCTCTTCCTTATACACAATATCATACACACAGCGTGTGTTGACATGGCAACTGTCTCGGGTCCTTGAAAATCTCCATGCAGATTGAACATGTCAGAATCTGTCGTAATGTTTCAAGCACTGACAGTGCCATCGTTTACAGAGTTAAAGTATATGGGTAACCAATCTGAAAAAGAAACCATATGATTTGAAATAGATGAAGTCTTCTTTGAAACTCATATATTGCCTCATAGGTTAGAAAACAATGAACAATAGATGATATTTTAAAAAGTATGGTTGAGTACACAATGGCTTTGAAAATATTAGTATGAATTTAGTATTTACAGCATTTGTTGACGTTATGATGTGTTAAATAATGCTTATATTTATGCAACTTTCTGCTAACAATGACAATATACTTTGTTCTTAATAATCCATTTATTATTGAATAATATTCCTTTGTTTACATACTTTTATAAAAAAAGAGTTTGATATAAACTTGTAGTTTAAAATTCAGCAATAAATCACTCCCAAACTTAAGGTGCTATATGTAAAGAAAATAGATTTATTTATGTATGCATTTTGTTATTCCAAAATACTGAATGCAATATCGACCATTAAAATCTGATTTCACAAAATGGTAATAAAGAAATAACATTGTATCCAGCCAGCTAGATCACTTGGAGAGGTATCAGGTTACATCTTTTCAGTTTTTCAACATTCAATCTATTTCGGTTCAATCTATTTCGGTTCCATATTTTTGTCATACATAGGTGCATACCGCATTTATCCTCATACATGCAAATGCCTTAATAGTTGTGCAGGGATGTTTTAACCTCGGCAGTTTCACAGATTCTATGACCTTAAAGGGACTAGACACCAGTTGGTCCAAAAATCGGCAAAGTCAGTATTTCCTCAAAACAAGCCTAGAACTGTCAATGCGAGCTAGTAGGAGGCCAGTTATACATCATTTTACATGATTGAAAGAATAAAATCATCACTCATGTTGCTGTCTTATATAAGTTTTCCCATTTAAAAATAGTGCATATTGGTTTCCCAGTTAAAATCATACCTGTTAATGAGTACAAATAAATATACCAACGCTATTTTAAAACTTACTGGGATTTAAGTGATAGACAACCCAAGTAAATTTCAAATCGAAAAATGCGCAAATACTGCATTTGATGCATGTGTAGTAAGTGATGGGATACATCAGTAAGTGAGACTCATTGCATTGTACACAACAATGTCAATTTTATTTCAATTTTGGACAATTTTTTTTCAGTTGTATCATCTGGTGTCTAGTCCCTTTCTAGACCATTTCTTTGACAGCACACTTGCTGATGCCACTATTATAAACCTGTAACCTAGCCAACCTCTCTTAGGTTACATTTAATTTTCGAATATTTTGTGTGAGAGGGTCTGAAAAATGACAGGCGCATGGCACATCTTTTATAAAAAGTATGGTAAGTGACAGTGCCCAGATTGTTGAAGCTGTTGCAGTTTGTCAAAAGCATAGTTGCTTCAGGTCTGGCTGGGTTTTCATGATGTTATGATTACCCGTAGATGATAGTATGGCATCTTCTTGACCATCTGAAACCAACAGCCTTTAACTTAATAGACAGTAGTTGTCATGAAATTTTGAATAGGGATTTTCAAACTAGTATGTTCGAAGTCTCATATTCAGCTTTTAATTTCAGATGGGCGATTTAAAGGTTGCAATTATGAAATCATCAGAAACAACTGTAATTGTACATTTTCAAGTTCTCATCATTGCAATCCAACGTGTTCAGGTCACAAAAAAAATCTAAAATTAATGTAAACCTTTAGAAAATAAGGATTCTACAGTGCATACTGATGATTTGGCATCAAACTGCAATGTTGAGTAGAATTTACAGAAGGAGTATATATCTGTAAAATGTTCACTATTTAAGCCAATCATGTTTGTTTCTTCCAGTGTGTGCCACTGTGGCCCCTGCAATCAGGCAAGGAGATGAAGATGCAGGCAACCGTGAAAGATTCTGACATCTCAACCAATCATTTCCTCTTTAACAAACCACACTCTTCACTCATGCGATTGGACAATAATGTAAGTATAAACCAATAGGTTCCTCTTTAACAAACTTACCCATCTCTATGTGATTGGACCGTAACGTATATATCAAGCAATCAGACTTTGCGGTCGTTCATATAATTTGGAAGAAGTTGATTAGTAACTTATTTGGAAGTTTTATCAGTTTACTCCAGCCTAATGAGGAATGATTAACTGCTTTAAGAATGATGGAAAGATTCTTATCAATGGGATTAATGTCAGACCTGAAATTATTTATTTAAAATGAACACAGTCAAAAACTCGTATTGGAAGATTCCTCATGCATTTGACACAAAATATGTGAGTTATTTCATATTGATTTTATTTGACTGCTCTTTTATGTTACAAAACTATGTAACACAGAGGAAAGTAACATCAGACAAAACCCAATGTTTTTCTATCACAGTATGGTGGGATAAATGTGGAGGTTCAGGAGACTGAGAGCGCCATGGTAACGACTTTCACCAACTACAAGGACGGTCTGGCAACAGTCAACGTTGTGAATCATACCGACAAGTGTGATATACAGTTCTTTCAAAGGTATGCAGGGCTGAGGTATTACTCTTTTTATGCCCCCAAGGGTGGGCATATCAAAATCGCACCGTCCGTCCGGCCTGCTCAATAACTCGTGTCCAGGCTGTAACTTTCCCTTGTATGGACAGATTTTAAAATAACTTGCCACATATGTTCCACATACCAAGACAACGTGTCGCGTGAAAGACCCATGTCCCTACCTCTAAGTTCAAGTTCCCACTTAGTGTTTATTCACAATGGAGTGCTGCATATAAGGACATAAGAGTATAGGTTGTCGTGTCTGGGCTGTAACTTTCCCTTGTATGGACATATTTTAAAATAACTTGCCACATGTGTTCCACATACCAAGACGACATGTCACGTGCAAGACCCGTGTCCCTACCTCTGAGGTCAAGGTCACACTTAGGTGTTTATTCACAATGGAGTGCTGCATATAAGGACATAGAGTATAGGTTGTCGTGTCCAGGCTGTAACTTTCCCTTGTATGGACAGATTTTAAAATAACTTGCCACATGTGTTCCACAAACCAAGACGACGTGTGGCGTGCAAGACTCGTGTCCCTACCTCAAAGGTCAAGGTCACACATAGTGTTTATTCACAATGGAGTGCTGCATATAAGGACATAGAGTATAGGTTGTCGTGTCCGGGCTGTAACTTTCTCTTGTATGGACAGATTTTAAAATAACTTGCCACATGTGTTCCACAAACCAAGACGACGTGTGGCGTGCAAGACTCGTGTCCCTACCTCAAAGGTCAAGGTCACACATAGTGTTTATTCACAATGGAGTGCTGCATATAAGGACATAGAGTATAGGTTGTCGTGTCCGGGCTGTAACTTTCTCTTGTATGGACAGATTTTAAAATAACTTGCCACATGTGTTCCACAAACAAAGACGACGTGTGGCGTGCAAGACTCGTGTCCCTACCTCAAAGGTCAAGGTCACACTTAGTGTTTATTCACAATGGAGTGCTGCATATAAGGACATAGAGTATTGGTTGTCGTGTCCAGGCTGTAACTTTCCCTTGTACGGACAGATTTTAAAATAAATTGCCACATGTGTTCCACATACCAAGACAACGTGTGGCGTGCAAGACTCATGTCCCTACCTCAAAGTTCAAGGTCACACTTAGTGTTTATTCACAATGGAGTGCTGCATATAAGGACATAGAGTATAGGTTGTCGTGTCAGGGCTGTAACTTTCCCTTGTATGGACAGATTTAAAATAACTTGCCACATGTGTTCCACATACCAAGACGATGTCTCGCGTGCAAGACCGTGTCCCTACCCCTAAGGTCAAGGTCACACTTAGGTGTTTATTCACAATGGAGTGCAGGTGTTTATTCACAATGGAGTGCTGCATATAAGGACATAGAGTATAGGTTGTCGTGTCCGGGCTGTAACTTTCCCTTGTATGGACAGATTTTAAAATAACTTGCCACATGTGTTCCACATGCAAAGACGACGTGTCGCGTGAAAGACCCGTGTCCCTACCTCTCAGGTCAAGGTCACACTTAGGTGTTTATTCACAATGGAATGCTGCATATAAGGACATAGAGTATAGGTTGTCATGTCAGGGCTGTAACTTTCTCTTGTATGGACATATTTTAAAGTAACTTGCCACATGTGTTCCACATACCAAGACGACGTGTCACGTGCAAGACCCGTGTCCCTTCCTTTAGGGTCAAGGTGTTTATTCACAATGGAATGCTGCATATAAGGATATAGAGTATAGGTTGTCATGTCCGGCATGTAACTTTCTCTTGTATGGACAGATTTTAAAATAACTTGCCACATGTGTTTGACATACCAAGACGACGTGTCGCATGCAAGACCCGTGTCCTTACCTCTAAGGTCAAGGTCACACTTAGGTGTTTATTCACAATGGAATGCTGCATATAAGGACAAAGAGTATAGGTTGTCGTGTCCGGGCTGTAACTTTTTCTTGTATGGACATATTTTAAAATAACTTGCCACATGTGTTTGACATACCAAGACGACGTGTCGTGTGCAAGACCCATGTCCCTACCTCTAAGGTGAAAGATACACTGAGTGTTTATTCACAATGGAATGCTGAATAAAAGGACATAAGAGTGTAGGTTGTCAAATATGTGTGGTATTTTTTATGTTCATAGGCAATTTAAAATAAGTTGCCATATGTAGTTGACACGTAAAGGCAAGATCAACTTTTCATGTACTGACCTTGTTCATAGGTCAATGTCACATGTGGGGGCATTCGTCACATACTGTGACAGCTCTTGTTTTGTGTGTTTTGCGCTTGTTATTTGTGACCTTGACCTTACTTGGTTTGCAAGGCTGTCAACATTGTGAACTTTACCTACAAGTTTGATAAATGGTACATTCAAAAATACAGTGGGCTTAGGTATTTCTTTTGTATATGTGTGTTTTACGCATGTTATTTACCTTGACCTTACCTAATTTGGGATGCCGCAACCATTGAGAGCCATACCTTCAAGTGTGATTCTATAGCCTTGGTGTCATCAGTGTCATTGTTCAAAAGCTTGAACCTTGGCCATAACTCAAAAACCATTAGAGAAATTCTTATAAAACCTGGTGCATATGTCACCAGAGACAACACACTTCATAAGCAAGGTCCATTACTCTGGCCTAAGTAATTATCAAGTTATGCACCTTGTTAGAACAGTAGAAAAGTTGACTGTTAACTTGGGCACCCTTGTAGATGCTTGGTTTTTACCAGCACATTGTTTTTGATTTTTAGTTTCTGATGTTAATGTTTGTGTTCATGTTCATTAACAAATTTGTCAGAAAGAACCTAATGTTTGCACTGCTTGATAACTACGTAGATTTAATAATAAATTTATCATTGCAGTTCAGTGAAGAATATACAAATTATGGCCGCTGGCATGGCTGGGTTCTATACCTGGGAGGATGCTATAGGCAAAAGAGAGCTGGTCTGGAGTTGTGGGGAGAAGAAAGACGTGAAAAATGACCTCTCACAGGTAAGACAAAATGTATACAGTTCATTAAAGAATGTTAAAGCTATTGCTGATTGTATGGCTGGATTTTATACACGGAAGGATGCTGTGTGCAAGACACATTTGGAGTTGTGGTGAAACAATTAACATAAATAATTGACCTCTCACAGGATAGACAGTGCAGAATGTATCACAGGTTACTGGCAAGTTACTTCACACCTCTACAAATGAGGTGTGGCTTAAGAATACAGTGTTATGTTATCAATCCTTCCAAATATAATTGTTCAACTTTGATTCATAATCTACTATTTTATATTCACTGTCGTATATGGTATCATAAAACTTCTCATTATAAAGAAACTACTACTAATTGCTCTGTATTTTTCTTCATCCTGTAGGATGGTATAGGGGAGTTTTTCTACAACTCTGACGTGAAGGTGTACTGGGTCTCCTTCCTGTCCGGGATGCAGAGGGTGCTTCTCTTCACTCATGACCTGGCCCTGGCTACAATTGCGCAGGAGGTAAGAGACAATGATGTTTTATTGATCCCTGATCAAAACTCAGGGTAGAGTTATTGAAGCTGCTGGTTTTTCCTTCCATTTGTCTGTACAGCTGTCAGTATGTCCCATTCTGCTTCACTGGGCTGATCTCACTGTCAACTGACTTGAGTTAAAAAAAATGCATGGAAAGCTTTCACAATTGTTTCAGGTTTATACATGCTGTATATCAGGTGCTTGTAATATGACCAGACTAGCAGGTGGGCCTTTGTTAACAATTCTGCATTTAAGTTTTTATTCCATGTCATAAAGTTTTTATCCAATTGTTATGAAACTTTGTCAGAGTACTTGTCTACATGTTTTCTTGAACATTTGTAAATATGGGTCACCTCAGGTCAAAAACTAGGTCACTAGGTCAAAACTTTGGAAATATTTTTCCCCATGTCATAAATTCGGATGTTTTAATCAAATCTTCATACAACTTGTTTGGAAAATTTGTCTGCATTGTATCTTAGGCTGTTGTGAATATGAGTCACCTTAGGTAAAAAACTAAGTCATACATGTGATAATTTCTTGGGTCGATTCCGGGACACTCGTCGTTATGTCAACGCACACTAGGGGGGTCCGGGGGCATGCCCCCCCCGGAATTTTTTTCAAATGGGGAATGTCTGTGGTGCATTCTAGAGCATATCTGGGACTATTTTAGTCGTTTTTAACGTCGGGAAAATGTACCTGTTTTGACTGCCAAGACGTATTTTTTACTTGACATGGTTGTGTTTTTTCTGCTTTTTCTTGAAAAAATAAAACCACCAGGCTTTAAATGAAGTGCTAACCAGGAGGATATGCAGTCAACTTTCGGTTTCATCAAAACAGGAAATAAACAACTATACGGGCACCTGTTTTCCCGCGCTTTTGAGAACATGCGTTATAAAATATTTATTTTTTCATCACATTTAAAACGTTTGCAATTTATGACACACAATATTTTCCAGACGATAAAAAAGATTTTCCAGTCGATGAGCTTTTTTCCGTTTGGAGATGTATATAATTCATTCGGAGCTCCTCGGCCATTTTTTCAAAAACAACCTCGGATGTATATGGACGGTTTAGGTACTTAAAAAGTGGTACGTTTAAGTCCGCTGCAAATAGATCGCGTAGTAATCTTATTTAGTAGTTAAAATTTATGACTTAACTCTTGGGAATCGTAATTATGTTTGCAATAATACACTTCACTGGCGATCAATTTAAACTGAGAGCAATGAATACAACTCTTAAACACTACATTTAATTAATGCTTTTATTCAAAAAAATACGGACTACTTCAACAGATGTACCGGCATACATCCGAGGTTGTTTTTGAAAAAATGGCCGAGGAGTTCCGAATGGCATATAATTTTGATAGAGACATGTCAACAATCGGCTGTATAAAGCGATCACGTGACTTACCATGGTCACGTGATTAAAGCATTCTATATAACCACCTGTAAACCCCATATCGTCAGTTTTATTTCGGCGTAAAAATACACACGATAGTTCGGAAAAAAATGTCAAAACACTAAAATTCATTATGGACGCGTAAGTTGTTTAAAGTTGTTTAAAGTATAACGATGTATCGACTTTGAAATTTGAAAGGAATATGGGATGTTTTCCGTGTTTTAATTTTGTTTTTTTACTCATTTTGTCACTTTCTTTGAACTTACCTTCATGCTCGTTTGTCGGTAAAATGTGTGAAAAATATCAATTCATCAATTTAAAGCTATCACTCATAAGACCAAACAAATCCATATGAAAACAATGAATTTGTATACAAGAACCCTCCCCCACTCGTTAAGCACAACAATAGGCCGATAGATCAATTATCGGGTGATTGACGATGACCTCGACGACACACGTACCAATTAACGGATTAGTGTCAACATGTCCTGTGTTTTACGACCAGTGTCCCGGACAGGCAAAATAGCTGACTTACATTGGTAAAATAGGATAATCGATTCCGATTCCGAGATTTTTTTTTTCGTTTTTTTTTTTTATGACTTTCCGGGACAAACATGCACCCTTCCGTGACTCCGTGACAGAGATACGATTTCCGGGACAATCCCGGACGTCCGGGACGTTATCACATGTATGACTAAGTCATTAGGTATAATGTTTGGAAACATGTTACCCTGTTCTAGATCTTAGATGTTAAAGTGTGTCATCTGTGGTCAAGAACCAGGTCTCTGGGACTTATCTTTTAGGAAATGTTGATTTATTTATAACTTGTTTATTTTCCTAAATGGAATAGTTTCTGTTGATCTTCATGCAATTTGATCAGGGTATTTGTATGAACATATCTCTGAAAGGTATAAATATGGGTCTTCTTGGTTAAAAAAATAGATAACTAACTCAAATCTTGTGTTTGCAAAACTGCATCGTCAAATATCCGGCTTTAATGAGGCGTTACTGCATTGGTGTCTTTTGTAGCTTCAAGTAAATGTGTCATGGGGCATTGCAATAAAAAATGAAGAATACCTGCAGCTGTGAATCTTGCATGAATCACATTTATTGCAGGTATGTGTCTGGTCAATGAGTAAGGGAGGAGGGTGGGGCTAGTTCAATGAGGGAGTTATATGTTTGTATGTTTGTGTCTTGTTTGCATGGCATACATGTATATACAGCTGGTGTGGTTTGTTTAGCTTCCTGTTTTTATGTTTAGTTTATTAATCAACTCATGCCTTTTTTATAATATAAAATAATGCTGAAGTTGTATTGTCTTACATTGTAATGGAAAATTTATGTCTTAAATAAGAAATTTGGGTGTGTTTTTTTAAGTTGTCATTGGGTACCTGAAATTATTGCAATTGTAAAACTTTGCCTTATTTATATTTCAGCTGTTTAAAAAGTCACAGGTTACGTTTTTAGGGTGGCTTATTTAACTTTGCTGTGCATAGGATATTTTGTCTTTAATTCACTTTGATCTAAATAGTTCACATAGTGTAGTTATTGATTATAGTTTTCGTATCTATAAATATATAGTCTATAACTCATAATGATCAGCTTTTAGCTACTTTTTCAGTACATTTCACTTTATACTCTGCAGACTAGACTACTAGTATTGTTGTTAGCTACAAGTCGGGATTGCTAATTTAAGAAATCAACAGTCATTGAATTTAGTAAAAAAGTTGAGATATGTAATTTCAGTCTAACACAGTCATTTATATTAAAAGTTGCACTAAAGTTGTACATCGCTGTCTGAGTTCGAATGTTGTAACAAACCTGGCTGTGTAAAGGTTAACTATTAACAAGTCCAGTAAAGATATTCACAGTGCGGCTGTTCCAGGTTTCAAGTTGGGTTCCATATGACCACTGAACTCTTTGTGTCATTGAGTGAGCTTTAACTGATTCAAGAAGCCGTTACTTCAAATGGTGAAATATTAACATCGCTAAGCTACCTTGTAGTGGCACATGAGTTTTTGTTTGTATTTCCCACCACTAAACAATTAGACACCTCCTCGTCTGATCATTAAGACTTACAATGCATTACAAAGAGACTAATTTTTTCCTTTCTTACGTTTTCATTCAAAGAATTTTCTCTTCCTTCATTCCACTCCATTTTTCTCTTGGAAATGGTAGCTGTCAATATTCAAACTTCTCAGTTCTTTTTGTCATTTGTATGTCAACCTGTCTTACATATTTGTCATGATTGTGTTATTTCCCCAGGCGGGTGAGTTGGAGCGGTTGGAGCAAGAAATAACAGTGAGCCTACAAGATATGGGAATGTCACTGGTGAACAACTATACACAGAAGGAGGTTGCCTTCCTCGGGTTAACCAGGTAACAAGCTTTTATGTTCGAACATATTGAGCTTGGATTGATATTTTTTTTATATGCCTATAAACATTGGACATTTAAACTAACACGGACCAGACATTTCATGCCCTGGCAATGGATATAAGGAATTTTGTTATAACTCAGCACTGGATTTTTTTTTTAAAAAATGGCATGAACCCATGAATTCACCTCGGAATCAAAACCTAGCCCCAGAACAAGCATACCTAAAATGTGTCATGCCATTGCAAATGATTAAAGGAATTTTGTTAAATTTCAGCTTCAAAATTATATTGAAAGAAAAGCATTATAGGCAACATAAATGTTCTCTTTGAAAACCTATTGCCCTGGAATAAGCATACCAGAAAAGTATCATGCCCTGGTTATAGATATGGAAAAATGTTATACTTCAGCTCTGGTTTCATTTGGGAAGAGAAAAGAAAAAGGCGACACAAAGCATTCACTTTAAAATCAAACCTGGCCTTGGAGCAAGCATATCAGAAGTTTGACCTTGAAAAAGTCAGTGGAAGAACGCCACCGGAAAAAATCAACATTGACAAGATGGAGGTCTTGTTTCGTTTATTTTATTTTGAGCTTATATTTAAAATTCAACTTTATTTTTCAATATTGTCATAAAACAATATTGTACGCGCAAATATTAGGTTTGATAAAATAATGTTCTGTAGCTAATTGTAGAAAACCGGTTAAGTTTTTAGGATAGTCAAAGATATCTAAAAGGTTGTCCGGTTTACTTCTCATCTTGGCGACCCGGGTTGGATTCCTTTCATAAATCCTCTGCAAAAGACTATGGGAAAATATTTGCAAATATTGTGTTGCTGTTTTCAGGTGAATTTCAATGAGATGATGATGTTCAAACCAAATAAGAGACAGATACGGAGAAGTTTCCAGGATGGGATCTGGATCCAGTATAAGACTTCCCCTCATCAGGTCCAGTTCCACGCAAAAATCAACAGGGTTCAGGTAAGGTATAACGTTTATCTAGTATTGTTTATCTAGTATTGTCAAACACGGTAGATTGTGACTGAGGTCACCAATAATAGATTCGAGAATCTCACAAACAATTACTTCTCTGTGTTTTTATTCTCTAAATGTAGAAAAATATGGTTAAAACAAAGTATAAATTACTTTATATTGAGTTAAAAACATCAAGGTTATACATAAAAGATCACTACTTGATAAATTAAAAACAGCACAAAACTTTGCATTTTTTTTAGTGTTAACATTTAAGTGAAGATTGGTATTATTCTATACCTCTTAAATTTTAGCAATTTCATAAAAACACAAAATTGATTTTTTAACAAAGAAACAGAAACTAGCTTTTTTACTTTTCAAAACTTAAAACTCAGTATTTCTGCATCATCCTTTACAGTGCCCCATTTTATGTTCTATTACAGCTAGACAACCAGGTAGCTGGTGCTGTGTTCCCTACCGTGCTGTCACCTATGCCTCCACCAAAATCTGTGGCTGCTGAAAGTGGTGAGTTTACCACACAAATATCATGTTTTGTCGCTGGCGATGCATGGCTTACACTTAGGGATTACTTTGTCAAGATTCATTGTCTTTATTGTCACACTATTGTTTCTGATCAGATACTTTTGGACACCATGGTGTAGTCTTCGAACTTGGTATGTACGGTAGATAAATGACACCTTTTGATTTTTGGGTCAAGGTCATGGTGACCTTTTCTTGAGATTTGATGGGTGTTTCAAATCCATAACTTTTGAATGTCTTTGTGAAAAGTCTTCAAACTCATTATGCCCATTGGTCATGGTCAATAGCATGGCATGACTGGAATAATATGGGTGGTGCCCACAGGTGACTCATTCTATTCATGGAATCCTATAGTGAACTGATAGTGAACAAGAAGTGCACTTACTGTCAAGTTTGGTCTTAACGGTACTGTAGTTAGCTTAAATGTCCATTCAATGAAAAAGTGTTGAGGTTTTACGTTAGCCTTGATGCCATCAGCAATAACATTGGCTAACTAGTGGCATTTTGTGAAAACTTTTATTATCATCATTATTTGGAAACCTTTAAAAAATATTTCCATCAAATTTGGTACAAATGTTCAAAATAACTATGTAAAGTGAGTCCCATCACTGTCAACAAACCAGGAGTTGGGTGTACCAAGTGATATTGTTTGTTCTTTATCAGTATAACAATATATATTCATACAAAAGCTATAGCTTTAAGAAAATGTAGATTAAGCTTTAGCTACATTTGATCTTTGTTTCAATTATTTTGTCTTTTAGTAATACATACTTGTTGAGTGAGTTGGCCTTACTTTGATCATTTGTTCATCTTTTCCTTAATTAATGCTAATATTGATTAATGATACATGACTTTTCAGTGCCCAAGCCATTCACGGAAGTGAGCATGATGCTACGAAAACATGAACACACAAACATCTCCCAGATGAAGTAAGTCACACTTCTGTTTAGGTATCTGGAGCCATTGGCAATAATGTTAAATGTTGTGCCTAGTGAACCCATGTCACTTTGGTAGCATTTGAAACAGTATTGCATACTCTGTACATTTATGTAAAATTAATGTCCGAATAAAACATAATTATAAAAGTTCAATGCACTTTGTGTTTTATTTCAACATAAATCAGACAAGGAACTGCTTATATTTAAAATTTCCTTTGAGAAAGAGCTTGTTTCCAATTTTGTTTTTTGTTATAAATTTGATAAAAAAAAAATACTATGGGGTATATGAGGCATACGAAATTTACATCATTGTCTATCATATATCTTTATACACTTAGTATTCGAAAGTGTTGAAAGTTCTAAGGGTCCCTGTTTCTGGTAGTGCTTAACAGCTTATCGACCTCTGTTTAATTTCTTCCTGTATGTGTATTTGGTTTTACTGTTGATTTTGTTGATGTTCTCCTCTAGGTACTTCAAGGTGCTGATCCAGGAGATGCAGCTCAAGGTGGACCAGGGTTTCCTCAACAACATCATAGACCTGTTCTCCTCCGACCAGGATATCACCAGTGAACAAGAGGTGACTCCCATTCTTACATGTGAACCTCTGGCAATGTCAGACAGGTAGATTTGGGTCTCCAAGTCGGTAGATTGGGTTCAAAAGCTGTAGAATTTCTAAATCCCTTTCATTTTCAGTCAAAAACAATGGTGGATACAATGTAAACAAAAACTTGATGGTTGTTACTATTATTAGATTTTCGGAAAATACGCATCAAATGCGTCTTGGTTCAGGGTCATGTTAAATATCAGTGTTTTGGTTGTGAAACAGAAGGAATATGACTGCTGGCTGGTGAAATCTCAAGTTTATATTTAGTAGAGCTGTTGATAATTCAATCAGACTGCTAAACAGGTCTAGTGCAGGGTGGAGATGCATGAGCAGAGGAATGCAAAATTGTGTATTTTCATTTTCGCGCAAAAATGTGGTAAAATCTTATATTCAAGATAATTAATAAAACTATGGGAATGTTATTTCTATCCAGAAATGTTTTGATCAAAGCATTAAAAGATATGTTTTTAAGATTAACCAAGAATATTGATTAGTAGGATGCCGTTCTTTAAATAGTGCCGTAACTTTGCGACGATCTCGCCCAAGGTGTCAAGAAACATGACAGGTTGTATATTGCACCATTTCCTTAAAGTGACAGATAATGGGGTATTAAAGCATGGTTGAATTTTGAGGGTTTTCAAATGGAATTGTAAGGCCAAAAATTGTTTAGATTAATTTTTTTAAGAGGGGTAGTTTTTGTGGGGTGAGCGGTAGAGCGGTAGGGAGGTCTCAAAAGCAGTAGAGTTCACATGTCTGCTCCCATGTTTATACTTAACTACCGGTATACAAGTAGTCACTTAGTGTAACTTGTCAATAATACATGTAGCTTAGCTAAGCTTATATATTGTACCTTAACTAGCAGTGGACCGGAGTTTTTACCAGCTTAGCTATAAGTTGACCTGGGTTTTAATTTTAAGCACAGTGGCTTAGCAAACATTTGACCAGAACTTACAGAAGCTGAACAAATTTAAAAGGTTCAATAGAAGCTTAGCTTATGGTTGCCAAAGGTTTATTGTAGCTTAGCTCAAAGTTCACCAGGTTTATAGGAAATTAAGTGAAAGTTCACCAGTTTTTTCAGTTGCATGGCGTATAGAAGCTTACTTAAGCAAAAGGTTCACTATAAAGGTTTATCAGTTTAGGTTTGCTAAAAATTGAACAACAGTGCTTAGCTTATTGTTAATTAAGGCTTATTGTGGCTTAGCTTGGCTGAAGGTTTACCAGGGTATGTGATGTTCATCATCATAACGGCTTTTCCAAAATATTTTAGTTGAGAGTTGGACACCTATATTTATTCCACTTTATCAAATCAGCCCAAATTTAAGCTCATTTTTTCTAAAATTGTCTTAGAGTTTGTGTTGAAAAAATAATATTTTTTGTTAACTCAACACATGTCTAAGATATTTACACATTCCTGGCTTTGTGCCCCTTCTACCTTCTTATTACCCATTAAAGGGACTGTACACCAGATTGGCACCAAAAAAAATATATATAATTACTGTAACGAATCTCAGGACAATTATTTAATAGAATGTGTTACGCTTTGATATCATAATTGTAAAAAAAGTACCAAAATGTAAAAAAAAATGGTGTCGTAGACCGGGTTTGAATCCGTGTCGACAAAATTGCAGTCCAGCATCGTATCTACTGAGCTATACACCTAACTCGGTAATATCACGTGATAACACAAACTAGCCAATCACGCATAAGGAATGAATTCTACTAGGTAGACATACCCAGTAATCTTTTTTAATGGAAAAATATGAAATAACTGCTAAACTTAAATAAATTGTAAACTATGTGGTTTTTCAGTTAGTAAGTTTAAATGCATTGTACACATTGATACCAAGTTTATGTCAGTTTTCAACACTTTTTTTTTTCTTGCAAATTGATCATCTGGTGCACAGTTGCTTTAATGTATTATTCTCTGGGGTTTTCAGAAGCAAATGTTGGAAGAAGACATAGAGAGAACAAAGCAAGACCTGGTGACAACCATGGGGCTGTCCCTGGCCAGTGAACAGAAGATGTTCTATGACTATCTACATCTCTCTCCTATAAAGGTACGCCTAATTCTGTGTTTTAAACTTTGATGTGGAAAATTAAGGCATGGGTGCATGATTATAAATTATACTGTAAATATTGGAACTATTTCCTCCCCTTGTTTTGCAGGTGCACCTGAGTTTCTCCCTGCAAGGAGGTGGTGATGGCAAGGCCATGCAGCTACACGCCAACGTGATCAACGTGTTCCTACAGAGTGTGGGCGTCGTCCTTACTGATATACAGGATGTTGTCTTCAAGTGAGTTTTATAAGCTATTGATATTCTTATATAGCAAAACATCTTGAAAGGATGATGAATATTGGCTCTCTGTGGTGAACCCCATGTGTATGCAGACCGCTACTATTCTCTTTTCTATGTACAGACTTCGCTTTATTAGCCTTCACTGTAGTATATACTACATGTGGTTACTGAAGAAGCTACAGCTGATTATTTTTCTGACTTCATGGTTACAGAGCTGGTACATTGTTCCAAACAAAACAGGCACAAGTGAATATTAGTGTTCTTTTAAAACATTTATGTAAAATGTTCATCCAAACATGTTATGCCCTTAAGTAGATTTTTTCCACCTTATTCATATATCAATTTTTCCTCCATAGATATGCTTTGAGTATTAATTTTGTAATACATTTCCTTTCCAGACTTGGCTTCTTCCAGAGAGAACACAAGTTCTACAACAACAAACAACTGACCGGGGAAATGACCAGCCACTATGCTGGACAGGTCAGTAAATACTTCATGTACAAGGCTCCTGACTGGGAGATGACCAGCCACTTTGCTGGACAGGTCAGTAAATACTCCATGTACAAGGCTCCTGACCAGGCAGATGACCAACCACTATGCTGGACAGGTCAGTAATTACATAATGTACCATTCTCCTGACTGGGGAGATGACCAGCCACTATGCTGGACAGGTCAGTAAATACTTCCTGTACCATCCTTCTTACTGAGGAGATGACCAGCCACTATGCTGGACAGGTCAGTAAATACTTCCTGTACCATCCTTCTTACTGAGGAGATGACCAGCCACTATGCTGGACAGGTCAGTAAATGCATAATGTACCATCCTCCTGACAGGGTTCGACACTAACGGTAGTCCGGTAGTCCGAGACTACCAGTTTTTTGATCGGACTACAAGAAATTTTAAGTCAGTAGTCTGTCGGACTACTAGAACAATTAAATATCACATCAGTTAATTGAGTATAAAATCTTGATTACGCTTAAACTTGGGTTGAACGTCATGTTAAAAAAAAGCCGAACATCAGCGGTAAATGCTCATTCTAAAGTTTGCCGAAAATGGCCGAGCAGTTCCGGACAACGTGGACTGTTCACCGAATTACGTGCGCATTTCATTTAGTCTTTTGACCAATATTTAAACCAGTCTTTAAAATGTCTTAATTTAGAAAGGGAAAAAAAAATTCGCACTGTGTGGTGTGTTTAAATTCTCAGACATGTGAACCTCTGCCAATCTCAGCGAGGTAGATTTGGGTCCAGAAGTGGTAGAATTTCTAAGTCCCTTGCATTTTCAGTCAGAAACAATGATAGATACGATGTAAACCAAAGCATAATGGCGGTTACTATTTTTAGATTTTCTGAACATTCGTCAGGGTTATTATGGTTTAGGGTATTGTCAAATGTCAGTGTCTCGATAAAGCAAACAGAAGGAACATAATGTCTGGCTTGTGAAATCTTTTAAATGGCTTTTAGAAGAGCAGCTGATAAAATAATCATACTGCCAAAATAGGTCTAATGCAGTGTAAGTGCAGACTGGGACCAATCTTACTCCCAGGTGCAGACAACGGCAGACTTGTGTGCGTTAATTTTCGCTCCAAAATGTAGTAACATTTTATGCATTGAAGCTAGGGCAAATAACAACTTTGATCTAAATACTCCCATAATAGAAAAGTAATTTAAAAATAACACTTTGGGAGTTTATTTCATTATGTTGTTTTTTTAGCATTATGGTATGTCGTTTAGATTAACAAAGAATACTGAATAATAGGATGCCAAATTATCAAATATTGCCTATAAGTAGAATGTCTGTCATTTGTGCCGTAACTTAGCAACGATTTCGGTAGAGGTGTCAAGTGATTTATAACGCTGTTTTCCCGAAAGTGACAGATTAAGGGGGTATTTTAAGATTAAGGGGGTATTTTAGGATGGTTCTTATATTTTTATTATGGGGCATATAAGCATGTTTTTTAGTTTTTTTTAAGGTTTAAAAATTATATTTAAAGGCCAGAATTGTTTTTAAAATTGAGATAGATAAAAAAAAATACCAATCAAATGGTTATACTGACAATGTCGCAAAACTCTAGAAATCCATTGCAGGCTTGCAATTTTTTGGACTACCAGAAATTTTGCTGGACTACCCAGATTTCAGATCCAGTAGTCCGAGGGACTACCTTTTGAAAAGTATTAGTGTCTAACCCTGCCTGACTGTGGAGATGACCAGCCACTATGCTGGACAGGTCAGTAAATACATAATGTGCCATCCTCCTGACTGGGGAGATGACCAGCCACTATGCTGGACAGGTCAGTAAATATTTCATGTACCAGGCCCTTGATGAGGGAGATGACCAGCCACTATGATGAACAAGTCAGTTAATATTTAATGTACCATGGGAAATAACCGGTAATACAGCTGGACAGGTCAGTAAATACTCATGTACAATGCTACAGAATAGGAACATTACACCCTGTAAGTCTCTGCCTTCATTATTTGATTCTTAGTTTCGTTTTGTCTCACAATATTTCTTAAGACCAAGAGTTCCATAAAAAAAGTAGGTGTGAATTATAACAGGTGCAACTTTCTCTTTTGATGAATTGATACTTTCATATTATCACCTTGAATATTGTCCCAGGCTCACGGGAGATTTGAAGCCCAGCAGCAAATGACACTTTCAAAATTTCTGTTCAGAGATTTTGCCATCCTCGACCTTTCAGACTGCTGTATTTCACTTAACCTATTACCCATCTTCTTCTAGTTACATGTTTGCATTCTTTCCATACACTTCAGGCGATTAAGCAAATGTATGTCCTTGTGCTGGGACTGGATGTGCTGGGAAATCCATTTGGGTTACTGAGAGGAATGGCCGAGGGCATTGAGGACCTCTTCTATGAGCCATACCAGGTACGGTACATTACATAGTGTTTATACTTTTTTAGGTAAATTTCCCTGTAAACTTTGTTGCCTTTAAAGCAGGATTATGTCATGTCTGTCAGTTCTTTATAATAACATAGAAATGTGTTTCTGCTCTCAATTAAAGCTAGTGTTGTTCATGTTGGCTTCTTCATTCATTATATTGCCTTCTTTAGGGAGCCATCCAGGGTCCAGAGGAGTTTGCTGAGGGGATGATGCTGGGGGTGAAGAGTTTGTTTGGACACGCTGTCGGTACGTCCATAATTCTGCTGTTCAGTTGTTGGTACAATAGAGACAAACATACATGACTTTGTATATTAATTGTCTAGGTTGATGGTACCATGACCATATGGGAACTAGATATTGAATATACAGGCAAATACTCATTATGGTACACAATAATGCAATTCATCCATTAAGTGTACTGGGCAAGTACAGAAATTGGAACACTTTCGGCACTATTTTTGAAATATTTTTAGTTAGACTTGCGTCACAACTACAAAATTTTCCATCAGCATACCAGGATTCAAGAGAAATTGGTTGATATAAATGGGTTTTTTCAAGATACTACCAATCTGCATGAAAAGTACTTAATTAACCGCAAAGTCAAGGACAGCCATTTTCGTCCCCGGAGTACCTAAATATGGAACAGTTCTAATTTGTTATTTATTTTTATGTATTCTTTTAAAATTATTGCTCTATGTTTTGTTTAAGTAAATTAATAATTTATGTTCCAGCTTATCTTTTTTTGTCATTTTTGGCTGTAAAATTTGATGGTTTCAGTAAAATATAGGCTTTACCAATAGGCTGTGATTGTGGCAAGCATGAAATCTTTTCCCCGCATGCCATGTCTTGACATTTGAACATGAAAAACTTAAAATGATCGCAGTAATTGAAATACTTACCCGGAGAATCATGTTCCTTGGAACTTGTATCTGAAGCAAACGTCTTTATTGATGAAAATCGTAAATAAACTGATCTCGATCTGAAAAACACCTTTATAATGGGTGTTCCATATTTAGGTACTGTTCCGATTTAGGCTCTCGCCCAGTATATACCAACCTAAATATTCCAACAAAGTAAGTCTTAGACAAAGAAGTGTAAAATATGGGAACAAGTACAATATCATGCATTATTTTTTTAGGAGGAGCAGCAGGTGCAGTGTCCAGAATCACTGGAACTCTCGGCAAGGGCATAGCGGCCTTGACCTTGGATGACGACTACCAGAAGAAGAGACGGGAGGCACTCAACAAGAGACCTGCTAATGTAGGCGAGGGCTTTGCTAGGGGAGGGAAAGGACTTGTTATGGTGAGGATACTAGATTTTTTTTATGATATTTCATACTCATATGATTCTTTAACCTTGATCTTTGATAACAGTTTTCCGAAAAGGGAGCATGAGGCCTCAATAAGCATCTTGCAAGTTTCAGTTCTTGCTTGAAATTGATCTTGACAAAACTGTCTTTGTCTTGATAGTGAGATTCATCAGTAAATATAGATCATAATCAGGCAAAATCTGTCCAACATGTTTTAATTTAATCTAAATTATCCTTGTACCAAAGAAAAGAAATTTAGAAGTTTCGGACTGGTTACCAAGTATAAATCTTTTAGGGAATGTTAATAAAATGAACTGCTCAGTAGCCTTTCAAATTTGTTGCATTGTTAAGCAGTATTTGTAACTCTTCCACATTTCCAGGGAGTCTTTGACGGAGTTACAGGGATTGTTCGCAAGCCTATCGAAGGGGCTAAGAAGGAGGGAGTGGAAGGGTTTTTCAAGGGGGTTGGCAAGGGGCTGGTAGGGGTTGTTACCAGGCCAACCAGTGGGGTCATTGACTTCGCTAGCAGCTCGTTTGAGGGAATAAAAAGGTATAATTTAAAATATTAGTGAAAATATGATGTTCATTCTACGTGAATAGCTTGGCTGTATGTCGTCATTGTTTATGTTATTACTGCAATCTGATTGGACAAGCATGAAGTCATCTGACCTCTGGTAAACTATGTTTCAAATTTTGGTCATTCCTCTTCATAGAAGTTAAATGCTAATAAATAGATCTCGTTAATTTTGCCTGTAATAGCTTATATTTTACATTCAAAACAGTTAAAAGAAGTAAAGAAAAATGATCCATTCTTAAACTTTTAATCGACTTTGTACAAATCTTTTATTATTGAGACTTATTGATTTCACTCTCTGAAGCCACCACAGGGTATGACCATTTTAATTTAATAAACTAGAATCAACCTTCCATTTCCCAGGATTGCTGAGAATGTTGGTGAGATACACAGACTGCGTCCCCCGCGTAGATTCTACAAGGACGCGATTCTCCGTCCATACAACAAGCAGGAGGCAGAGGGATGTGCTGTACTCATAGTGAGTCTGGCCTAAGAATGTTCGGGGATTGATCTTGGATGAGAAACATTTTAAGATTATATATAAATATAGTACATCTACATAAACATAATAATTATAATTTGATGATGGCCAACATGACCAGCGCTCCCCAACAGTACGTGTGTGTATATTGTATAAAAACTTATGTTGCTTCTTATGACTTATTTTCAGGAGACAGAGAAAGGCCGATACTACAACACAGATGAATATGTAGCCCACGTGGTGGTTACCAAGGACAACAAGAATGTCCTCTTAGTTACCAACAAGTAGGAAACATCTGTTATTGAATACAATGTTTATAAAGTGGGACATGGGTGAACCTTTGATCTGCAGTATTTCTAACGAGATTTCAGACAACTGTTTAAGCTGTGCTTTTATTATTTGAATATTTACGTACATGATCATAGGTAACCTTTAAAAGTTTGCAACAATGGTGTTAACTTTAGCAAAATTTTGAAAGTGTTTATTGAAAAGCTTATTTATTGAATGTTTCTTGTTTAAAACTTGGTTGTTTTCTCTCCCCTATCAGGCGTGTATTATTTGCTAGTCGTGGGGAGATATTTGGCTCCTGGAACTGCGAGTTCACCTATACGTGGACGGAGATAAAGGAGAAACCCCGGGTCTCTGCCAAGGGGCTGGAAATCATCCTCAAAGAGAAGGAGAAGAAGGGATTCTTTGGCTCCACCAGCTCAAAGAAAGACATACATATTGCCGACAAGAAAATAGCCGAGGTGAGGGTTGGTTATCATCGTGTTTAGATTAATATAGCTTTAAGAGGAGGAGCTAAGAGGCGGTTTAATAACAGTTTGAGATATATTACCTAATTCATTTGTGTTTTAATGGCAATGTTGGTCTAAAGGCAACCTGTATTGCCATTACATGAGGAAATATGATTACAGTATGATAAATACATAAAGAATAATTACATTGATGTATAATAATAGCTTCAAATGCTTCATGTAAAATCATAAAAATCTAACTTATTGTCTATAATACTATTTTGGACTTGTAATTGTAGATTATCGAGGCCAGACCATACATGTTTACATTTTATATCATTGTATATACACATCCTATTTCTAGGAATATCAGTTTCTTTTCACAAAGAGCTCTTTACATAAATTTAGCGAGTCGAAACTTTTAAAAATGATTAACACTGACTTGACAATGAGATTGTAGTTTTGTTCTTTCAATCCACATATCCATGCACACGAAGTATAAAGGAGTATGCCCTAACATAATGTGACGCTTATCGGAATAAAATTATCATTTAAATGTACTTTTTCTTAGGTATTGTAAGATCAAGTCTGTACAATGTATTTGTATGTACACTTACTATAATCTGGTAGTCAATATACTACTCTATACATCTACCTTCTTGTAGGTTTATTTTTTAGAACCAAACGTGTGTCTTTGTTACCAACCTTTGATATTAATACATTGTCTTTATTTATTTTCAGTGGATGGTTGGAAAAATCTCAGACACCTGGGATGCGGCAAATTAACTTTCAAATAATAGTGCAATATAACCTAACTAGTGCTGTGTAACCTTGACAGTGCTGTGTAACCTGGCAAGTGCTATGGATCAATGTCTAGAATTAGTGCAATGATGCCTGCATAATGTCTTTTAAAATGATTTTATCTTTGTTTAGAATTTAAAGGATTCGTTTAGATAGATTATAATTGTATCCAATGTAACCATTTGTCGTAAAATTGCTTTCTGTTAATGTACCTGGTTTGTTGTAAACAACATTTTGAAAGTGTTTAAAAACACGTAATTCTTGAAATGATTCTCTCTCTATGCATTGACACATACCTTATAACCTCATAAAGCAAGGTGCTTGATTTGGCTGTTAAATAAATGTTGTATTGTGGGTAAAATATGAAAAAAGTATCACGTGCAATGAAGTTGCTTTAAGGAAGGCAATTAACATGTATGTGTTGGCATATTTTTTATTTCACATGGATAAAGAAACATGGCGTGACCGAAGTCAGTTTAATATTTTTTAACACAAGTAAATAGAAATGTTGTAACACTTTAAAAAGGCATTTGCACTACTTTGTGTTCCAGCTGTATTAGTTGTGAAGATGATTGTCCATTAATGAAGGTCATTATGGCATCACCTATCATTTTCCTTGTTGCATACATGGGTAATATTTTAAGGGGTGTGCTGGCATCTCAGTAAAACAGGGTTAACTTAATGTAAAATATCCAGTAGCACCCCCTAGTGCTGCACATCAGCTTGTATATATGTATGAAACCATTTTTTCTATTTAAAGGCAAATTTCCCTGTTATAACAAGGACAGTCCCATTGATAAGCTGTATTTCACCCATCACTGAGTGGATTTATCCAGACACCTTTTTATTAATCAGTGGTCACATCATTTTGCCAATTGTCAATCTACAAAAAGATTTCATCAGGGCCTCAGAAATGATCGTGATACTTGTGTATCTAACACTGAAGACGATTTATGTTTAAGTTTTATTAGATATAGGAGAAAACCTGATCAAGGGGAGTTTTGCCTTTAAATTCAGAACTTGAATATGTTCTCACTGCTGTTAATTACATAATGTACATGCCTATGCTGATTACAATAAGCTCTTTAATTACCGGGGTATGATGTTCTCTTTATTGTGTTTATTGTACAGCCATAACCCCACTATCACTGCTATATCTGCACTATATACCCAGCATGTACATGTACTCGCAACTTGTTTAAAAGTTGTATAGACGTGTGTATTTCTTAATGCTACTGAAATTAGAGCAATGTAATTACTGTTAACAATTTTGATATACCGGTAATGAAATGGCTACATACACTTAAAACAACATGATACCCAACACATGTATGCTTTGTATATGGAGATTGAATACGATCATTTTTAGTGCTTAATCTAGCTGTTAATGAAAATGGAAAACATCCTGCTGAGTATTAAGAATAAAGCAGTGTGGATGCTGACAATAATGGGGAACATGGAAATCTACTGTACCAAATTTGATGTATTTTATATTCAAATATTCTTGCCATTTCTTACTGCTGTCCTTATATGATATATCATTGCTGTATTTGGTGTTGTATATAATACTCATATATACCTGTTACTGGAGTTAACACATTCATGCGTTGACCTTACCGTTAAACCATTATGGTTCCTTTGATTGTTTTGGTTTTCATCTATTTATGTTCGTTATTTATTGTGTTAACTGATTTTTTATTAGTCATAAAATCATTCCTGTGTTAATTTGTGTCTCATTTTTCAACTTTTTGCTCATTTATTTTATTTTAATGGTTATTTCTTTGTTGGCCATTTTTATACTTGTTTTAACAAGTTTAACCTACCCGGGTACTCGGTTATCTTATGAACTTGCATAGAACAATAACTCCATATTTCTGAGTTGTTAAATATCTATATACATGAAAAAGCTAATATTTATATTTGTTTATTAAGGCAATGTTTGATTGATTTTGCAAGTAAAAAATTACATTAATTAAAAAATTTAATTTGTAACGTACACAACTAATCTTACCGTATTTTGTGGTTCGCTCTGTGGTACGCTCGTATTTTGTCATGAGCTGGTATTTTGTCATGAGCTGGTATTTTGTGGTTTGCTCATATTTTGTCATGAGCTGGTATTTTGTGGTACGCTTGTTGATGAGATTGTTGATGAGATGGTCCGTACATGTCGGTTTAACATTTCTGTGATTTTACCTATGACAGGGTTTGATGTAGGATTTTCTGAAAATATTCCTTTAAAAACTATTCTTAGAATTTCTTTTACTTTAGTTTTATATTAAGTTTTATGTTGTTAAGTATTTTGAAGAAAAAAATGAACTTTAAGAAATTTTGTTTTCTGGTAAGGTGTATCCTGGTAATAGTCACCATTCAGTAGAAATGGCCATGATGTTTGAATCTACCAGTACCAGCTTATGTAGTACCTTTTTGAATTTGAAAAAATAATTTCCGTCTCAATTTAGACAAAGGTATAATGACTAGAATCTATTGATGTTCATAATAATAATTATACAGCTAACCTTTACTGTAACTTTTGGAATTGTCATTATAAGCACGTAATTTTTTGCATCGAAAATGTAAAAAACATATCTTTTTGCTCAACATGGTTTTGCCTTGTTTGTTTTTCTTCAAAATTGAAGAAATAAATATTTTTCAATGTCATGAAAATCCTTAAGGCATTGCTGAGTTGTTGCTTTGTATTTTTAATGTGTATTTCATAAAATGATAAATGTGCTCTTAGCAATCTTCATTTGGGTGATTGTAGTGTTTATTGTTGTTTGCTATAGTTAACATATGATTGTGTCAGTTGTAGGAAATGTAATCATTGTTATACATAATATAGCCTATGAGTTGATTTAGAATAAGTTGTACCATTATGATAAGTAATATTGTTGTGATAGAGGACAAGTTCTTTTAACCTTGTATATGAGTAGATATTAGATATTAGATCATTATACTTAGAGTGGTTATAGAGCCGTAATAGAATATAATTATATACTATACTAAATACTATACTATAATACAATACCAAATTTTCCCCTGTACAAGTCCTTCACCATGCCTACCATAAAATATCGCATGATCAAGTTTTCTGTCTTGTTGTGCTGTCACAAATTCATGTAAAGGTTTAACTTGGAAAATCAAATCAACTTTGCCTAAACTACATGTAACTGATAAAGCTCTTGATTTCAAAAAGTTAAGATAACTTTTCCGAAATATTAATTTCATAAACTAATGGTAGATGCATTGATAGTCTTTAAATATCACTAGAAATACTGTTGCTTTGCTTATAGTTATTGCGTACCTCCATATTAATTGTCTCTACATTTTAAATCCTACCATTTTGTTTTGACAACATTATTCTTACTTTATGCTAGGCTTTACTGTTCTATACATGTAGTTAACACTGAGTGATCAAATGTTCATGCCTGACAAGGCAAATGCAACAAAACATAAACTACAATGTGAAACATACTATTTTTATTTAGTGTATATATGTTACCATGTATTAGGTGTATCAATGCATTTATTATCCAATTATCATCAGTAGATCGTTCCACAAATGGTCTTTTTGTATTTTTGCCCATCTAAGTTCATAGAAAGGAGTCAAGGTATTGTCATAGTCTTGAAGTCATGCTTCTTGTGGTTTGTGACAGCAGTCACATTCTTGAAGTCATGCTTCTTGTGGTTTATGACAGCAGCCATAGTCTTGAAGTCATGCTTCTTGTGGTTTATGACAGCAGTTCTAGTCTTAAAGTCATGCTTCTTGTGGTTTATGACAGCAGTCATAGTCTTGAAGTCATGCTTCTTGTGGTTTATGACAGCAGTCATAGTCTTGAAGTCATGCTTCTTGTGGTTTATGACAGCAGTCATAGTCTTGAAGTCATGCTTCTTGTGGTTTATGACAGCAGTCATAGTCTTGAAGTCATGCTTCTTGTGGTTTATGACAGCAGTCATAGTCTTGAAGTCATGCTTCTTGTGGTTTATTACAGCAGTCATACATGTAGTCTTGAAGTCATGCTTCTTGTGGTTTATGACAGCAGCGTAGGCATTGTTGGTAAAAGAAACTGTAGCCTTGGCCACAACTCTCAAAACGATCGATATATTTAAACGAGACTTTGTACAAATGTTACCATAAATAATAGTTACATATAAGGCAAGGCCCATAACCGGGCTTTAATAATTGCCAAGTTATGCCCCTTTTTTGACAGCACTTTGTGTTCACTGTTGTTCATGTTGACATTGTGCCATTTAATTTGTTCATTTCATCACAATTATGGTTATTCGTTTGGACTGTTTAAAAGTTTTATTTTAAATGTTTAATTATATCTCTGTAACTGCTCAGTGTATCTTATGAATTATTTATTTTTGCTATTTGATTTACATTCTGCAATATTTTGCTATATAATGTTTATTTTTGCTTTTCGTTCTATTAGTATGATTTCAAGACAGTTTAATGGGTTCCCTATATACTTACACATAAATGTTCCCTGTACACTCATTAATTAGAGCAGTACAATACTGTTATAAGACAGTTACATACAAAACCTCTCATTTCGTATTACATTGGTTGGACTTAGTACAAGCCTGCAAGCCCTTCACTGGTAACATGCTTTCTGGGCTTGCTTAGATCCTAGATATCATATACTGCACTAGGGCTTTTTTTAAAGACTTGATGCCAAGCACAAGATGAAGGATTCGGGCTTCGAAATTCTATCGTTAAAGGGGAACATTTTGTTTGACTACATGTGTGTGTAACACCTCGTGTATTCCTAAAAATAACATATTATTGTTATACATGTATTCGCATTCTATCTAATAGCAACATGTACATTAAAAGTTATAGTATAAACATGTACATTGTATAAAGAACATAATGAATCTGCTTTGACATAAAGATATCTAGCAAATCCATTTCTCTGTTGCATATTGTAATTGCTTATTTTTAGAAATTCCATGTTATGCTTTTGTTATTGTTGGCGTATAATATGATTAATTTGTAATTTCCGATTTCAATAAATGTGGGGGTTCAACATATGTATTGACTTATTTATGAATAATTCCTTGATGATGATGATATGCACACATATATATAGTATCTGCGTGCGGGCTGTAAGTTTGGCATGCACAGAGATTACCCTACACATGTTTTCGGTACATACAGACGAGGTGTCAGTTGCGAGACCAATGTCCCTCTGACTTTCTGCATCACTCCTCAACACTTGACATCAACCATCATGGCATCTGGCGTATGCTTATAGGCATATTAATTGCATAATCCATTGGATTGGATTGCCCTTGGGGGGGGCATTCATCACTTTCTGTGATAGTACTTAAACTAGCACTTCCAGCTGTAAATGAGTCAAGTATGTTTTATTTAGGAATTTCCCTTGCTGCGATCGGGAGGCGACAATACCTGGGGCGGGGTCAACTGTGGTTGGTCAGTGTCAACTGTGGTTGGTCAGTCAATTGGTCAGTGTAAACTGGTTGGTCAGTCATTTGGCCAGTGACTGTGGTCGGTCAGTCCATTGCAATCTTCCTTGTTCGGAACATTATTTAAAAAACCGCTGGATGGAGTGTATTTAAACTTCATACACTGAACATAAGACATTAAGTGCAGTGTACATGTACCATAACTCTATTTTAGCAAACTAGAGAGTATATTCTCTGGATAGGAAATGACCAAATAAGCCATGCCAGTAGAGCATAGGCCCTCGTTGGCCTTTTGTTTAATGCATGCTTTAGACGGTCTTAAAAATGAACATATTTGAAAGTTTTTAAAATACCACAATTTTATTTTGTAAACATGTTTTTTTTAAGATAAACATAGACTTTACAGGCTACATTTGGTAATTTAAAATATAAACACACATCATTTTATGTTATTTTAAGATACACATAGGTATTTAAACGATAAGCATACACTGATGATATGGAAGAACATGATATTACACAGAGTTGGGATGCAGCCAATGCCGGTATTAGGTGCACACCCCAACGGAATTCCGTAGTAAACGTGGTATTGCCAACGCATCGCAACCACGCCTACGCGTTTATGGAAAAAATGACAAAGTATATGACGTATTTTAACGTGTTCACGGTTCACTCGACGATCATTGAATAATTCAATACCTTTCAACGCTTTGAAATTACTGTAAAGGTGTTTTATTATTAGTATTATTTATTAATCTACTGCTAGACTCGTATTCGAAATGATGCAAATTGCTTCCATTAAATGCAACCTTCAAGCAGCTTACAAACAGAAACCATGAAACTGACTTAAACAACAGAATGGCATAATACGTAATGTTAATACTTGTCAGTAATCAGTCTATGAAAAGTGTTCTTCGTTTAGCATAGCTCTTACTCTCACGATTTCTTTCAAGTTCGTCCCGAAAATCATGACATGGGGACAATGTCCATCTCGACGATTTATGCCACTGTCTTAAAGGCTTACCATTACGTTTTATACAAGCGCTAAATGACGTTTGTATACGCCGTTGCCACCTACGACGATGGCCGAAACTTTGCTAAAGAAATAATCAAGGATGGACACTCTTGATTTCTAAATTGTATGCGTGTGGTGCATCTTGCTGCAATCTTCAGTATCGTAGTGTATTCATAAAGGTAGCATAAGACATTACCGTAAAACGTAACATGAATCGTAAAAAAAATCAACAACAAAAATAAGACATTTTGTTCTGACAAATGATTCTTTTCCTTTTTAGTACATTTGTGTATATGTATATTAGGGATATAAAATGATAGCTAATTGTAGTTTCTAGCTCTAATGGTCAAAAGCAAGTTTTGCTATCGTTATCATGCCAATCCTTTTTATTTGCATCGCCTTCACTAAAAATGGTACGATTCGACATTTTGCAAAATATTTATTACCTTAGCAAAGATAGTATGTAAATATAAGGGTTAACGTATTGATGTTTCGTGCACCATTGATTTCTACAGTTATACGACAGTACCCACGCAGAGCTATTGAAAAAGTGTCTTCTTACGCTTGTAAGCGGATCGTGCACGAAAATTTCGAGTAATCCCAATAGCCGATACATTGTATTTAGAAAGGCTACAATAATAATCTTGTGTTTATCTTTCGGAAAAAAATATTTCTATTTCTCAATTTATAAATCTGTATTTATTCATGAATGCATTTATCTCCTCACTAATATAACAATTATGCAATACACTTATCGTATAGGTCAGATACAGTTACTCGTTTTCCCAAGTCTTCAACAAAATAAGGGCAGAACTCAAATGTAAATTATGTCCACAGAATTCTACTATGTAGTTCCCCTTAGATCGATATACTTAGAAAACATAAAATGTAATCAAACTGGCCTAGCTTAGTTAAATTTTATAATTTATATCAGATGCTATGAAGTTTTTGCTCATGTACGTTTGTGTCTTGGTCATATCGATATTTATTTTGTGTAATCAGCCAAAGGCAAACTGCTGATTGTCCAATACAAACTTGTGACCTGTTTTAAAATAAATAAATGCATGCTTTAACTTCGCCCACCAGGACAGTACACGCTATAATAACATAATTCATCTAATCAGTGCAAGGACAGCAACCATTCTAAATTTTAAACATCAAAACAAAATAGACGGTGGAAGGATTATAATTTATTGTATTCAAACAATGAATTCTAGCCCCTGGACATGTGTACAATTTGGTTTGAGTAAACGGAGTCATATGCGGTCAACCTTGCATATTCCTGTGTTAGCTATACCTTGGTCAGTTGAAGCCAGAAAACAAACAAAAAAAGATTTTTTTTATAGTGGCTGCCATGAGGGAAATCTTGTCTGTTTCCAGGTATTTCTTTTGGGTTGTGCTTGGATTTAATATTGTGTTGGACTATGCGTACAGTAACTGTTTCCATTGAGTTTTCGATTTTCTTTCACTTGCTGGTTGTGAAACAAATCGTGTAGGAAATTGGATCATTCAAAGGAACTAGCTAAACTGTTCAATAACAAAATATTTACAAGAATGTCAGCTTTATCTAAAATTTTCTGTTGAACGATTTTATATATGAGTGCTCTGTCAGGAAGCATTTAAAATCAGTTTTATATAGTTCAAATAGTCGCCGACGTCTCTCCACGATTCATTGACGCAAACCCACGACGTATCTACCTTCGCCTCATGCAGCTGCCATGAAAACATCAACGAAAGGCAAGTTTAATTCTCCTCTGTTCGTGTGTATTAGAATGAGTTTAAACCCAAAACAAATCTTTTACACTTAGCTATGGCACTATCTGCACTATTTGAATCGTTCCCCATAAAAAGTCAAGCTTAAACTGTTTTCTCTAAATAGGTCACTTTAAAATTATTTTAAAAGCTCATCATTTATGAATTACAATAAAATGGGGAAAAATGAATTATGAACTCTTATGTTAATAATAAAATCAATAATTGTGTGAGAGAGCAAATAGTCTTCGTATTGATAATTAATAGTATTATTGAATTTTAGGCCAGAGTTTTTTATCTTTAGATTTACGGGAGATTTTTCAAAAAGTTGGGTAAGGAGGAAGAAATAAAAATAAAAATAAAATGCATAAAATGTCCCGAAGGAGAAATAAATAAAAATAAAACGGATTTTTCTCCGATTTTTTTTTATTTTTTAAATCTTCTTATAACATGAAGACAAAAGGGTGATAGATCACCATAAAGTTTCAAAAGCATAATTATAAGATCCTTTTAATGACTGAAAATATTGACCTCAACACTGTGGAGTTCAAGCGCTCATTGAAATTAATTGTATATATTTGTTCGAATGCATCTATGCATATGAGGTGCATATATTATCAACCCATGGATTTTATGAAACATGTCAGTGTAATAAAGAAGTTTAAATGGCCATTTCTAACCTTTTGCCCACAGTATATAAGCATATCCTTTCCATTGTGAAGTAATCAAACATTGAACAAAGTTTCAGACACGGTATAATAAGGAGGTCAAATGTGTGTTTTAACGAAATAGTACCGTGACAATTTACCGTGATGTGGTTTTGATATAGAAAAAATAACCAAAAAAAGTCGACGCCCTGATGGAAATTCCTCTTCACTTCAAAGTTTGACAGGGCTTACGGATACACAGACAGTCAAAATCTACATTTATGTATATTCTTCACCAAAGAAAATTCGGGAGCATTATGATAAATTTGACAAGTGTTATATGTTTCAAAAAACCAGGTCTAAGAACTGATTTTAGAATCAGTCCTGAAAAATATCCTAATTCCAGCTATGCCCGTTGGCAATAAGCAACGGATAAGTTTGACTTCTTGCACTGACTGCCAGATATCTTATGTTCAGATTTTTTTCTGTTTTATCGGAAACACACACTATGTTATTATTACATCATTTTCAGTACTCTATAACGATTTAAATTCTAAATCATTATTAAACTAATTAACAACTACGAATATCACGATACCTTGTGTTTTTCTCTTCAAATATGTGATCGTGAAGTAGTGTGTTCAATGCTCCCCAGAGTCAAATTCAGAAAAAAATATCCATTTTGACTATGATGAACACGATATCATTTTGCAGTTTGTGTTTGTCAGAAGCTATACATTTTTGCACTGTAATCCAATTCATCCTTGTTAATATACGACGTGCGCCAACGACTTTTAATAGACAAAACAACCCAAGAATTTTTGTCTCCTTATTTTGACCAGAAGTTTCGCAATCATTCCACGAAACGCGAACAACATACCGAATCTATAAAGAATTCACAATAAACACGCTTAAAGTTCTCCACGGTTTGATTTAAATAATGAAAAATAAACATCGGAACGTTTTTGTAGTAAAACATTTCTATATAGCTGCAGAAATTGCGAGAAATAAGGGGTATGACAAAAACTACTTTCACTTTTGACAGGACGTTGTTATGGTAACGGGTAACTGTTCTGTTCCCCCCCCCCGTATTTCCGACTGGTTTACGTGGTTTGTGCAGTAAAAAGACCTATAATTAATGAAAATTGGTACACCAGTTGGTTCTAGTATATGGGTAGAGATCACTAGTTTTATTTTCTTCTTAACATTGGAGCAACGTTCGTCGGAAAATAAAAATAAAACTACGAAAATGAATTTTATTTTTATTTGGGTTTTGCAATATTTAGGTACGGCGCTCCCGTAAATCTAAAGATATAAAATCTCTGGCCTTAGAACTAAATGAATTGCAAACAGACTTTCTGTTGTTTTAAGAAATACATCAAGAAAAAAAATCAGTACAGTATACTATTTGTTTTAGTAAACTTTTGAAATAATAAGTGACTGCACCAGTTCAATGGTTCAGCACTTTCAGCATCTTATACATCTGATACTTGCTTATTTGATATATATACAACTTATTGAAATAAGTAACTGCATCGGTTTTTCATATAAATATCAATGTTACAGCATCCACGGTACCGGAATTGTCCAATCATCCAACCGGAAGTGATGCCCCTTGCAGTGGAGTTGGCTAGGAGAACAGATGGCTATGGGCGACGACTCACTGATGATGACTGCGTTGTACCAGGTGAGCAGTGTATCATAGATGAGGTTAAACAATCGTTTGAAATATTCACAGAGAATTTGCACATTGTTTTATACTTTCTAGCTCGACTAATCGAAGAATAAGGAGGGCTTTACTACTCGGCCCGGCGTCGGTGTCGGCGTAGGCGTCTGGTTAAAGTTTTTGGGCAAGTAAGGTTGTATACTTATAACTCCATTACTCTACTATTAATTTAATTCACTTAATACTTAACACAGTTGTTCAGATCCATCACATAATGAGGTTAGATAACTCCATATCATACTTTATACACATTTTGGTCCCTGACTATGGAACTTAGGTTAAAGTTTAAGGGCAGGTTGGGATATTTATTAATAACTTCTTTATCCTTCATTCAATTGACTTAATTCTTCACACAGTTGTTCAGGACCATCACAATATGAGGTTACATAACTCCATATTGTCCTTAATACAAGTTATGGCCCCTGATTGACTAAGGCTAAAGTTTTAGGGCAGGTAAAAGTTTAAGGGATAGTTGGGATTTTAATATAAAAAAAACCCTCTATACCCTACACTCAATCGACTTGATACTTCGCAAAATTATTCACGACCATCTTACAACATGGTTACATAACTCCATTTTAACCCTAATGACAAAATATGGCCCTTGAGTGATTTTTTTTTCTCTTTTTTTTATTGATTTATTTTATGGGGTTTTTTTGTTTTTTTTAACAGGCATATTTTTTTTGTATTTTTAACGAGGTTTTCACAAAGGAAAACTATCTATTAGAATGACTTGCGTCATTGTTCGGGCAGGCTGGTGGAAGAGCAGCGTCAAAGTCACCTTATGTATCGAATACTTTCATCTAGGTTTGACATATAGTGACCAGACTTGGTATATAGGAAGAGTTCATAGAGACCTTTCACGGGATTGCGTTTGAGGCCCCTAGGATCAAGATCAAGGTCAAAGTTACTATTTATAGAAAAATGGTCAGTATTGTGACCTTTCGTGAGATTACGTTTTGGGCCCCAAGAGTTATGGTCACGGTCACTGTTACTTAAAATGGTTTGTACTGAATAACTTATGTAATGGTTGACATAGTGTGACCAAACTTGGTATATAGGACACGTTTAAACATAACTTTTAATGGATTGCCTCTTGGCCCCCTAGGGTCAAGGTCAGTGTCACAAAAATTAGATTACTGTTTCAGTTATGGTTGACATACTGTGACCAAACTTTATATGTAGGAAGAGTTAATTAAGGACTTCCATGGAATTGTGTTTGGGGCCCCAAGGATCAAGGTCTTTGTTACAAAAAAATAGAAGAAAGCAGTTGAAACTGAATCTCTTTTGCCAATCATTTAAAACCCTGTTTTGTCACATCGGGGTTCTTGTTCACTTTTTAATTATATTTTTTCATTGCTTTTGAATGGCAAATATTACATCATTGTTTTCACTTCCAAGACAACGCGGCGTAGTCGAGCACGCTGTCTTGCGACAGCTGTTGTTTTGTATCTTGACCATTCATTATGATTTCGACATTTGTTGTTTGAAGAAATGCACTTTTAATTTGGACGTGTTGATTTTTTTTCTTTGGTTGGATATAGGAGCCTTGATTTCCGCGTTTTGTAAAATAGCATTCTGGAAAATGAAGTTACTAACGTTCTTATGTATTTAATCAATCCACAACCTCACTTGTGACTTGTTCAGATTTCTTTGCATTGTACTACATGCAATATTAAGACCTAAACATTTTTCCAAAAATGTTGGCCTTGTCTTAATTACCTTACAACTTTGTGCACGTGTCATCAGTGACAATGTTCATATAAATAGCAAGGCTCATTTATTTGATTGTAAATTATATTTGTTTGTACCTATTGAAATAAGTAACTGCATGCGTTCAATGTTACAGCGTCCACGGTACCTGAAGTGGCCAACCATCCAACCGGAAGTGATGCCCTTTGCAGTGGAGTTGGCGAAGAGGCGTAATGCGGCTACAGTTGAAGTCTGGTTTTTCCAAATACACGAAAATTGGAAAAGCATTTTCTGTTAGTTTTAGAAATCTTACAGTGAAAATGCTTAAAGGTGCCAGCATCCTTTCCCAAGATTTCTTTAACCGAACACAGGTAGCAGAAAATGTCTATTTCATTTTCGTGTATGTCAAAATATAGTATTTTTAAATAAAATGTTTTACATTTGAGGGGCTTCATTTGTACAAGTCTAAACGTGTTTTATAATGTAACTGGTGGGAAGAGAGGGCAAAACAATATAAAACTCATTTAATTCATATGAAAATATCTGTTTAATAAACATAATTTAATTGATTTCGAATGACATTTGTTTAGAACTACTTTAATTCACATGTTTAACAATTGTTTATTTAATTACGATATTGCATATCTTATATATGAACTACATATTGAAATAAGTTAATGCATCGGGTTTTCATATAAATAGCAATGTTACAGCGTCCAGGGTTCCTTAAGTGGCCAGCCATCCAACCGGAAGAAATGCCCTTTGCAGTGGAGTTGGCGAAGAGGCGCAATGCGGCTTCAGTTGCAGTCAGGTTTGCGTAATGTTATGTGGACAACTTCATCAACAAAGGTATGTATTATTTTGCTCACTTTTTGTATAAGTTTTTGTTTGCACTATTTGGCTCAGCATTGTTTTGTTTTTAAACAATTCATCTTGAAAGAATGTTTTCAATAAGCAGGTCACTTTATATTTCATAGCCTTTTAATGAACTAATTAAAATATGTGGTCAACATTTTTAAAGGTTCTTATTAAGTCAATTATTTTATTAAACATATATTTATGATTTTTCGAATTAATAGTTCTTTTTTTCAAATACACGAAAATTTAAAAGGCATTTTCTGTTGGTTTTAGAAATCTTACAGTGAAAATGCTAAAAGGTGCCAGCATCCTTTCCCAAGATTTCTTTAACCGAACCCAAGTAGCAGAAAATGTTTTTTTCATTTTGGTGTATGTCGAAATATTATATTTTTAAATAAAATGTTTCACATTGGAGGGGTTTCATTTGTACGAGTCTAAACATGGTTTATAATTAACTGGTAGAAAAGGCTCGTGAAAAGAGAGTGCAAGCCAATTTAAAACTGATTTAAATCATATGAATACATTTGTTTAATGAACATAATGTAAATGATTTTGAATGTTTTTTTGTTAATAACTACTCTAATTAACATTTTTAACAATTGTTTATTTAATTACGATATTTGCTTATTTTTTTATATAAACTACATATTGAAATAAGTTACTGCATCGGTCTTTCATATAAATAACAATGTTACAGCGTCCAGGATACCTGAAGCGGCCACCTTACCAACCGGATGAGATGCCCTTTGCAGTGGAGTTGGCGAAAAGGCACAATACGGCTTCAGTTGCAGTCAGGTTTGCGTAAGGTTATGTGGACAACTTCATCAACAGAGATATGTATTATTTTACTCACTTTTTTGTATAAGTTTTTGTTTGCGCTATTTGGCTCAGTAATGTTGTTTTTTTAAACAATGCATCTTGAAAAAATATTTTCAATAAGTAGGTCACTTTATATTTCATAGCATTATAATGAACTAATAAAAATATTTGGTCAACATTTTTGAAGGGTCTTATTAAATCAATTATTTTATTTAACATATATTTATGATTTTTCAAATTAATGATTCTTTTTTTCAAATACACAAAACTTGGAAAGGCATTCTCTGTTGGTTTAAGAAATCTTGCAGTGAAAATGCTTAAAGGTGCCAGCATCCTTTCCCAAAATTTCTTTAACCGAACACAGGTAGCAGAAAATGTCTATTTCATTTTCGTGTATGTCAAAATATAGTATTTTAAATAAAATGTTTCACATTGGAGGGGCTTCATTTGTACAAGTCTAAACGTGATGTATAATTAAACTGGTAGGAAAGGCCTCATGAAATGAGAGTGCAAAACAATATAAACCTTATTTAATTCATATGAAAATATCTGTTAATGAACAGAATTTAATTGAATTCCAATGACAATTGTTTATAACTATTTCAATTCACATGTTAAACAATTGTTTATCTATTTATGACACTTGCTTATAATAAATATTTCTTATTGAAATAAGGTACTGCATTGGTGTTTTATATAAATATAAATGTTACATCGTCCAGGCTACCTTAAGTGGCCAGCCATCCAACCGGAAGAGATGCCCTTTGCAGTGGAGTTGGCGAAGAGGCTTAATGCGGCTACAGTTGCAGTCTGATTTGCGTAAGGTTATGTGGACAACTTCATGAACAAAGATATGTATTATTTTGCTCAATTTCTTGTATAAATTTTGTTTGCACTATTTGGTTTTGCATTTTTCATTTTTAAACAATTGATCTTGAAAGAATGTTTTCACTAAGTAGGTAATTTTATATTTCATAGCCTTATAATGAATTAATTGAAATATATTGAGAACATTTTTAAAGGATCTTATTAAATCAATTAATATATTAAACATATCAATGATTCTTCAAATTAATTATTCTTTTTTCCAAATACACGAAAATTGGAAAGGCATTTTCTGTTGGTTTTAGAAATCTTACAGTGAAAATGCTAAAAGGTGCCAGCATCCTTTCCCAAGATTTCTTTAACCGAACCCAAGTAGCAGAAAATGTCTATTTCATTTTCGTGTATGTCAAAATATAGTATTTTTAAATATTTATACCCCCACAAACGAAGTTTGAGGGGGTATATAGGAGTGAGCTTGTCGGTCGGTCGGTCGTTCTGTCTGTCAGTCTGTCGGTTTTCATGGTTTCCGGACGATAACTCATGAAAGGCTAGACAGATTTGAAAAAATTTTGGTACACAGGTGTAACATCAGAAGATACAGGTCAAGTTCGATATTGGGGCTGGTGGGGCCAAGGTCAAGGTCACTGTTTCTAAAAATAGAAAAACGGTTTCCGGACGATAACTCATGAAAGGTTTGACAGATTTGAAAATATTTTGGTACACAGGTGTTACATCAGAAGATACAGGTCAAGTTCGATATTGGGGCTGGTGGGGCCAAGGTCAAGGTCACTGTTACATAAAATAGAAAAACGATTTCTGGACGATAACTCATGAAAGGCTAGACAGATTTGAACAATTTTTGGTACACAGGTGTAACATCAGAAGATACAGGTCAAGTTCGATATTGGGGCTGGTCGGGCCAAGGTCAAGGTCATTGTTACTAAAAATAGAAAAACGGTTTCCGGACGATAACTCATGAAAGGCTTGACAGATTTGAACAATTTTTGGTACACAGGTGTTTCATCAGAAGATACAGGTCAAGTTCGATATTGGGGCTGGTGGCGCCAAGGTCAAGGTCACTGTTACTAAAAATAGAAAAACGGTTTCTGGACGATATTTCATGAAAGGCTAGACAGATTTGAACAATTTTTGGTACACAGGTGTAACATCAGAAGATACAGTTTGGTACACAGGTGTAACATCAGAAGATACAGGTCAAGTTCGATATTGGGGCTGGTGGGGCCAAGGTCAAGGTCACTGTTACTAAAAATAGAAAAACGGTTTCCGGACGATAACTCATGAAAGGCTAGTTTTTCTTGTCAGCAGTGTAACTTCTAAATTACTCAACAGATTTAAATAAAACAATACATGCATGATAAAAGAAGATGCAGTGTGCAGTAACCTTGGAGTTATGGCCTCTTTTCAAAGGAATGGTTTGCCATTCCTGTGTCCAGGCGGCATTTGGGGGTATTCGTCACTCCTGTGACAGCTCTAGTTTTTTCACATTGGAGGGGCTTCATTTGTACAAGTCTAAACGTGATGTATAATTTAAACTGGTAGGGAAGGCCTCATGAAATGTGAATGCAGAACAATATAACACTAATTTAATTCATATGAAAATATATGTTTAATGAACATATTTTAATTGAATTCGAATGACATTTGTTTATAACTACTTTAATTCACATGTTTAACAATTGTTTATTTAATTACGATATTTGCTTATCTTATATATGAACTACATATTGAAATAAGTTACTGCATCGGGCTTTCATATAAATAACAATGTTACAGAGTCCAAGGTACCTTAAGTGGCCAACCATCCAACCGGAAGTGATGCTCTTCACAGTGGAATTGACGATGAGGCGTAATGCGGCTACAGTTGCAGTCAGGTTTGCGTAAGGCTATGTGGAAAGCTTCAACAAAGATATGTATTATTTTTCTCACTTTTTTGTGCAAGTTTTATTTTCACTGTTTGGCTCAGCATTGTTTTTGTTTTATTTAACAATTCATCTTAAGAGACGTTTTCACTAAATAGGTCATTTTATATTTCATAGCCTTATCACGAATTAATTAAAATATATTGATTACATTTCTAAAGGTTCTTATTAAATCAATTATTTTATTAAACATATCAATGATTCTTCGGATTTATGATTCTTTTTTCCAAATACACGAAATTGGAAAGGCATATTCTGTTGGTTTTAGAAATCTTAAGTGAAAATGCTAAAAGGTGCCAGCATCCTTTCCCAAGATTTCTTTAACCGAACCCAAGTAACAGAAAATGTCTTTTTCATTTTCGTGTATGTCAAAATATAGTATTTTTAAATAAATGTTTAACATTGGAGGGGCTTCATTTGTACAAGTCTAAACGTGTTTATAATGTAACTGGTGGGAAGAGAGTGCAAAACAATATAAAACTAATTTAATTCATATGAAAATATCTGTTTAATGAATATAATTTAATTTAATTCGAACGACATTTGTTTAAAACTACCTTTATTCAAATGTTTAACAATTGTTTATTTAATTACGATATTTGCTTATCTTATATATAAACTACATATTGAAATAAGTTAATGCATCGGGTTTTCATATAAATAACAATGTTACAGCGTCCAGGGTCCCTTAAGTGGCCAGCCATCCAACCGGAAGAAATGCCCTTTGCAGTGGAGTTGGCGAAGAGGCGCAATGCGACTTCAGTTGCAGTCAGGTTTGCGTAAGGTTATGTGGACAACTTCATCAACAAAGATATGTATTATTTTACTCACTTTTTTGTATAAGTTTTTGTTTGCACTATTTGGCTCAGCATTGTTTTTTTTTTAAACAATTCATCTTGAAAGAATGTTTTCAATAAGTAGGTCACTTTATATTTCATAGCCTTATAATGAACTAATTAAAATATTTGGTCAGCATTTTTAAAGGTTTTTATTAGATCAATTATTTTATTAAACATATATTTATGATTTTTCGAATTAATTATTCTTTTTTCAAATATCGAAAAAAAATGAAAAGGCATTTTCTGTTGGTTTTAGAATTCTTACAGTGAAAATGCTAAAAGGTGCCAGCATCCTTTCCCAAGATTTCTTTAACCGAACCCAAGTAGCAGAAAATGTTTATTTCATTTTGGTGTATGTCGAAATATTATATTTTTAAAAAAAATGTTTCACATTGGAGGGGCTTCATTTGTACAAGTCTAAACGTGGTTTATAATTAACTGGTAGGAAAGGCTCGTGAAAAGAGAGTGCAAAACAATTTAAAACTGATTTTAATCATATGAACACATTTGTTTAATGAACATGATTTAACTGATTTTGAATGTTTATTGTTAATAACTACTCTAATTAACATTTTTAACAATTGTTTATTTAATTACGATATTTGCTTATTTATTATATGAACTACATATTGAAATAAGTTACTGCATCGGTCTTTCATATAAATAACAATGTTACAACGTCCAGGATACCTGAAGTGGCCATCTTACCAACCGGATGAGATGCCCTTTGCAGTGGAGTTGGCGAAAAGGCACAATGCGGATTCAGTTGCAGTCAGGTTTGCGTAAGGTTATGTGGACAACTTCATCAACAAAGATATGTATTATTTTACTCACTTTTTTGTAAAAGTTTTTGTTTGCACTATTTGGCTCAGCATTGTTTTTATTTAAACAATTCATCTTGAAAGAATGTTTTCAATAAGTAGGTCACTTTATATTTCACAGCCATATAATGAATTAATTAAAATATGTGGTCAACATTTTTAAAGGTTCTTAATAAGTCAGTTATTTTATTAAACATATATTTATGAGTATTCGAATAAGTAGTTCTTTTTTCAAATACACGAAAATTGGAAAGGCATTTTCTGTTGGTTTAAGAAATCTTACAGTGAAAATGCTTAAAGGTGCCAGCATCCTTTCCCAAGATTTCTTTAACCGAACACAGGTAGCAGAAAATGTCTATTTCATTTTCGTGTATGTCAAAATATAGTATTTTAAATAAAATGTTTCACATTGGAGGGTCTTCATTTGTACAAATCTAAACGTGATTTATAATTACACTGGTAGGAAAGACCTCATGAAATGAAAGTGCAAAACAATAAAAAACTGATTTAATTCATATGAAAATATTTGTTTAATGAACACAATTTAATTTAATTCGAATGATATTTGTTTATAACAACTTTAATTCACATGCTTAACAATTGTTTATTTAATTACGATATTTGTTTATCTTATATATGAACTACATATTGATATAAGTTACTGCATCGGTCTTTCATATAAATAAAATGTTACAGCGTCCAGGGTACCTGAAGTGGCCAGCCATCCAACCAGAAGAGATGCCCTTTCCAGTTGCAGTCAGGTTTGCGTAAGGTTATGTGGACAACTTCATGAACAAAGATATGTATAATTTTGCTCACTTTCTTGTATAAATTTTGTTCGCACTATTTCGCTTAGCATTGTTCTTTTTTAAACAATTCATCTTGAAAGAATGTGTTCATTAAGTAGGTTATTTTATATTTCATGAACTTATAATGAATTAATCTTTAAAAATGGTTTTCATTTAATTATTGATTCGCAAATACACGAAAATTGAAAAGGCATTTTCTGTTGGTTTTAGAAACCTTACAGCGAAAGTGCTAAAAGGTGACAGCATCCTCTCCCAAGATTTCTTTAACTTAACTGGAGTAGCAGAAAATGCCTATTCCATATTATCGTGTTTATATATATTAATTTAATAATGCACATTGGAGGTGCTTAATTTGATATTTGCTTTTTAAATTATATGTTTAACATTTGTTTATTTGATGATGAAACTTGATTTTATTATATATTTAACGTTGTTGTTTTATATAAATGAGTGCGTTCGTTCAATGTTTCAGCGTGTGTCCCACCATTCGGTTTTGAATCGATGCTCCATGCATTAACCTTTGGATGACATATCACTTGTGGTACTTGGCCAGGAGCAGGTGAGCATTGTGTATAAAACTTGAGTTTAAAAGAAATGATATAACTATGATTCGGTTATACATGGTCAATTGTAATATTGATGAAAATGCTTACAGTCGCTGTACAGGGGATAGTAGTGTTATTGATTGTCAATTCGGTCTTGCAAAATGATCGTATTGTTTCTAGCCTGACCTTTCGAACAATAAGGAGGGTTATACTTATCGTCTAAGCATTGTTGTCAGCGATCATACTTTACAGCGTTGTTCAGTACCATCACACAATTATATCACATACTTCCATATCATACTGAATACAAATTATGATCCCTGATAGACTATAGATTAACCTTGGGTTTATGTTTTGGGTACAGTGTTTTCCTGTTCATTTTAAGGGAAGTTGGGATTGTCACAATTAACGTTTATACTCTTTTATACTCTTTATTCAGTTGACTTGAAATGACGTTACATACCTCCATGTTATCGACTAGAACTTTGGGGGTTTTACCAAGATATGAAATGACGTTCATTAAATGGATTTCATTCTTAACAGTTGTACACGGCCATCTAACAATAAGATTACATAATTCCATAGTATCCTTATTACAAATTATTACCTTTGACTTTATTTTTAATCAAGATGACGATTTTTTAACTTAACCTTTACTAAACCCAAATGTGGTTCAATATTTCAGTGTCCAGGGAACCGGATGTGTCCCACCTTGTAACTCGAAGTGATACCTCTTGCAACCTGAATGATGCTCCATCAGTGGCATTTGCAATGGTACGAATTGATCAAAACATTGCCTTATATAATTTTAGAACTTAAATAAAGATAATATTTAATGGAAATGTCTCTATAGTTCGTTCGAATGGCATTCGTACAACAAAGATATACACTTTAATTGATATTAAAGTTAATGATTAATATTATAATGAAGATGGTTAAAACGATGATTGTGGTGCTGTTGGTGATGATGCTGTTCAAGGATAATTATTTTGTCATCAAGATACCTAGACATGATTGAAGATTTGTTGTTTAATACAATTTCAGCCCGAAGACCGCACAAACCTGTCCTTCATTTAGCACTTTTAGCCCTGTATGACAACTTAGTGATGACACAATGGGTAACACCTCACTGATGACACACTGGCTTGATTGCTTAACTGGATCCGGCCTTTTCATGGGAAACTCAATGGAAAATGAGATATTTAATACATTGACGCTCTATTTTTTGGCCTTGTGTTGATCGATAAGACTTTTACATTTATGTGACAATCTTATATTAATGTGACATTATAATGGTTATGTTACATTCTTATACTGAAGTGACTTTCATATGTTGATTTGACATTCTTATGTTGATGTGACATTCTAATGTTATGTGATTTTTTATATTGATGTGCCATTTTAATGTTTATGTGACATTAGTATATTTATGTGACATTCTTATATTAATGTGACATTAAGGTGTTGATGTGACATTCTTATAACGATATGACGTTCTCATATTGATGTTACATTCTTTTATCGATGCGCGGGTTATTTGAGCGTGAAGGTCACGTGGTATTCGAGCTAGGGTAGTCGGTTATATTGGCGAGCAAATCAGTTGTAGTCTTGACTTCTAACAGCGATCATCGATTCCATTCAAATTCGATAAAAGGATGTTTGTATACATATGTTTGATATGTGTTTATACATGCATGCATGTCCGGATGGATTCCGTAGTTCCTATATTCTGAGGAATGAATTAGGGGTTATCTGTTTTAGTTAAGCCTTACGTGCATCGCTACGGTAACACGTTTCATCCACCGGGTGTTTTGCGTGGGCGGCTGTCATTCCTATGAAGGATATATGATCAAATCTGTATTACCATTAGTAAGAATTAAGAGGCGCAATTAAGACTCTTTAAAACTTATTTATTGTTGACGCCTGGTAGTATACAGGTGTTTGTCTTTTGTGCGAAGGGACGTTAAGACTATCTTTTACAGTACTGTATTATATCAAACTAGATTTATTGTGTTTGAACTTAATATTAAAATTATTTTTTCGTTATGTTTAATTCTTTGATGAACTAATATTTCAGTCTTTTGGGAACATTCAGATAAGGTATTGAATAAGGTCCAAATGTGAATTGGTTACTCTACAGGAGAGGTGTTTGCGTGCAAACACTATCTAGCAAGAAAAATTACCTCGTTTTAAGAAAACCGATATGGACCTTGTTGTGGCACTCTTATTCAAAAAAGCACATGTATAACCATCATAAATTTTGACTTATAAACTATTAACTACTTTCTAAATAATGCATTTAATGGAAACTATTAATAACTGATAACAATGTTTTAACCGTTCATTTAATAGTTGAAAGCGCCAAAAAAGATTGGTGAGTGCTGAAATATATACTGTGATCTTCTGTGGTATCATAAGGTAGAAATACCGTGTTTTCTGCACATTTCTTTCCAATTTAATTCGGTATCCATCATTAGAACCATTCTTTTCGACATTTATTCATTGGTTTTGGTATATTAAAACAATTATATTAATTGTGGTTAATCTTATTTGGGAGTAAGAGTACATCTTTTAAGTAATTGTGTCTACCCAAGCATCGAAAAAAAATACAAGAGATTACACTAATCAACGTTCAACCAAATGCGAGAAGCGTGGACATATGGGGACTTAAGACAGCGCATGAATCTTGACAGGTTGGATTTTGAAATATAATAATCATATGACGCAGAAAACATCATTTAAAGAATTCTCACTACGCCATTCTTGAGATTTTCATTTTATTGATATGATTTTAAGCGAATCTACTTGAAGTCTTTCCAATATCCCTGATATATGCAATAAGTCGAACGACCTTATAGAGCGCTGTATAATCAGTGTGTAGCCATTTGGTTTACTTCTTTGGATATTAGTGAACTCATTATATATATTTACCTTATTGTGTACAGTGTTAGTATCAGTCATATAATAGATACAAAATATAAAACTGGTGTTCGTCCTAGCGAAACGGTTTCTTAAGTCTGTAAGAGGACATTTTATAATAATAAACGAGTAACTGTATCTGACTTAAACGACGATCAGTTTATTGCATATATTAGTGAGCAAATAAATGCATGAATAAATAAATAAATAAATACAGATTTATAAAAAGATAAATAGAAATATGTTTCAGAAAGATAAACATTAGATTATTATCAGTGCTTTTCTAAATACAATGTATCGGCACGTGGGAGTACTCGAAATTCGCGTATACGGTCCGCTTACAACCGTTAGAAGACGCTTTTTCAATAGCTCTTCTGGGGGTTTAGTCGTATAATCAGTTTAATAAACATAAGGATACTAACAGACAGTTAAACAGAAGCCTTGGAGGGCCACTTTTGAGTTTCGACTTACGGGTACTTTTGACTTTTGACTTTTGACTTTCGACTTTCGACTTATGACTTATGACTTTTGACTTTTGACTTAGGCTATGCATTATACACGTGCTCCAGAAGCTGAAGGGAACTACGTTGATTTCAGGTATGTAACCCCTATTTTAAACGTTTTCTCTGGCACATACACTGTGAATTAAAATGATTTTAATTATTCTTGCTCAAATACTTAATATCGCATATATTTAATTGTGGGTTGTGACGGAGGATTTTGTGTGTGTGTGTGTGTGTGTGTGTGTGTGCGTGTGTGTGTGTGTGTGAATGAGTTCAGTAATCTGTTGACTATGTTGTTAATGTTTTCATGTTTTTAGTAGTTATACATGTTCTATCTTTCTCAACACAAACTCTGATCTGACAAGTTATATCACTTTTAAGACGTTCACAGAGCCAGTATTAAACATGTATAGCTAGGTAAGAAATAGACTGCATTTTTACCGGGCAAACACAGAACCAGCATTAAACATGTATAGGTAGGTAACTTTACCAAGCAAGCACAGAGCCAGTTTTAAAAATGTTTAGCTAGGTAAGAAATATACCATTAATGAGTACTTCCTTTTTGAAGACATATGGAGTACTTTGGACTCAATAGTGTTACCTATGTTGTACAATGTAGAGAATAATATCATATATATAAACATGTTTTTCAGACACAACTACTCGACTGAAAAATATGAAGATGACAACTTGGATAGTGTTCTGTGTCTGTTTCATAATACTGCTCGGTATTGCCCAAGCTACTGTGCCAAGGTACCTACCACCAACATCTATAACAGACAAAACTCTGCTCACAGTAGAGTACTTTCAGAAAGGCTTTAAGATCTATGAAATTGTTGCATTTTTACTGACACGACATGGCATTATAACGTCATTGAGGACAGTAAAGAGGATACTTAAACGCTTAAATTTGAAACGACGTAATATAATATATACACCTTTGGAGATTGTGTCTGATGTTATAAACAGAGAAATACAAACAAGTGGACAATGCATAGGTTACCGTACAATGTGGCGTCGGTTAATGCTGGATTACAACATGTACGTCAAAAGGGACGACGTCATGGAAATAATGAGAGCGCTGGATCCAGTTGGTGTAGAGCTGCGAAAAGCACATCGTCTCCGCCGGCGAGTATACTTTGCCAAAGGACCCAATTTTGTATGGCATATAGACGGTTACGACAAATTAAAGCCATATGGATTTTGTATTCATGGTGCGGTGGATGGGTTTAGTAGGAAAATAATATGGTTAGAGGTTTCGGACTCAAATAATGACCCACGCTTAATTGCAAGATACTTTTTAGATGCATTGAATGAGCATAAAAAAGTCCCTCGAATACTACGTTCTGATGGTGGCACGGAAAACTGCATTGCTTTACTTTTGCAGCAATACTTCCGGCACGATGCTACTGATCCGTTTGCTGGGGTTCGAAGCGTTGTAGTTGGAAAAAGCACATCGAACCAGCGCATTGAGAGGTGGTGGGGTACATTACGACAAAATGGAATACATTGGTGGATTAACTTTTTCAAAGACTTACGCGATACAGGGACGTTTAATGAGCTGGACGCAATACAATGTGAGAACTTAAAATTTTGCTTTATGGATCTCATACAAACCGAGTTAGACCGGATTGCACAGCAATGGAACGTTCATGAGATAAGGGAACAAACCAATTCTTCGGTTATTGGTGGAAAACCTGACACACTGTTCTTTATACCAGGTCTGTTTGAAACTCACGACTTCGGTAATGCAGCGAACTTGAATGACGTAAATGTTTGCAAAGACATGTATTCGCGTCCAAAAAGACACTGTGAGGAATTCAAAGAATTAGCACATCTTTTGAAGCCAGATCTACAGATGCCATTGGACGCTGAGTCAGCACTACGACTGTATACTGAGTTGAACAATTTAATTTCGAGAATTGATTAAACATAAATACCCATTGTACTAATGAATATTGCATGGGCGTACGTTATTGATAAAACTACTTTAAGGGTACTGAATATCAGTTTCGAAAAATGGCGATTAAAAATCAGAAAATTGTTCTAAACAAGAAAAGGTCTTTGAAAGTTCTACCATTTGACTTGCTTATATAGTTGTTTTAAGGCATAAATAAAGCTGTAACGTGTCTCAGAAACTGCTTATGCGGCTTCTTATATGGTAGGTGCACTGTAGTTACATTAACCCTTTACTCCATATATGCATTATACTCCTGTCTACGCCTGCTTTCTGGTCAGGATACATCTTGTTTGCAAATATGGAATATCATAGAAATTAAATCTTCAGATTCGGCTATGACAATAATATTCATTAGTTTATGTGCTACTATAAAGATATATTCAATTATATACTCATGGTAGGTGGAGACTTGCTTGAATATTCATATAATAAAGAGTTCAATCATAGTTGCCTCCATAAAAACGCATGCAGATCACTCACAGTGCGCCGGGAATCGCATTTGTTCAGTCTGTGAATGAATTGGGTCAGTCTTTACTCCTTGAATATTCAAGAAAGACTCCGCCCACCATGACTATATAATTTAATATATCTCTATAATGGTACGTACTTGTTATAGCCAATTGTGATGAATTATTTCTAGGATATTGCATATTTGCAAACAGGATATAACCTGATTAGGCAGCCTCTGTAGGAGCGGCGTGATCTGGGTATACCCTGTTTGCAAATGAATAGAAATAGTACATATGGAGTAAAGGGTTAAGGTTAAAACAACAGTATGTCTAAAGCGAAAGTCTCGTGGTCCTTATCCTATATCACGAAAGAGTTCAACTCCTTTCATGCTAACCGCGGCCACAATAATGTAAAATAAGTATGTAAACAGTTTGGATCGATATCAGACGCCGTGTAATTCGGATTCTGATCAGGATTCAAGCTGCTTGATACTCGGCCAACAGTTCTTTTAAATTGGAAGCGAACTGGACGACGTTGAAGTAGACGAGATTACCAGATGACAAATAAGGGTCAAAGCAATTGTATGTATAGCAAAAGTCTCGTTTGAATTTGATTGGCTGTTTATGTCGTGGGAACGAGATAAAAAAACACTTTCGTTTTCCCCCGAGTTAAAAAAGAAAATCGGGATCGTTTTCCCGAGGTTATTTTTAATTCGAGAAAAGAAAGTTCGTTTTCCAGAGTTATGTTTTTGGTATATCCCCCGCACAGTCCCCACCCACTCATTCTCCCATTCATTCCGTATGCAACTTGCATACGGAATGAACGGAATAATGAGTGGGTGGGGACTGTGCGGGGGATATTCCGGTATATTGCCGGTATATCGTCAACCCCCCCTCGGGATGTCATTAAGTCCATTTCGTTTTCCCGAGGTTAATCTTTTAAAATATATTGCACATGTCACCTCAGTGCCACCGTAAAATCTAGATCACTAGGTCATTTAAAAAATTTAAAAAATGCTTATGAACACTCTAGCGGTTGTAAATATGACCCGATCTTCAACACACAGCATTTAAATCACACTCTTAAACTTCCAATACTACATTTACTTGGTACTTTATACACAAGTGAGTTATGAGTTGTGAGTTATGAGTTGTGACTTGTGAGTTACAACTTAAGATTTTATTCTTAAATGAACTAGAAATATCACTAAATTTGATTAATACCCCCCACAGCATCCTTAAGTAGATAAGGGCAAGGTTTAACAATAAACATAACAAATATAGAAAGGACAATAACTCCGTAATTAAGCAAATTAGAGTTATGGTTCTCAAGTACTGCACTTCCTCTCATCAAGGTCTATCTTCAGACGAAATTTCATCAAACTAGCAGCTTAAGTATAAGAGTTATGCTCCGGACAAAATCAAAAGACCAAAAACAACAAAGGGGAATAACTCCTTTAAAAGAGCAAGCATAGTGATGGGCTTGTGCACTGCACTACCCCCTCATCAAGGTCTATCTACATATGAAGTTTGATCAACATAGCTACAGTAGTATTAAAGTTATGCTCCGGACAAACTTTTGTAGACCGACCGCCAGACCGACCGACCGACCGAAAGGGTGACTCCTATATACCCCCCCCCCCCCAAATTTCTATTGTGAGGGTATAAAAACTTTATTATGCCCCCTTCTGAAAAAAGTGGGGTATATTGCTTTGCACATGTCGGTCGGTCTGTCGGTCGGTCTGACCCCTATTTTTATTGGGTCAATAAGTCAAAGGTCAAGGTCATCAAGGTCATTTAATACTGTAATTCTGACCAAATGGTTTCCGATCAATAACTCGTCCATTCTTTCATCTCCAGTCATCATATTTGCTAGGGAGGTTCGTGGTAATGAGTAGAATACCCTTATTATATTTTGTAACAACTTTGTAAATAAACAAATTTGGTCAAGTTCAAACATTTCAAGAGAAAATTGGTTGTTTACAAAGTCGTTTTGTGCGATTCTAGGTTATATCAGTTTCTTTTACAAAATCTAACTCTCGTTGACTCTAGATAGTGTATCTGTCTTATATTATCTAGTGAGTTTTTTATTGATACCACTGGGGTGAGGTAGATGTCCTGCAACTGCCGGAAGCTATTGTTTTAGCTTGTCCGGTAGTAATTAGTCGTAATTGGAGGCTAACATTATGCAGATACCTTCCATTCAACATTGTCAGGTTGCAGAAACACTGTTTTGGATATTTACTATCGATATCGTAGAACTAGGCTGACAAATTAGAATAGACAGTTTAGGCCAGGGAATATAATTTTCGAATTATGACATAGCCCTTAAACCTACAGTCCTTATATTTGGTAGGGAGGTTCGGGATGATGAGTAGATGACTCCTATTTCTTTTGAGGTCAGTAGGTCAAAGGTGAAGGTCATTCAGTACTGTGATTTGATGGCAAGGCTTTTCATGTTTTATAGGTATATATTGCTTGTGACATGATATATGCAAACATACCAACTTTTTTGACCTGTGACCTTGACATTTGACCTACTTTTTATAAGTTTAATCTTGGCCATCTTTGACATACATTAGAAAAGAAATATCTGCTTTGAGGGGGGGCATTTGTGTTTCACAAACTCTTGTTTAACTAATGTAACTCAATTGTTTCAAATTGCTACAATGAATTGTTTCAAATTGCTACAATGAATTTCACAAATTAATGGCATTTTGTACAAATGAACCCTTTCCACAACAGGCTTTATTTTAGATCATTTCATCATTGTCTCTACTTTTACAATTTTTAAGTTAAAACTTAAGTAATGATTTGAATTCAAGCATAGGCTCCATATAGTCAAATGCTTCATTTTCGAAAATCTGATATTTCAGAGGCGTCCAGAGGCGCTGGTGTTGAGGAAAGGATCAAATATACAAAACAATATACATGTAAGCCAAAGAGTTTGAGTATTGCTAATGCAGACTTTGACAACATCTACAATAATGCCGATGACTTTGACTGCAGAACAACTTTTAAAAGCTCTCATGGAATAGTCTCAATAGTGTTCAAATGATTTCCAAAAGTAGGTATTTATACAGGTTGTCTCTAAGGTATGTATGGATATAACTCGTAATAACTTTTATGAACTTTTAATGGTCCTTTTTATTTATCTGCAACAAACTAATGAACAAGTCTACTGTTGTATTTTGTATACATGTATTTTAACGATTTCTATGTATACATGTATTTTAACGATTTTAACGGTAACATTTCAAACACTGTATACCTGAATCAAAGGGCTCCTATAAGAGCCAACTGGTCTTGTTTTACACTGTGTGCAAATGTAACAAGTGCACTTTAAATCAGATCTATAATGTTAAAAGATATAACTTTGTGTAAACGGATTGTGTGAAACCTCATTTTAACAAATACCTGCCGTCATGAGAAAATGGACCCTTTTGTCTTTCTACTGAATAACATAAAGGTCACTTGTCTCAAACGTTAATTATCTTTAACACAAAACACAAAGATCTATATAAATCCTTACCAGTATTATGCGATATATGAGGTGTGTTAGGGAAAATAACCTCCAATATAATAGCCAAATGAGGCTACATGTACATTACTAATTGCACAGGGCATTCTAAACAATCGTCAATCTGATAAAGAGGGCCATGATGGTCCTGAGCTGCTCATCACATTTCTTTAAAGTTCATGTTTTAGCGCAACTACAAAGTCTAATGCTGTCGGTCTGTCCTCAATCTGGTATGATAAGCCCTTCTGAATAACAGCCTTCAGCTGCACTGAAAGGGTATGCTCCCTGTCTAAATTACTTAAGCCATGTGGCATATCCTTTCTTTGCATTGCCCGGATTATAACCTGGACAGAGTCGTCATTTTCATCATCCTCACTGGTCAAGTCCCATATGGTTTTGGCAGTAAAGAGCTCAACTAATGAACAACAGAGGCTCCAAACATCTGCTTGTGTTCTGCCTCTCCTAGCTTGCAGAAGAATCCCTGGAGCTTGATAAGCTAGAGTTCCTGGCTGTGTCTCTCTGCGATCTGCAACTGTTTTGGTCATGGTATTCATTACCTTCACCTTAGACAATCCCATGTCACAAAGTTTTGCCGTTTCCAAATTTCTCGTCAGCAAAATGTTTTCAGGCTTAATGTCTCTGTGAATAACTATTGGATTATGATTATGTAAATATGCTACACCCTGACATACTTGCAATGCCACTGCATGTTTTTGAGGCACAGTAAATTCGTACTCATTGTCAGCAAAAAGCACATCATCCAAATTTGGACCTGCAATGAACTCTGTGAGAAGATAGAGACAGTCAGTATTGATTGAGTAACCCATCAGTAGAACAATGTTTGGATGCCTAAGATGACTGTTTGTGACAACTTCTTGCAACACTGACTGTTTCACAACTTTCATGCGTTTTATCTTAACTTTCTTCACTGCAATATCTGTTCCCAAATATTCACCTTTGTAAACCTCACCAAAACCACCCTCCCCTATTTTTTCCAATAATTTGAAGTCTCCAAACCTTACATTTAAGTTGTCAGTATTAGCATCCAACTGTGTAAACCCTTTTTTAACTGGTGGTTGCTCTGCAACTAAATTATCAGAAGAACCCATACTCTTTCTTGAGTTTTTTCCAGTAAGCTTAGCTTTAATATCATTTTCATTTTCATCCTTGTCCAGTCTGGTTTCCACAGAATCCACAAATCCTGTTGAAATATCTAAGAATTCAGTTGTAACATCACCCAAAAAACTTGTTTCTGTAACTGTTGAAATAGCATTTGAACATGTACACTCATTTTCGATCAAAATACTTGTTTCGGTAACTGTTGGTGCTTTGTTTACTGCTGCACCATATTTTTCACAGAAATAACCTGTTGAAACGGTGTTTGCATCTGAACCATATTTTTCAAAGATTACACTTGTTGCAGGAATTGTCTGAACAGTCTTTGAACATTTGCCATCTTTTTCACAGATTACATCTACTTTAGGAATTGTCGAAATAGTATTTGTTCCTGTACCATTGTTTACACACATTGCACTTGTTTCAGGAATTGTTTCAGGAATTGTTGGAATAGCAGTTGCCCCTGTGCCATCTTTTTCATGGATTACACTTGTTTCAGGAAATGTAAGAACAGCGTTTGCACCTGTGGCATCTCTTTCATGGATTACACTTGTTTCAAGAAATGTTGAAACAGCGTTTGCACCTATGCCGTCTTTTTCACAGAATACACTTGTTTCACAAGCTGCTGATACAGCATTTGCACATGTGCCATCTTTGTCACAGATAAAAGTTGTTGTTGTTAAACTGTGTGTACCTTTACCATCATTTTCACCCAAATCACTTGTTTCAATAAACGTTTGTGTAACCATGTCTAGGCTAGAATCTGTAGCTGCTGTATTAGAAACGCAATCTTTCAAATCAGCAGTTATGCCAAAGTGTGTGGTGTTCAGATTTTCAGTAACCTCGCTGTCGATTCGCATATCCATGTCATATCTATCTGTAGTTGCGGGCAAAGCTATTTCAACACTCTCTTCAAAGGTGTACAACGTTTCGCCTACTTGGCATTTTACATTATAGACACCAGTGTCATTTGTATGTATCAACATGAGATTAATCCCTGCTGCATATATGCTTTGATCCTTATACCATGTGTAATTAACGTTTTCAGAACAGTTTGTTACTACGCCTAAAACAACTTTGCCTTCATTCATTCCACATATCTCATTAGGTCCATGAAATATATATGCACTGTCTTGTCCAGCGACGTCTTGTGGAAAACTGAGGCCAGACGAAGTTCGCTCCATGTAAACCTTATCATTTACAGCCAGATACGTTACATTATAACCATCTTCAAGAGGGTCGTAATCGTCTATGTCATCAGGAATACCTGATAATTCCCTGCATTGTTTTGTGCTATGACATGTGATAATTGAGGTGTCTCCTGAATATTCTGATGTTTCATTCTTAGTATACTGTACATGCAGTCCTTGTATTGTCTTCCTGTTGGCAAGATAACTCGTTTCACTTGTTTCTTCCAGTGGCGTTATTTTATCATAGGTAATGCTTTTCGTCGAAAGATAAACATGGAATTGAGACGAGTACCTTCCTGTTGACTTCAAAAATTCTTGAAATGTACACGGTTGTTCATCTATATTGCAGAAGCGTTCAATTTTCTCACCGCTGTAATTAGTTAAATTCACTTCCATATCATTTAAATTTCCAAAAGAATTTCTTCCATTCGGAAAAAATAAACGTTTGCCGACTTCAATTATTGATTCCACTGACTGAGGCTCCGTTATATTATATTCCATCTTCCGAATGCCCCCACCTCGTCTTGATGTAATTTGTCTAAAGTCACCTTGACAGTAATGGCGCCATCCGATATGTAGCTTGTACATAGTATGACGGCCGCTAGGTTTCTGTTTTCTCTTTTCCTGTCCTGCAGCATCCTAAATGAAATAAGTAGAACATGTAGTCCTAAATGAAAAAGTAGTAGTAGTAGTAGTAGTAGTAGTAGTAGTAGTAGTAGTAGTAGTAGTAGTAGTAGTAGAAGTAGTAGAAGCAGTAGCAGTTGTAGTATGAGTAGTAGTAGTAGTTGTTGTTGTGTTGTTGTTGTAGTAGTAGTAGTAGTAGTAGTACTAGAAGTAATAGCGCTAGTAGGGCTAGTAACGGTAGACGGTGGAAGTAGTAGTAGTAGTAGTAATGGAAGTAGTAGTAGTAGTAGTAGTAGTAGTAGCAGCAACAGCAGCAGTAGCAACAGTAGTAGTAGTACATGTAGTAGTAGTTAGCAGCAGCAATAGTAGTAGTAGTAGTAGTAGTATAATTGTAGTAGTAGTAGTAGTAGTAGTAGTAGTAGTAGTAGTAGTAGTAGTGGTATAAGTAGTACTAGAAGTGAAGTTGTAGTAGTACTAGTAGTAGAAGTAGTAGTAGTAGCAGAAGCAGTATTATTAGAAGTAGTAGAAGTAGTTGTAGTAGTAGTAGTATCAGCTGTAGTAGTAGTAGTAGTAGTAGTAGTAGTAGTAGTAGTAGTAGAAGTAGTAGTAGGAGTAAAGGTTATAGTAGTAGTAGAAGTAGAAGCCGCCGCAGTAGTAGTAGTAGTAGTAGAAGCAGTCGTAGTACAAATAGTAGTAGTTGTAGTATTAGCGGTAGTAGTAGTACTAGTAGTAATAGAAGAAGTATTAGAAGTAGAAGCCGCAGCAGTAGTAGTAGAAGTAGTTGAAGCAGTAGTAGTAAAAGTAGTATAAGCAGTAGTAGTATTGGTAGTAGTAGTTCTAGTAGTAGTAGAAGTAGTAGATGTAGTAGCAGTAGCAGAGCGATAGCAGCATCAATAACAGTAGTAGTAGTATTAGCAGTTGTAGTGAAAAATCCTAAGAAATGGCATATTATATATGTGTTATAATAACTTCTATTATAGATCAATTGTATGCAAAGTTCTACAAAACAGAAATTAACAAGATTGCAGTCTGAAGGACAACTATATTCCCCACCGCCATGTATAAAGTTATATGAAATTCCATCCAGTAGTTTTCAAGTTATGCTCCGGACAAGAAAAAGTAACAAAGGAAAATAACTCAGTAATTAAGCAAATAAGTTATGGTTCTTGTACACTTCACTTCCTCTCATGAGCTCTACCATTGTATGAAGTTATATCAAATTCCATCCAGTGGTTTTCAAGTTATGAAATATGTTATATATATTTGCACCGCTTACAATCTTCTGTTTAGATAAGGAGATAGTGCATGTTTCTACCTGACTTTGCCAACGAACGACATTCATTAAAAGTTGCAGTGTTAACAATTGCTTTTTCATCAAAAAATGGAGCTAATAAAGTGGTTTCCAATAAAGAATACCTTGTTATTGTAAGTCGTTCCCCTGCCAGTACCAAGACAAATCTATTTTTAGACATATTTACCATTTTTTCCTTTTCTTTTGGCTCACTGACTTTTTTAGTAGCAGGCACCAGAGCTTTCTTCTTCAGCTTTTTACTACGAGTACGAATATTTTCAATTACTGCTTTAATCCGCTCTCCTCTTTCCTGCAAAGTATGAAGTGTATTAGCTGTACATCTGACATTCAACAAGAATCTGAATTCTGAAAGAAACGACCAGTTACATGTATATATAAATTATTATTTTATTACACAACACGCTCCTTTCGGTTTCTTCGGAAATATAAAAAAAGAGTAAACTATTCGAACTATTAAAGGCATATGCTACAGACCAGCCACGGTTTTCCTAAAACAACATAGGTAAACGTTGTGCACCGCATCATAATGCTTTAACCTGACGAGGAAGGTAATAACGAGAACGGTTAGTCCGAGGTTTATTTGTCGTAAAGCTTAAAAAAGAATGAAATGCACATTTACCAGAAAGCCCGATAACCTATTAAATATATACTATAAGGGCGCATAATCCCCAATGCCCGAAGCTCAATATGCTGTAATAATCCAATTAAAATGGTGTTTAAGCATATCAAATGACTAAATAAGTCAAGTACATAGAGGTATTTATCTATTGATAGTATCAATAGTTTCATAGATCTATAAACAGGACTTAAGGAACCAAATTATACTCAGTTCACATGAAAAAGCATAGTACACTAGTACACCACTGTAATCCACCTAAATAAAAGGGTACTAACAACATCTAGGACGGAACAGCAAAATATGAATCGCGAACGAAAGGTCGAGGATACGAATATTGCATTCTGGTTACGAAACTGACGAGGACGAAACTATTTCCTTACAAGTAGCAGACTTATAACAAGTACTGAAAATTTAAGTGTAGACTCTTGAAGAAGCATATAAATTTACATCATATTCATATATAAGGGACTACAAAACATAGAAATTCTCACATCTATGGCCTTTTGAAAGCGAACAATCGGAAATTTACCTTCACAAAGAGCGAAAGACCTCGGACAAAAGATTAAACCGCCCCAATACTATTTCGAAACAATGCTAAACTGTTCCCCCTTTAGCTTTATTTCATTCCTCATCAACTTGATTAAGTGTGCATTGTCACACCCTATAGAGCTCCCATCGAAACGAGTTACACGGGATCTCGATGAACTTCAACGAATAGTGCTGTCTTTAAAAGGGAGCTCTATTCGTTAAAAACATTTGAAAGCCCACATACAGCTTATTTGATAGTTGTCACATATGGCTGGGACGTACATAATTTAGCAAGGACGTGTTTATACAGCATTAAGTGTGAAATAATGGCCGGAACCGTTGACAGTGTTCGTGTTATTATCATATATTTTTTGGATCAAAGGGCTTAGGGGACCAAACGCGGCCTTAGGAACCCAGTCCAAAAACAATTGAGTGCGCTATAATTAAATCTATCTAGTTCCTTATGTAGAGCTTTCTTTACAGGCGCTTCAGGTGAACATTTTTACCAGTTATTGAGCAGAACCCGATTTCAAAATCAGCTCACGATGACCTTTGACTCAGTGACCCATTTTCAATTAGGACCAAGTGTCATTGAAATCAATACATTATTTCCAGTGAATATACGACGATTTCAAAGGTAGGTCAATGTGACCTTGACCATTGACCTAGCAACGCTATTCTAGCAACTAATATGGTACTGTATGATGGTGGTCACGCTTCATTGAATTATACTCAGTAGTTTCTTGCGACTTGCGGGTTGCGATACCAATAATTTGTTAAAGAAAGGACTGAAGGACGGACGGACGGACGGACGGATGAACCACGGATGAAATGCGATAGTTTAAATTACAAATTTGAAACTGCAAACGGCAACAAACAATGCTGATCTAAGTGGGTTTAAAACCCGATCCAATATTTAGGCTTTTCATTTATAGATATGTCAGATTGAGCTTACACATGTAGCAAAGATTCCCTGTTCCTGAAATGAATATGTTACAGAAAGGCCTACATTGTGCACTTTGTGACAGAAGAAAAACACGGGGAGCTCTATTCGAGGGAAGCTCTATATGGAGTGACAGTGCATACAAGTCAAAGTATTCAGTGAACTTTGAATTCTGCCCAAATAGCGTTGTGGAAAAGGATCCCAAGTGTTCCTTTCTAGTACATTAGAAATAAAAACCAAACACCATTTGTGCCGGTGTTTTGCATGAACGGTGCCATGCAAACAAAGTGTTTTCGACTCTTCTTTCCGAATTAATTGCAAATTAATAACACACTGTTCGCGGACGTGTGTATATATGTTTTGTTTTCAATTATTTCGCAAATAATACAAGAAAAAACTAAGACAAATGAACTTACTTCTTCTGAATATTCCTTGTCCGCCATCATGAGATGAGGCATGCATCTCAAACGTAATAAGTCAAAAGTCATAAGTCATAAGTCGAAAGTCAAAAGTCAAAAGTCAAAGTACCCGTAAGTCGAAACTCAAAAGTGGCCCTCCAAGGCTTCGTATGATAAACCTCAGCTGATATCCTCACTTTAGGATGGTACGTCCTTCTTTTTTCACAAAAGCTTGATCACTGAAATACAGCGAAACCTTCTGCAATCTTGTGAACAGGCATGTTAAAAATTCCTGGACACCAGGCCATGCTGACATTCAAGGAAATGAGGAAATGAGTTAGCTGATATGCTGGCCAAAAAAAGCTGCAAAAGAGTTGCTGGATGAGGATCTTATGACAGCAGTTTCCCAAGGTGACATCAAATCAGCAGCAAGAAATGCGCTTCATATCAAATGGGCAAGAAGATACATGTGACATTTCAGAAAAGGCATGAAGACAACATTCCAACCGCACCTCTGCATCCTCGGCACCCCAAATGTATCATAACCTATACCATGCTTGGTTACTGGGGTTACGAGGATGCACCTCTGTTAAACAGAAGAAAATTTCATTCAACTTCCTTCCAAACCAACGCATTCTCTCTACAGCTTCAGAGTGGGCACTGCAAATTGAATGATCACCTACACAATTTGAGTCAACGAAATCCGCTGGTGTTTATATATCGTACACTTATAATGTTGTTAAGGCGACCGCAAGCCGGTTGAACTAGTAATGTATGCAGGAAAAGTTACAAGAAACACTGCGTTGATTGATAATGGCCGGGCATTTATTCAAAATGCCAAAAAATAAATTCAAAGTCAACAAGAATAGGTTGACAAGTGTTACGCTATGTTTCCCGTAATACAATATCTGGGTGGGTAAACCACCAAAAGGCAAAGCCGCCGCCACCAGGTGTATTTGTGGTGAACCTGAAACCATTTCTAATTACCTGATTGACTGCAATCTCTTTTGTGCTGAAAGGGAAAAAATGTTATCTAACCTCTACAACATAACTGGAATACAGCACCAAGAGGTCACAGAACACCTTCTCCTCACTTCTGGACAAGATGATCTATGGGAAGAGCATAGACAAATTATTGCTGAAGAATCAAATGCCTTCGTCGAAAATACAGAACGGTTTTCAAGTTAAATAGTAGATGAACTCCGCAATGTGACGTCACTAAAACAGATGTTACTGTGATACTTTATTTTTTTACATAAACTGGTGAACGAGTTCTACCGAAAGTTATTGTGGCTGATTGAGGCGGGGCCAAAGACGATGACGAAGACAATTTAACGCATTTCTTTTTGAATTGACACTGTCTAATTAACTCGAGTTGTCCTATGTACAAGTTATGAAATCAACAACAAAATTGACTTGAGATTCCATAAATAAAACGCCGTCTCAACATTTGCAAATTCAATTAACATGTGGTATTCGGATTTAAGATAATTTGGATAAACGATCGATTTCCATAGAATACTTTTTGTGTATGTTGTACAGAATGTAGTTTATACATGCATCAATACTGTCTAGAAAGTGATCGTTTTTATGTGTTTGTATTCTTAAAGCTGCAAACTTTTGATGCCAAGCAATAGTATATGAATTCGGGCTTGTTCATCCAAAAGTCTAATTTCGATGACTGTCTCACATATTTACTTTTTTTTACAACTTTTTATATATTTTTTTGTCTTGGAAAGAGCAAATGTTTGCGTAAATATCTGCAAACCAATGATATTGATATAAGATTGCTGACAAAAAATCAGTGCGTAGATGATGATATTTCCGTTCGAAAATTAAAGTTTTATGGCCTAAACCGTTACTAACGGTATAAGAAAAATGAATAAAACATCAATTTTTGAACTTAAATATAAAATCTGCGATCCAATTTCTGTCAGCAGTCTTATTCAACTGGTTTCAATGGATATTCGCAAAAATCGACAGGGATTTCCGAGAAAGGAATACCGTCTCCAAGAAAGAATATTTTTTAGCATGTCTGGTTTTGAATCTTTCAAAATGCATCTTGGATTCTGGGTACTCAATTAGTTGAGCTTAACGTTTGAATTGTTAAAAACTTACTGCAATATGTCTAAAAGATTATATATTTCATGAATTTTGTCCATGAGTTTTTTGGCATTTTTATCATATTTATGACTACTTAAAAGGTTGTCTATGTCTGGAATGAGTGTTTACAGGCAATTTTTATACTCTACGCTGATTCCTCAATGCCAACGCTAAAATTACCAAATGACGTCGCCTGTGCATATTAAAATTGCACTGTTAGTCCGTCTGTCCGTCCGTCAGGCTCAATAACTCGTGTCCGGTCTGTAACGTTCTCTTGTATGGACAGATTTTTAAAAAAAAAACATGTGTTTGACATAACAAGATGACGTGTCGCGTGCAAGACCCAATGTCCCTACCTCTTAGGCCAAGGTCACAGTGTTTATTCACAATGGAATGCTGCATATAAGGACATAGAGTATAGGTTGTCGTGTCCGGGCTGTAACTTTCCCCTGTATGGACAGATTTTAAAATAACTTGCCACATGTGTTTGACATACCAAGACGAGGTGTCGCGTGCAAGACCCGTGTCCCATCCTCTAGGTCAAAGTCAAACTTAGGTGTTTATTCACAATGGAATGCAGCATATAAGGACATAGAGTATAGGTTGTCATGTCCGGGCTGTAACTTTCTCTTGTATGGACATATTTTAAAATACTTGCCACATTTGTCGACATACCAAGAAGACATGTCGCATGTAAGACCCGTGTCCCTCCCTTAAGGGTCAAGGTCACACTTAGGTCTTTATTCACAATGGAATGCTTCATATAAGGACATAGAGTATAGGTTGATGTGTCCGGGCTGTAACTTTCTTTTGTGTGGACATATTTTAAAATAACTTGCCACATGTGTTTGACATACCAAGACGACGTGTCGCGTGCAAGACCAGTGTCCCTACCTCTAAGGTCAAGGTCACGTTAGTGTTATTAACAATAGAATGCTGCATATTAGGACATAGAGTATAGGTTGTCATGTCAGGGCTGTAACTTTCTCTTGAATGGACAGATTTTAAAATGACTGGCCACATTTGTCGACATACCAAGACGACGTGTCGCGTGGAGGATCCGTGTCCCTATCTCTAAGTTCAAGGTCACACTTGGTGTTTATTCACACTGGAATGTTGTATATATAAGGACATGAGTATGAGTTGTGTCCGGGCTGTAACTTTCTCTTGTATGGTCAGATTTTAAAATGACTTGCCACATTTGTCGACATACCAAGACGACGTGTCGCGTGCAAGACCCGTGTCCCTACCTGTAAGGTCAAGGTCGGTCACACATTTATTCACACTGGAATGCTGCATATAAGGACATAGAGTAAAGGCTGTCGTGTCCGGACTGTAACTTTCTCTTGTATGGACAGATTTTAAAATGACTTGCCACATTTGTCGACATACCAAGACGACGTGTCGCGTGCAAGACCCGTGTCCCTACCTCTAAGGTCAAGGTCACACTTAGGTGTATATTCACAATGGAAGGTGTCTATTCACAACGAAATACTGCATATAAGGACATAGAGTATAGGTTGTCGTGTCCGGGCTGTAGCTTTTTCTTGTATGGACAAATTTTAAAATAATTTGCCGTATGAAAGATACACTTAGATGTTTATTCACATTGGAATGCTGAATATGAGGACATAAGAGTGTAGGATGTCAAGTATGGATGGTATTTTCTTATGTTCAGAAGCAATTTAAAATAACTTGACATGTGTATTTGACACGTAAAGGCAATATCACATTTTCATGTTGTTCAAAGGTCAATGTTACATTCGGGGGCATCCATCACATACTGTGACAGCTCTTGTTTTATGTTGTTTGGTTTGCATTGTTGTTCAAAATGTTTACCGAGGCCATAATTTAAAATCCTTTCAAAAGATTCAACTTAAACATGTAAAACACTCTTGACCTTAGCTTTTATTTTAAAAATGAATTTTTATTAAAAATATAGATCTGTATTAGTTCTACAGCTCTCTGGTCGTGTCATTTGGGTTGTCTACAATATCTTCTTGCTTACTATTTCATAGTTAACATTTAATTATACAGGGAAGCAGAAATTTTATCTGGTAGACAAGGCTGAATTGCCGGGGAAAGGAAGCGACAGTTTCGTGAGCATGGGCCACCACTACTTCCAGCGCTATGGTGAAAATCATGCTAAGGTATTAAGTGCTTCGAAAAGTTTACCCATTCAAATTATCTATAGAATATTTAATGAATTAAAGGTTCTAACAGCCTATGCAAACTTTGACCTTATTGCTGAGTAGAGATAAATAGAATCAATAGTGAATGTAAAATATGATGAAACTTAATATAGATTATACTGTCAAACACATTCTTACTATTGGATTTTTTTCCATTTCACATTTGATGATTGATTACGGTTGGATATTTTGATTCAGCTAGGGCTTATAAAATGTGTCCGTCATTATCACTTTGCTTCATGTACCAAAAGTTCTAAAATATGAAAAAGGAATGTATTAAACTTTCCAGGTTCATTTTGATAATGCAGTCGGCCAGAACAAGAACCAAACTGGTTGGTATGCCATGTGGCGTGTAATGGCAGGTAAGTTCTCTAGTCTGTTAATATTTCTGTGTCTGTTTTTTTAAGGACAAATACACTGCACCGTCTTTCGAGGTAAATCACACCATTGACACCTGCATTTGGTGCTTTAGTTTAATCGGATGCAGAACTGGATGAAGTTAAAGCGTAGCAGGCAGTTATTTGATATAAGGAGTAGGTTAACTCAATATAAACCATATGTGTAAACACCACATTATTGTAAGATTGATATATGTCTTGACAATTTGATTATAACCTGGTTAAAATCATTTGCTTTCTTTTATTTTTTGTGTATATAGATAAATTTTATTTACACTAAATAGATCTTCCAACAATGTTCAGGAATTAATGAGTGTAACGCTCGACACTATGTTGGCTGGGCACACCAAATTGGCTCCTGACTGTCACTTCGGCATCTGGAAGGTGAAGTGGTGTTGCCGTAATGCAGGAAAGTTTCAAGAAATTGCCCACACTGTAAATCTGGCCACAACATCCACCAGTTGGTTAATGACCCTCAGCAGCCAGTCACATTTTACAATTGGAAATGATTCCTCGATACATATTTCAAAACTCTTAAGAAAATTACCAAATACCACCATTTCATCAAAACATAAACCTCTCCTAGTTCCTTATTCGATTTTTTTCCATTTGTGGGCATTACTTTATTCACAAAGTTGTTTAATTGCTATGAAAATACGAAGCACATAACAAAGAAGTGATTTTCTTTCATGCTTTACGATGAAATATGGGGTTTTAACAGTGAAATAACAACAGTGAAAATATCAATTTGATATTTTCACTGCAAAATAAGGAGTGACAATATCAATTTTCAGAACTACTTTTAAAATCCTTTGTTGTTACATGTACTTGCCTTGGTCAAAACAGAACACTGGACTTCAGTAATTTATGTCAAAAAATGTTAAAAAAAAATAAAGAAATATTTTATAAATTTAAATAAATATATAATTGGAAATTAACAACTTACCGTTTATAACCGGTTATCCCGTTTATCAAACATTTTACTGATCTTTGAAGCTGAATGTTCGAACATTTGCTTTCATTCCAAACAAATTACAGACAAACACAACTGTTCGAACATAAATAAAATTTTATAGCATCGTTAAAATGTATTTTGAACTGTTAACCGTTGTAGTACGTAAAATGAGCTTCCTGGAGAATTCACACAACAATTTACAGATAGATCCGATATTTTTTACCCCACCCACATCTCAAAATGTGTCAACAAACTAGCGTGGCATTTACTCTTCGGAAAAACAAACATTTTAAAGCGAAACAGACTGGTCTCTTACAGTAAGATGACTGAATATTAACTTACTATAAAAACACACGTATATGCAGTCTTAAACTAAGAAGAATGGTTAAAATCCAATGAGTATCCATTTGTTTTGCTAACACATTTGACCTTCCAAATTTTCATTCTATAAATAGCGGCGTAGTAATTTGGTCAAAATAAAAAGTGTTTTCATTATTTTTTGGAACATTTGTGCACTAATAATACTTCCTTTTTTACTGTTCATAAAACTTTGCAATAGAAAACGAGCGAATAATAAGCTATAAGAATGAATAGCAGAGAACTATTTCTCAGCAAACCGAAAGTAGAAAAGTTGACAGCTATAATTATGCATGAGGGGCACCCCACGGGTAGCGGCGTAAAGCCCACCCTTTTCAAAAAAGGGGGTAATTCAGAAATAAATAAAAAACAAATAAATCTCCGAAAATAAGCATAAAAGATACAGAAAATTTGTTTATTTCAGTGTAAGATCGTATTTAATTTCACTCGTGGTCATTAAAAAACTACATTTTCACTCGTGGCTTCGCCACTCGTGAAAATATGTTTTTTTTATGACACTCGTGAAATAAAATACGATCTTACACTGAAATAAACAAATATCCTCTATATCCTCTATTTATGCATATCTACAATTATTTATTTTGAATAAGGAATAGGGAACTAGTTCGAAAAAGGAATAAGGAATAAGGAACTAACTTATCGTCCATATATTTTTATGCCTTCCGGTTTTGTTTTCTTCTAATTTATACTATTAATAAACTTAATACATTATCTATAAATAAATGTATTATTATAATAACAATGCTTAACTGCAGCGCGTTTGGCCGTTGCAATAAAGGTGCGAAAAAAATGGCCAATGATGATTAGAGCTTTGAAAGTTGCATATCGGTAGTACATGTAAAACTGATGTTTCTTCTTCAAATTAAGTAAACTCTTGTGCTTGCCTTTTAACAGTACAAAACGCCACAAAATATGTATTCAACTCGACGACATGGTTTTGTGTGGGGGGTTTGTGTGTAAAAAATTTGATATCATGAGTACTGGATCTGTAAATTGAGCTGTTCGTTGCTGACGTTCCTCGCGCGCTTTTATACGCAACCTGGTGAAATCATATTTACTTTAACACTCACACTTATGAGTTTCACATAATATAGACATAAAAGGTCTTATCAATAGAATAAAATAGTTTAATTGTTGTGGGACATTTTCGTGGCTTGTCACACCAGATCTTTTAATTTATCTTAATTCAAGTTTTGCATATATACATGTATGTATGTATATCGATACCCTTTTTCTATGAACTACCTGAAATGACAGCCCATCATAAAAAAAACTTATGAACAGTTTTTCTACAAATACGCAAATACATGGACAGATCATAAGTCTTCCTTTCTTAATTACATTATTACATTTCATTGTGGATTTTAAGTGTTTTTTAGTAGTTCTAGTAGCTCTTAGTAGTGCTTATAATAGCTCCAAGTAGCTCTAAGTAGTGCTTATAATAGCTCCAAGTAGCTCTAAGTAGTGCTTATAATAGCTCCTAGTAGCTCTAAGTAGTGCTTATAATAGCTCCTAGTAGCTCTAAGTAGTGCTTATAATAGCTCCTAGTAGCTCTAAGTAGTGCTTATAATAGCTCCTAGTAGCTCTAAGTAGTGTTTATAATAGCTCCAAGTAGCTCTAAGTAGTGCTTATAATAGCTCCTAGTAGATCTTAGCAGTGCTTGGTAGCTCTGATTGGCATTCTAGCATGACCACAGTCAGGTGGAACTCGCTGGTCACCCTGGACTTGGCCACAACCAGAAGTTCAACTGCATGCCGTTAAAGTCAATTCGGGGCTATTTGGTGGTCAGGAAACACGCTGAAGTAAATACACTGTATATTGTTTACTGTTTAGAAGGAAAATCTGACATAGAGAGAAAAACAGTTGGAATCTGCATCAGAGAACAACCTGAACAATTTTCGGAGCACTGTACATACTCTCCTGCTGTTAGATTTACACACACGCCCCGAGTCACTTTGCTTTGTCTGATTTCAATCAAAATCGATGCAACCAAAATTAGTTATGTTAAAATATTGGTTATATGTAGCTACAATAATGAGCGATCAGGGATACTTTTTTTTTTATTATCATGACATTTCTTATGTTTCCCTGTAACGAGTCTGCCATACATATTAAAAAAATCGTTAAAAGACTCGTTGACGGCCATTTAGGTGGACTATGGTTATATGTAGCCTTCCTCTTACAAAACCTTGGAAAAGTTGTTTCCCTTGTATTTAAAGTTGCTATTTATTTCGAAGGAAATGTTAACGAAAAACACGTCGATGTTTGGAAATTTACGGGTTAAATCATTGTGGTCATAGGCTTGTACGTTTGAATTGAAACATGCTTAATCAAAAGTACACATACATTTAGAAAAAAAAACGAAAGTGCATGGTGTAGTAGGTAACTTGTAAGTCTCACATCAAAGACGATTAATAGATAAACACTGAATAAATTTCAAAAACAACGAATATAAAATCAACATAAGTGAGGGCTGTCTTGTGGTGTCCCCCTCTCATTCAAGTGGTTATGAGTTAGATAACCAGTAGGGGAAACTTCTCATTGCTTCCTAAATAGACATCAGTACTGGTTTATAACCAAAGAAATGGACCCGAGTTAGGAGTGATTATCATGACTATATCTTTAATAGCTTTTTATATGCTTAATAGTTGTGACATTGGCATTTTTACCAGAAAGATAAGATTTATTTTGAGATTGCAAGATAGCAACAGTTCCACATTTATTAGCTCATGAAAACTTTTGAACCTACCATATTTTCCCGACTATAAGGCGATCCGCTTATAAGACGACCCCCCTACTTTGCCCATGAAATCTGGTGTTTTTGTCTTGACTCGTTTATAAGATGGGGTAATTTTTAAAGCAAATCCAGCACTTGAAATTCTCCAAGTCTGTGATAATGTTCAAGCTTAACAGTCAAATATCAACTAAATTTGTTCATTTGCTTGGGATTATTGATTTTTATTTTCCGATGGTATGATATGTTTGAACCAGCCTAGACGCAATTTTGGGATTTAAGTGGGTTCATACCGTATTTGATTGACCTATTTAAATACAAACCATTGCAGTGCATCTTTGATCTTTACACAGCTCTTGCTGTGACGTCACAAATTGTACTGTTTGATCTGCAGCCGACAAACAGAGCAAATTCCATTACATGTGTTAATGAGTTATATTTTCGCAAGTGTTTGTTTCGATTGCAGTTGATGGGACTTAAATTTTGAGTAATAAATAACCATTGATGATTGCGGATAAATTAATGTAGCAATTTATAAAATATGTATTGAAATCTGCTAGTTACATGCATGTGCATAATATATACAAAGCCTTATAGTAAGGAAAAAGTAAGTTTTATTTACGACATAGAAAAAATAACAATGCATTAAAAAAAAAAAAACGTCGAAATATTTTTATTTTAAAAGTAACAAAATATGTCTCCTGTGAAAAACAACGTGTTTGGACCGATAACATGTGTTATATTGAGTGTTCATCGTAGCGAAACAAAGCAGATCTATGGTCGTCTTAATCCGATGGGTGTGATCGTGTCACTTTTATTGGGGTGTCATCCACAGACAATAAATCAGTCAGTTGAATACCTTATGTTGAATTTTCCTGATTATGACTCTATTCTTTATGAAATTCTTGAAAGACTCGCCTATAAGAAGGGGCCCCTACTTTAAGGTTCAAAATCAGGACCAAATTTCCCCGTCTTATAGTCGAGAAAATACGGTACATGGTGAAGGAAATGGAAGTTTTTTGTATCTAATTTATTACAGAGCAATGGTACTGATTAATGTTGTATGTATTATTGTATAGAACTTGGTTATTTGATAAATCAATTCAGTATGCTTTATTTCCAGGTTTGATATGAAATAATAGTAAAGTTTGTTCTTGCTCTGCCACCTACATGTTATTCAGCTTAGGAAAGCTGTTTGTCCTGGAAGTAAGTCTTCTGTTAACATGTTTCCTTGGCGACCATCTACTTACACATCCTGTTACTAACCAGCGATATCTGGTTGCCATTGGTGACAGTCTCACTCATGGATTTGTAGGAGCCATCTCTTGGGTCATTGTTATTGATGCAAAGGTAAAAATAAGTTTAAGTTTGCCATTAACTCTAAGTGTTTACACTTTCTCTTTAATTGGCAGAGAATTTTTTTAGTCTTGATAGCATGGAATGTACATATTTTATTCATGCATACTTAAGGTAAATTATTATTTCATTTATTACAAATCTGAAACATTTCAGCTTAAATCATACTAGAATGAAATCCGCTGCATTATATCAAACTTGATACTTGTTTCGATGTTACAAAATACCTATAACATATTTGTAGTATGGCCCATCACTCTGGCTTAACTTAGAATTTACTCTTGTGAATTTTTGCCGTGGTTTACTTTCAGAACAGACATGATATTGCCCAGTGTTTGCTGTGTTTGATGTTTGCCATGGCTGTAGATGTGGACCATTTCATCGCTGCAAAATCACTTAGCTTAGAGGTATACCTCTGTTAAATTTTTCTCTTTTTTATTTTAAATGTTATGTTAGCATGGATGTCCCTGCATCAATTTTAAGTCTTGTCTCATCGTTGAGAGCTATTTGAAGTAACTTGGCAAACATGTTGCTAATGAGGACATGGGATGTCACACAAAAGGCTGTGGTCTGCAGATTCTAGGTCGAGGTCTCCTGAGAGGAGTTATGTCTAGACTATTATTGGAATAATACCAGCCAGCAGTGGGTTAACTTGGAAGAAAGATTAAAGTTATTGGTCCCAGGTTCAGTAACGTCTGGCTGGTTTCTTTACTGGTTTCTAGCTCTTGAACAGCTGCTTAATCCTCATCATATCAAAGACTGTGTTTTTTGTCTGCTTTTTTTCACCAAACCAAGTTAAAGCACTTGCTCATTCCTATTGTATTTTAATACCACCGATAGGTTTGATCACTTATATTTGAGGTTTTATCACTGATATTGAAGGATTGATCACTGATATTGGAGGTTTGATTGCTGATATTGGAGGTTTGAACACTGATATTGGAGGTTTGATTGTTGATATTGGAGGTTTGATTGCTGATATTGGAGGTTTGAACACTGATATTGGAGGTTTGATTGCTGATATTGGAGGTTTGATCGCTGATATTGTAGGTTTGATTGCTGATATTGGAGGTTGAATGCTGATATTGGAGGTTTGAACACTGATATTGGAGGTTTGATTGCTGATATTGGAGGTTTGAACACTGATATTGTAAGTTTGATTGCTAATATTGGAGGTTTGATTGCTGATATTGGAGGTTTGATTGCTGATATTGGAGGTTGAATGCTGATATTGGAGGTTGAATGCTGATATTGGAGGTTTGAACACTAATATTGGAGGTTTGATTGCTGATATTTGAGGTTTGAACGCTGATATTGGAAGTTTGAACACTGATATTGGAGGTTTGATTGCTGATATTGGAGGTTTGATTGCTGATATTGTAGGTTTGATTGCTGATACTGGAGGTTGAATGCTGATATTGGAGGTTTGAACACTGATATTGGAGATTTGATTGCTGATATTTGAGGTTTGAACGCTGATATTGTAGGTTTGATTGCTGATATTGGAGGTTTGATTGCTGATATTGTAGGTTTGATTGCTGATATTGGAGGTTGAAAGCTGATATTGGAGGTTTGAACACTGATATTGGAGGTTTGATTGCTGATATTTGAGGTTTGAACGCTGATATTGGAGGTTTGATCACTGATATTGGAGGTTTGAATGCTGATATTTGAGGTTTGAACTCTGACATTGGAGGTTTGCACACAAATATTGAAGATACAGGCCAGGGAAAGGGATTTATTTAATTAATAATTATCAATACATTTAGTTATTTCCACTGCATATTATTATTTTCAATTTAATGTTCAAACCCCCGATATTGACATCCAAACCTCTAACATCAGCGTTCAAACCTTCAGTTATTCTGTTCAAAGAAGTTCATACTGACTTATTAAATTACTTTAATAAAAAGGAAATAAATGTGTAATCAACTACATGTATGTTATGTTGAGCATCCATACCTGTACTATTTAATCACCTAACAGGTAAAAGTATTGGGTCTTTTCTTGACCCCAAGCACTTGGTTAAACGCTTGAAGCCATATTCAATACAATTCTTATACTTTTCCTTAGATATGTCTCAGTGATTCCAACCTAATAATATTATAGTCAAATCAAAACATTGAATTCTGAAATGTAAGTTATATATAAGTTGATTACCAAATACAGCCCTTGTTTGTTCAACCCATGTATTGAGACACACCCTGTTGTTGAGTAAAGAAATTGGCCATTTGTGCTCTATTCAAGTTGTCATACAAAATTGTTCTCATATACATGTATTCATTTAATGGCAATCCAATTATGAATTAAAGATCTGTTATATGATACAAAAATAAATTAATATTTATTAATAACTTCATTTGGTCATTTCTTTATTTCATGGCCATAATAATTATGTAGCTGAATGAAATGTTTTGCCATCAATCACCATTGCAAGATAAATCAATGGATTTTTTTTCTTTCTTTCAGTCTTTTTCTGCATTCACATTACGTAAACTGTATATACAAAGTAATATAATTGTAGTGTATCAGTAGGCATATTGTTCCTCCTTTTTTTCAGGCAGCCTTGTCGTTACCCTCCCGACCACCATTCCATGCCACAACTGTGATATTTCTTGTGGACCTTATTCTTCTCATCATGGCAGCCATTCTAAAATCTGGAACACCTCTGACTTTAGCCCTCATGTTCACTGTTGCCTGGTTTTCTCACCATGTGAGAGATGGGACTAGGAGGGGGCTATGGTTACCTCCCTTTACTGAAACACCGCCATTGTCAGGATTGGCATATTTAGGACTGATTATGGTTATACCTTTGTTAGGCAGAATTTTATATACAAATTGGTTGCAGTTTTCTACTGACAGACAGTTAAAGATCATAGAAAGTAACATTGTATAGTGATTTTATTATGAATTGTTTATAATTAATAAATCATTTGGTACTATATGCATTGTGGTCAAGTTTTCAATTATCTACAATACAACGAGAGTGGACGAGAAACAGTTTAGCAAGTAAAGGACCACCTCTTGTGTTATATAGAAATTGCTAAGTAAAAAGGAACACCTTGTAAGATTTATATTTTAATCCACAGTAATAGTTTTATCAAAAGCTACAGGGGTTTTGTTTACTGTGTTATGAAAAACAATGTACATTTAAACCTTTCTTGCAGATCAATGTATGAAAGTACACATATCATGTAGATAAGTACACATATGATGTATGTAAGTACACATTTAATGTATGTAAACACACATATAATGTATGCAAGTACACATTATGTAATTACACATATACTGTATGTAATTACACATATGTAAGTACACATACATTGTATGTAAGTACACATATAATTACATGATGTTATGCACATTTTAACATAATATTAAGCAATTTGCGGACAGAAGTAATTAAGCAAATTGTGCTAGGTTTCAACTAAAACTAATAACATACGAGGACTTATAGGTCTTGCAAGTCGTCAGTTTTTTAGTCTTGCTTCTTTAAGCCAGGTAAATGCTGTTTGTGTGAACTACTATTGTTTAACAGCTTAATCATCTTCTAAATGATTTCATCACAATCTTAATTTCTTTCAAATTTAGTAGATTACACAATACAACAATTTGTTGAGCCACTAGATTTTCGACGTAAACGAGTCAGTCCTATTCACAATGAGTTTAGGGGAAAGCCATTTGTATGCATGCAGCAATGACCTGCTCTATTTTGCATAACATTTTCTGTTTGATCTGACATTTCTCTAGTTGAAATTCATTCCCCGACTGTAAATATAATCAGCGACTTTAAATATAAGGAAGTTCTATTTCTATTAGGAAGTTGAAGACTTTTTGCGCAATGCTTGCTTGAAAGAAAGCGGGAAATCTTGACCATGATGACAATGCAATTCTTATTAATGTGATGAAAAGTGATGAAATATGTCCTCGTATGTTAGTTTATTTTGATTGCCAATATAAATGAACTGAAAGTTGTTCATTAATATACAAACAGATCAAGTTCTGTAATAATTACTTCACTGATGGACTAACCATTTTACTTCTTAGATGAAAAGAGTGGACACAAGTAAATTGTGAACATTTAAATGTCATATGAATTTTTATACATCAATTAACCAACCCTATTACCCTATCTTCCATATTTTATGTATTTGTTACATAAGTTACTATAGCATAGAAAGTCAACAAATTATAACATTCATATACTGCAAAAATCAACTATAGGTAGCATGCATTAAATAAATTGAATCATTTGAACGTACATGTACCTTCAATCTTGTATTTTGTTTTACTAAATGAGAAATATATAAACAGTGACTAGCAGAAATAATTCTTAAAGTGCATTTTTTTTAATAATAAGTGTTTGCGTCAAATCAAATACCTTATTAACAAACCTTGAAATTACCATTGACCTTAAACCCAACATCACACTGCATGTGTTATCATTCCATTTCCAGTCACATAAAACTATTAACGTCATATTTCCGGCTTAAGCCTTATTTCCCTATAGAATCTATCTCTGCTTGTCAACATTCATATAAGTTTGTAAAACATTGAATTATCATTATGTTTACTATATTCGGCTTGTATAACCATAATAAATAGTACCATAAATTGGACACCCCTCGTTTTCATAAAATGTTTGTATCCCTCAAGTGACAAAAGTAAGATCATAGTTCTTTCATTTTCTAAGTTTTGAGGCCAAAAAGGTCTCTACACCCATTTTCATACACGTTACAGTAATGAACATAATAATAACAGATTGTTTGTGGTCTATTCCTCAGAACATCATTTATACAAAATGATCTATGACTTGTTGTTTACAAAATATATGGAAGTGAATGATAAAAAATAAAATAAACATACATTTTGAACTTTTAAATTGATATTGTTTTTTATCTATGTGAAGCTGTAACTCAGTGATTGGGACAGGAACACATCAGTTATTATGCATGTAGTTCATAGAATTACTTTTATCCAGCAGAACAAAATTATTTTGATAATTTTGAACTTGCTTCTTGGATATATTGAACTGTATATGCAAAGTCTGTTTATAGAAATGTACTGCGAGCATAAAATTAAAATAAAAACCCAATTCAAAATTAAATTATGTTTAAAACAAGATCAGGTACACATATTTCATTAATTTTAACATTTTGCACAAATTTCAACCTTACAATTTCATTTTGAAACAATAATTTCAATTTTTCTCAATCTCAACAATTAAGACAATTTAATCTTAAATTCGCACATATTCACTTCAATCAAGAGTGAAAACTACAGAAATGTGTCTTTGTGTTAAAAACTTTCATGTAAAATATCCCAGGCCATCCTTAAATATTGTTTGTTTTCAGTGGCCCTATTTATGGTTGACCATAAAATGACTTTACAACTGACAAGAGATCAAAATACAACTATTTGTTGAGCCTACACCAGGAGTGAACATATTAATTTAAGTGTGGACATTTTAAGTGAGCTGGTTGGACCACTGGAACCCAATATCTGTACAGGGATGGCCTTATATGACGCCTTGGTGTCCTACAGAACGGAGTTCAGAAAGGAAACAATGTACAGGTACCTATATATTAAAAGCAAGGCCAGCAGAAATTGGTCTCATAGTGCATGTCTCGGATAGGTCAGTTTTGACTTCATAATATCTTTTATAATTGTAAAAAAGGAAATCAATAACCCCTAAGGACATGCTTACAGACAGTCTCAAGACCAAACACTTAGTAAAACACTTTTATTGAATTACAAAGAATCCTCTTTAATTCATTCCGTTTTACCTGGGAGTAGGATTGGTCCCACATACCAAAAAAATGTGAAGAATTGTACAATTTTAAATAGTAATAAAATTCAGCAAATTTTATCATAAAAACTCAGCTACAATGAAAGAAATATTTGCAGTTCTGAAGTCAGACTTGAGACTGTTCGTAATCATGGCCCTTGACTTTCAAAACACCTTACAACATGGTGCCACCAATTTATTTTCAGTCACAAAAGTCTATGATGATGTCATAGTTCACCTTACGTCATGACAACTAAAAGACCTATATCCGCTCAGTCATTCATTTCATCTATTTTACTGTAGAACTTCATTACACCTTGTCACCAAAATATCATGCTTAAAATAGTTTTAAATCATAAATGTACATGTATAACAAATTGTTACAAATAATGTTCCATACAGTTACAGCAGACATACTGATGTTATTCATAATTTAGACTGAAGTTTGCTGAATATCTGCTGAAATAGCAACGATGATTAATTTAAGATTCCCATTTAATAAAGGATACTTTCATCATTCTTTTCCTTAAATTTTCACATTTTTCGTTTACATTTTCAGAATCAATGTGTGAAAACTGAGTTCTTCATTGAAAGAATGCATGTTTGTCTTCTTGTGTACAGATTTTTTAAGACTGGATTTTTTAACATCTGATACAAACATTCAGAAATACAATAATATAAAAATAAACTTCTATAGAAATGTAGCAACGTATGTACGAGAAAGGCACATGATTATGATAAGCAAAAGTTCCATTTTTACGGTGTTTCTAAGCCAACACTAACGGTAACATAAAGTGACCCCAATGGCAGGCTTGGTTTCAACTATGTGTCTACCCAGTGCAGAAATAAAAAAAATTGACGTGTATCTATGTGAAATATAAGAAATGTTCAACAAATGCAGAAATTGAAAACTAGTAAATTAAATGGTAAACACATGTGTAATCAAGTTTATCTTATATGAATTTTATCAGATTTGCATATCCTTTTTTAGTTGAATATCATTAATTTCATTAATAAGTGATATTCATACAGTAATTTTTGAAAAGAAAGTGTTTACAGCAATACACATTCTATACATCAAGCAATTCATTACTAGGACTTTTGGACTTATTCACAAGTCAAAATTGAATCAGTTTTGTATTGTGAGGACAAAAGAAACATTGTTACGGCTCAGTTCAACTCTAAATTAAACACTCATTGCATAGTTAATATAAAACTTTTAGATCTCCTCTCTAAAATCTTGATAAACCTTATCCCATTTAGAACATGTACATCAAATTTGTTTAAGAAAAAACTGCCTTCAATTTATAATAAGTCTTTCTTGTAACATATTTCAAAGCTTTCTTATTACACAAGCATGGAACTCGAACTATTACACTGACATAACTAGTCTGCACCAAAAATCGTGCTATAAGTGATACATACATGTACACATGCTAGGACGCATGAAATTGACAATGAATATTAAACCTTAACAATTTAGTCTATAACAAGGTTTATATAAAATTACAGCTTTAAATAAGACCGATATCTATATATACACTGAACAACTATATACTACATATTGCCACAGGGGAGTTATAAAACAGGACTTATAATGACTTCATCATTCACAGATGATCGACCAATAAAATTGTGTCTTTCATTTGGATGACAGTAGGGATTATATGACCTGTCCATAAGCACTGAAATTCTATTGGTCAATCTCCTACTGCACCATTCAATTTCAACCAATCAGCATTCATGTAGCAAACACTTGTATGACATTGTAAACATCTGTCCAATCAGATAAGAAATGAGATTTTGCAGTGACCAATCATAGAATGGCACACTTCCACCATGACTTCTTCTGTTCCTGATTGGATGTCAGTTTTCTTCCCCCTCCTCCCTTTGGTGGTGATGAAGCATCCTTTAATGAGAGGGAAATTATTATAAAGAAAGCTGTAAAATTCTGAAGCAAGATGGTAATGGTTTTAATAAATTCGTTTTACCAAAGCACCACATAGGGAATGTTAATGCTATTGGTTTTCTGTAAAACAAGGGGCATAGCTCACCAGTCGTGTAAAGCAATGGAGCTTGCTGTGACATACAGTAATGTGACTTTTGTCTCTAGCAACATGTTTAACATGTTCTTTTTGAATATCTTGAAAGTTTTTGGGTTCTGGGCTGGATTTCTGTTTTTGTACAATAGGTTTTGACCAGTATAGAATACTCCAGGCATGGGAGCTACTGGCACCAATAATTAACATATTTCCTTATGATTGAACCAGCAACCTTCTGCACCAGAAGCGAACATTCAACCACTAGGCTATCACTAAGCTATCACTAGGCTATCAGGGCAGTCATGTCGAGGAAAAGAAAGCCTGTAGACTATTTACCAGTTTCCTGTCCATCTTTGCCTTGATATCGCGTGCGAGCGTGAAAAATGCCTCCTCTACATTGATACTGGCTTTTGCACTCGTTTCCATGAACTTGATTCCATGCTCTATCGCTAACTGTGTAAAGAAGACATGAAACTTTATAAGAATGGCAAAACAAACAAGAGCTGTCACAGAGACAGCGCGCTCGACTATTCCGCCGCTTTTCAGTGTAAGGATTGAAAAGTTTTGGCGAAACATGCATGGATCACTGTTAGATTAGATTTCAATTCAATACATTATGTGCTGAGATATAAACATAAATGTGGTTACATGAAAAATTTTAACCATAATTTTCAAGTCTAATAATAAAGGGCCATTATTTGCAAAATACAGTTATCTCACTTGGTTATTCAATTAGGTTGGGTGGTTGAATACCATTGCATAAAGTCTCAATGCAATACATCAAGTAGTTGCTGAGATATTATCCTGTGTGTGGTAACATGCAAGACTGTAACCAGAATTTCTAAGTCGCATAATAAAGGGCAATTATATGCATTAAATGCAAACAAGAGTTAGCTTACTTGGTTTATTAAGTAGGTTGGATGGCTGAGTACCATTGTATCAAGTCTCAATGCAATACCTCAAGTAGTTGCTGAGATATTAACGTATGTGTGCTTGCACACAAAACCTTAACCAGATTTTCTAAGTCGAATAATAAAGGACAATTATTTGCATTAAATGCAAACAAGAGTTATCTTACTTGGTTAATTAAGTAGGTTGGATGGTTGAGTACCATTGTATCAAGTCTCAATGCAATACCTCAAGTAGTTGCTGAGACATTTACCTATGTGTGCTTGCATCCAAAACCTTAACCAAGGGGTGACGCCAACGCGACGCCGATGATTTTTATCTTCATGAAGCAAACACTAAGGCTAGTCTGTTGTTTTTTGGTCAAAAAGGGTCACAACTGACCAATTATTAAATCCAGAGTTATGGACCTTACTGTAAATGAGTGTATTGTCAACATGTGTACCAAGTTTCATTAGATTATTTACATCAAGTGACATTATAGGTTTTTTTGATTGTTTTTATTGTATGGTGGCCCGGACAAACTCAGATAAGGGAAGTTTAAGTGTAGATAACCAAAAACATGTTGGGCAGGATTATGGTTCTTTGGTTATACACTCCCTTATTACCATCTATCTGAATTTCATGTTTCATTTCAATTTAGTATTTTCCAATATATGGCCTTGACAAGTATCCATTTTTTAAATATATCAGGTTAGGGGGGATACATGTAACTAAAAAATATGCTAGCAGGATTATAGTTCTTTGGTAATGCACTTCCTCGTATTGCCATCAAACTAGATTTGAAGTTACATTTCAATTCCTTAAGTAATTTCCAAGATATGACCTGGACAAGCACCAAAAATGGTTATGGGGAGAAACTTAATTAAGGTTAGGTAGTAAGACCCTAATGTGCATCATTTCAAGCTATGATCTACTTGATAATTACTTAATGTGTGTCATTTCTTGGATTAAAAAACAATTTTTTTAAGAACTTACAATTTTATTTAAACTTCTCATTTCAGATTATCTTTTTTATAAATATCATCCAAAAGACAAGAAAAACTCTTTATTTCATTTATTTTTTAACATTTTGGTAATATTTGGAAACCTCGTAACAAAAAATCAGAACGCTTTCAGAAATATTACATTATTGATCACTGTTACTCACATCATCAACAAATATAATCAAACTGTACTGGTATTACAATTTTAACATCCTGTTTTGACCGCGTAAAAACTGGAACATCGAAGTTTTAAGCTAAATGAACAAGTTCTAGAAATATTCCTGTTCCTACACTGCACTTTCTCTTATCACCATCTATCTACATATCTACAAGTTTTATTTCATCAGTAGTTTTGGAAGTGAAAAATGGTTAAGGGGATATAACTTAATAAATATGCATGCTAGGATTATGGTTCATGTGCACCGCACTTCCTCTCATTGCCATCTATCTTTATTCTAAGTTTTATTTCAATCCCATCAGTAGTTATGAAGTTATTTTCGGAACAAGAATGTGATGGATGGACAGACAAAGCAGCAACTATATGCTCACCCTTCAGAAGGATAAAAATGGTGATCATGTTTTGACTGACCTGTTCCCCTCGTTCCTTGCTGACCTGTCGCTTGTCGTTCATGTCACACTTGTTTCCCAAAATCATCTTCTCCACGTCTCTCGATGCATGCTGCAATACATGAATGTAACAACCCAAGTTAAGGTTATTTTTGGGAGAGCAAAATATTGCCTGTTTCTAACATCTGGTTATGCATACAAAACAAGAGGGCCCTAAAGTCAACACTTCCTTCCAGTCAAACAAGGGGCATAAGTCAACAATTAATTAAGTCAGGGTTGGGGGCCTTGACTTGTTATTTGTGCCTATTATTGTGGCTACCAACACATGTACCAAGTTTCATTTGAATAGCATGAACAGATTTTGAATTAAAGCCATCAGTGAAAAATGAGCGCACTGACCCACCCAGGCTTTGAAGTATGCAATATACCTGAGAGCACAAAATTGGATGTTTTCAACATCTTGTAAAGTATACCAACCAAAAAAGAAACAAGAGCTGTCACAGTATGTGACGAATGCCCCCGAATGTGACATTGACCTACGAACAAGGTCAGTACATGAAAAGTTGATCTTGCCTTTACGTGTCAAATACATATGGCAAGTTATTTTAAATTGCCTCTAAACATAAAAAATACCACCCATACTTGACAAACTACACTGTTATGTCCTTATATTCAGAATTCCCTTGTGAATAAACACTTAGTGTATCTTTCACCTTAGAGGTAGGGACATGGGTCTTGCACACGACACGTCGTCTTCGTATGTGGAACAAAAAAAATCTGTCCATACAAGAGAAAGTTACAGCCCGGACACGACAACCTATACCCTATGTCCTTGTATGCAGCACTCCATTGTGAATAAACACTAAGTGTGACCTTGACCTTTGAGGTAGGGACACGGGTCTTGCATGCGACATGTCGTCTTCGTATGTGGAACACATGTGGCAAGTTATTTTAAAATCTGTCCATACAAGAGAAAGTTACAGCCCGGACACGACAACCTATACTCTATGTCCTTATATGCAGCACTCCATTGTGAATAAACACTAAGTGTGACCTTGACCTTTGAGGTAGGGACATGAGTCTTGCACGCCACACGTTGTCTTGGTATGTGGAACACATGTGGCAATTTATTTTAAAATCTGTCCGTACAAGGGAAAGTTACAGCCTGGACACGACAACCAATACTCTATGTCCTTATATGCAGCACTCCATTGTGAATAAACACTAAGTGTGACCTTGACCTTTGAGGTAAGGACACGAGTCTTGCACGCCACACGTCGTCTTGGTTTGTGGAACACATGTGGCAAGTTATTTTAAAATCTGTCCATACAAGGGAAAGTTACAGAGCCTGACGGACGGACAGACAGACGGACGGTGCGATTTTAATATGCCCACCTTCGGGGGCATAAAAAAAGATTAATATTGAAGTTTTTTATTTCATTTAATAGAATGCTAAAGATCTTCTAATGTAGATCAGTTGATAAAGTGTTACAGATTATTCAATGAGATGTTACAGATTGTTAAATGAAAATTAACATATTAGTTAATGATATGTTACAGGTGTTTCCGACACTTTATCTTAAGAGACATGCAAGGGCTTTTTCAATGCTCACATATACCAACTAAGCAAAAAGATACATACCTCTTCAATATTTCTTATCCAGTTTCGGATGTTGTCGAAGGACTTCTCATTTGTAATATCATACACCAGCATTATACCCTGCAAATAGAAGCACAGTGAAAAAAGCCGCTGTGTAGGACAATACACATCATGGCACTGGCTGTACAGTTAGTGCAGTTGTTAGGGCACTCGCTTCTTACCTAGGTGACCCAGGCTCTGGTTTCTTCCACAACTCAAGACCACACTCTCGCGTAAAATCGTGCCAACGAGAGTGATTAATATAATGTTGTAATAACTTGTTTCACAATTGTTGTAAAATAAATAAGTTAAAACTAAACTAGTACATTGTTGTTACAAATTTGGTATAGAACAGTAATAAAAACATAATCATCACTCAATCTAGTTTAATGCAAAGGTTAAATGAAAACTTCCTTTTCACCAAAAACAAGACTTCGTGTAGGAAAGGTAATATTGCACTTTTTGCAGTATGCTCATAGTTTGTATAAAATAGTATAAAATCAGTTTTACCATCAGGAAATCCAGTATATTTATTATTACACTGTCTTCACTTAACATTATTTGTATAACTATTACTATACAACTATTATAATTCAAGAAAAGAAGTTTACTTTTGATTAAACAGAGCAAGCTTTTTAAGTGGATGTGAAGTAATCTAATCATGAAGGCTGAATGAGCAAGGTTTTGAGTCGGATGTGAAGTAATCTAATCATGAAGGCTGAATGAGCAAGGTTTTGTGTCGGATGTGAAGTAATCTAATCATGAAGGCTGAATGAGCAAGGTTTTGAGCCGGATGTGAAGTAATCTAATCATGAACGCTGAATGAGCAAGGTTTTGTGTCGGATGTGAAGTTATCCAATCATGAAGGCTGAATGAGCATGGTTTTGGGTCGGATGTGAAGTAATCTAATCATGAACGCTGAATGAGCAAGGTTTTGTGTCGGATGTGAAGTAATCTAATCATAAACGCTGAATGAGCATGGTTTTGAGTCGGATGTGAAGTTATCTAATCATGAAGGCTGAATGAGCATGGTTTTGAGTCGGATGTAAAGTAATCTAATCATGAACGCTGAATGAGCATCGTTTTGAGTCGGATGTGAAGTTATCTAATCATGAAGGCTGAATGAGCAAGGTTTTGTGTCGGATGTGAAGTTATCTAATCATGAACGCTGAATGAGCATGGTTGTGTGTCAGATGTGAAGTAATCTAATCATGAAGGCTGAATGAGCATGGTTTTGAGTCAGATGTGAAGTAATCTAATCATGAAGGCTGAATGAGCATGGCTTTGTGTCGGATGTGAAGTTATCTAATCATGAACGCTGAATGAGCATGGTTTTGTGTCAGATGTGAAGTAATCTAATCATGAAGGCTGAATGAGCATGGTTTTGAGTCAAAGTGAAGTAATCTAATCATGAAGGCTGAATGAGCATGGTTTTGTGTCGGATGTGAAGTAATCTTATCATGAAGGCTGAATGCGCATGTTTTATCTAATCATGAAAGCTGAGTGAGCATGGTTTTGTGTCGGATGTGAAGTAATCTAATCATGAAGGCTGAATGAGCATGGTTTTGAGTCGGATGTGAAGTTATCAAATCATGAAGGCTGAATGAGCATGGTTTTGTGTCGGATGTCAAGTAATCTAATCATGAAGGCTGAATGAGCATGGTTTTGAGTCCGATGTGAAGTAATCTAATCATGAAGGCTGAATGAGCATGGTTTTGTGTTGGATGTGAAGTTATCTAATCATGAAGGCTGAATGCGCATGGTTTATCTAATCATGAAGGCTGAGTGAGCATGGTTTTGTGTTGGATGTGAAGTAATCTAATCATGAAGGCTGAATGAGCATGGTTTTGAGTCGGATGTGAAGTAATCTAATCATGAACGCTGAATGAGCATGGTTTTGTGTCGGATGTGAAGTAATCTAATCATGAAGGCTGAATGAGCATGGTTTTGAGTCGGATGTGAAGTAATCTAATCATGAAGGCTGATTGAGCATGGTTTTGTGTCGGATGTGAAGTAATCTAATCATGAAGGCTGAATGCGCATGTTTTATCTGATCATGAAGGCTGAATGAGCATGGTTTTGTGTCGGATGTAAAGTAATCTAATCATGAACGCTGAATGAGCAAGGTTTTGTGTCAGAAGTGAAGTAATCTAATCATGAAGGCTGAATGAGCATGGTTTTGTGTCGGATGTGAAGTAATCTAATCATGAAGGCTGAATGAGCATGGTTTTGTGTCGGATGTGAAGTAATCTAATCATGAAGGCTGAATGAGCACGGTTTTGTGTCGGATGTGAAGTAATCTAATCATGAAGGCTGAATGAGCACGGTTTTGTGTCGGATGTGAAGTAATCTAATCATGAAGGCTGAATGAGCACGGTTTTGAGTCGGATGTGAAGTAATCTAATCATGAAGGCTGAATGAGCACGGTTTTGTGTCGGATGTGAAGTAATCTAATCATGAAGGCTGAATGAGCATGGTTTTGAGTCGGATGTGAAGTAATCTAATCATGAAGGCTGAATGAGCATGGTTTTGTGTCGGATGTAAAGTTATCTAATCATGAATGCTGAATGAGCAAGGTTTTGAGTCGGATGTGAAGTAATCTAATCATGAAGGCTGAATGAGCAAGGTTTTGTGTCAGAAGTGAAGTAATCTAATCATGAAGGCTGAATGAGCAAGGTTTTGTGTCAGAAGTGAAGTAATCTAATCATGAAGGCTGAATGCCCATGGTTTATCTAATCATGAAGGCTGAGTGAGCATGGTTTTGTGTCGGATGTAAAGTAATCTAATCATGAACGCTGAATGAGCACGGTTTTGTGTCGGATGTGAAGTAATCTAATCATGAAGGCTGAATGCGCATGTTTTATCTAATCATGAAGGCTGAGTGAGCATGGTTTTGTGTCGGATGTGAAGTAATCTAATCATGAAGGCTGAATGAGCATGGTTTTGAGTCGGATGTAAAGTTATCTAATCATGAACGCTGAATGAGCATGGTTTTGTGTCGGATGTCAAGTAATCTAATCATGAAGGCTGAATGAGCATGGTTTTGAGTCGGATGTGAAGTAATCTAATCATGAAGGCTGAATGAGCATGGTTTTGTGTCGGATGTGAAGTTATCTAATCATGAAGGCTGAATGCGCATGGTTTATCTAATCATGAAAGCTGAATGAGCATGGTTTTGTGTCGGATGTAAAGTCATCTAATCATGAACGCTGAATGAGCACGGTTTTGTGTCGGATGTGAAGTAATCTAATCATGAAGGCTGAATGCGCATGTTTTATCTAATCATGAAGGCTGAGTGAGCATGGTTTTGTGTCGGATGTGAAGTAATCTAATCATGAAGGCTGAATGAGCATGGTTTTGAGTCGGATGTGAAGTTATCTAATCATGAACACTGAATGAGCATGGTTTTGTGTCGGATGTCAAGTAATCTAATCATGAAGGCTGAATGAGCATGGTTTTGAGTCGGATGTGAAGTAATCTAATCATGAAGGCTGAATGAGCATGGTTTTGTGTCGGATGTGAAGTTATCTAATCATGAAGGCTGAATGCGCATGGTTTATCTAATCATGAAGGCTGAGTGAGCATGGTTTTGTGTCAGATGTGAAGTAATCTAATAATGAAGGCTGAATGAGCAAGGTTTTGAGCCGGATGTGAAGTAATCTAATCATGAACGCTGAATGAGCAATGTTTTGTGTTGGATGTGAAGTAATCCAATCATGAAGGCTGAATGAGCATGGTTTTGGGTCGGATGTGAAGTAATCTAATCATGAAGGCTGAATGAGCAAGGTTTTGTGTCGGATGTGAAGTTATCTAATCATGAACGCTGAATGAGCATGGTTTTGAGTCGGATGTGAAGCTATCTAATCATGAAGGCTGAATGAGCATGGTTTTGAGTCGGATGTAAAGTAATCTAATAATGAACGCTGAATGAGCATGGTTTTGAGTCGGATGTGAAGTTATCTAATCATAAAGGCTGAATGAGCAAGGTTTTGTGTCGGATGTGAAGTTATCTAATCATGAACGCTGAATGAGCATGGTTTTGTGTCAGATGTGAAGTAATCTAATCATGAAGGCTGAATGAGCATGGTTTTGAGTCGGATGTGAAGTAATCTAATCATGAAGACTGAGTGAGCATGGTTTTGTGTCGGATGTGAAGTTATCTAATCATGAAGGCTGAATGCGCATGGTTTATCTAATCATGAAGGCTGAGTGAGCATGGTTTTGTGTCGGATGTGAAGTAATCTAATCATGAAGGCTGAATGAGCATGGTTTTGAGTCGGATGTGAAGTAATCTAATCATGAACGCTGAATGAGCATGGTTTTGTGTCGGATGTGAAGTTATCTAATCATGAAGGCTGAATGAGCATGGTTTTGAGTCGGATGTGAAGTAATCTAATCATGAAGGCTGAATGCGCATGTTTTATCTGATCATGAAGGCTGAATGAGCATGGTTTTGTGTCGGATGTAAAGTAATCTAATCATGAACGCTGAATGAGCAAGGTTTTGTGTCAGAAGTGAAGTAATCTAATCATGAAGGCTGAATGAGCATGGTTTTGTGTCGGATGTGAAGTAATCTAATCATGAAGGCTGAATGAGCATGGTTTTGTGTCGGATGTGAAGTAATCTAATCATGAACGCTGAATGAGCATGGTTTTGTGTCGGATGTGAAGTAATCTAATCATGAAGGCTGAATGAACATGGTTTTGTGTCGGATGTGAAGTAATCTAATCATGAAGGCTGAATGAGCACGGTTTTGAGTCGGATGTGAAGTAATCTAATCATGAAGGCTGAATGAGCACGGTTTTGAGTCGGATGTGAAGTAATCTAATCATGAAGGCTGAATGAGCACGGTTTTGTGTCGGATGTGAAGTAATCTAATCATGAAGGCTGAATGAGCACGGTTTTGAGTCGGATGTGAAGTAATCTAATCATGAAGACTGAATGAGCATGGTTTTGAGTCGGATGTGAAGTAATCTAATCATGAAGGCTGAATGAGCATGGTTTTGTGTCGGATGTAAAGTAATCTAATCATGAAGGCTGAATGAGCACGGTTTTGAGTGGTTTTGAGTCGGATGTGAAGTAATCTAATCATGAAGGCTGAATGAGCATGGTTTTGAGTCGGATGTGAAGTAATCTAATCATGAAGGCTGAATGAGCATGGTTTTGAGTCGGATGTGAAGTAATCTAATCATGAACGCTGAATGAGCATGGTTTTGTGTCGGATGTGAAGTAATCTAATCATGAAGGCTGAATGAGCATGGTTTTGTGTCAGATGTGAAGTTATCTAATAATGAAGGCTAAATGAGCATTGTTTTGAGTCATAAAGGCTTAAAGATTAATAACAAAGCATGTAAAAGAATTTTCAAAAAGATTCCAAATTGATAACTGTTCATTTTTCTGCAAATAATTCATGCTTAAGACTTTTTTCGTGCATACATCCTTTCATTCACTTACCATTGCACCTCTGTAATATGCTGTTGTGATGGTTCTGAATCGTTCCTGTCCTGCTGTGTCCCTGTAAAAAATTTGTAATAAAATTACAAAAGAAATACTGAAAAATGTTTATTCATGCTTGTATTCTGACCTCCAGCCACTTTTTTATTCATTTTGAATTGTGGTATTTTGCACGATATACTATAATCTCTGTTAAAATGGACAATATATAAATAGTATTAATGATATTATAACAAGGTGAAGCTTCAAATTTACATGCATAATTGTGGCATAATCAACAATTACTTAAGCCGCAGTGAAAGGCCTTGCAAAGCACAGGGTCAACATCATTGATAAAATGTCCATGTTTTATGGGAATACATAGGGAAATGTCACTGATAACATGTGTTTGTCTCACAGGAGTACACATTGGCAATAGCACTGATAACATGTGTTTGTTTCATTGACATACACATTGGCAATGTCACTGATAGCATGTGTTTGTTTCATTGAAATACACATTGGCAATGTCACTGATAGCATGTGTTTGTTTCATTGAAATACACATTGGCAATGTCACTGATAGCATGTGTTTGTTTCATTGAAATACACATTGGCAATGTCACTGATAGCATGTGTTTGTCTCACAGGAGTACACATTGGCAATGTCACTGATAGCATGTGTTTGTCTCACGGGAGTACACATTGGAAATGTCACTGATAGCATGTGTTTGTCTCAGAGGAGTACACATTGGCAATGTCACTGATAGCATGTGTTTGTTTCACAGTAGTACACATTGGCAATGTCACTGATAGCATGTGTTTGTCTCACAGGAGTACACATTGGCAATGTCACTGATAGCATGTGTTTGTTTCATTGAAATACACATTGGCAATGTCACTGATAGCATGTGTTTGTTTCATTGAAATACACATTGGCAATGTCACTGATAGCATGTGTTTGTTTCATTGAAATACACATTGGCAATGTCACTGATAGCATGTGTTTGTTTCATTGAAATACACATTGGCAATGTCACTGATAGCATGTGTTTGTCTCACAGGAGTACACATTGGCAATGTCACTGATAGCATGTGTTTGTCTCACGGGAGTACACATTGGCAATGTCACTGATAGCATGTGTTTGTCTCACGGGAGTACACATTGGCAATGGCACTGATAGCATGTGTTTGTCTCAAGGGAGTACACATTGGCAGCATGTGTTTGTCTCACGGGAGTACACATTGGCAATGGCACAGATAGCATGTGTTTGCCTCACGGGAGTACACATTGGCAATGTCACTGATAGCATGTGTTTGTCTCACAGGAGTACACATTGGCAATGTCACTGATAGCATGTGTTTGCCTCACGGGAGTACACATTGGCAATGGCACTGAAAGCATGTGTTTGTCTCACGGGAGTACACATTGGCAATGTCACTGATAGCATGTGTTTGTCTCACGGGAGTACACATTGGCAATGGCACTGATAGCATGTGTTTGTCTCACGGGAGTACACATTGGCAATGGCACTGATAGCATGTGTTTGTCTCACGGGAGTACACATTGGCAATGTCACTGATAGCATGTGTTTGTCTCACGGGAGTACACATTGGCAATGGCACTGATAGCATGTGTTTGTCTCACGGGAGTACACATTGGCAACGGCACTGATAGCATGTGTTTGTCTCACGGGAGTACACATTGGCAACGGCACTGATAGCATGTGTTTGTCTCACGGGAGTACACATTGGCAACGGCACTGATAGCATGTGTTTGTCTCACGGGAGTACACATTGGCAACGGCACTGATAGCATGTGTTTGTCTCACAGGAGTACACATTGGCAATGGCACTTATAGCATGTGTTTGTCTCACAGGAGTACACATTGGCAATGTCACTGATAGCATGTGTATGTCTCACAGGAGTACACATTGGCAATGTCACTGATAACATGTGTTTGTCTCACAGGAGTACACATTGGCAATGTCACTGATAACATGTGTTTGTCTCACAGGAGTACACATTGGCAATGTCACTGATAACATGTGTTTGTCTCACAGGAGTACACATTGGCAATGTCACTGATAACATGTGTTTGTCTCACAGGAGTACACATTGGCAATGTCACTGATAACATGTGTTTGTCTCACAGGAGTACACATTGGCAATGTCACTGATAACATGTGTTTGTCTCACAGGAGTACACATTGGCAATGTATGTTTCATAGGAATACCTTGAACTGTTTTTTCTCAAAGTTCAGGAGTTACTCTGCAATAGTCAACAACACCTGGTTCTAGAATGATGACAATATGCTGACTTCTCTCTTCAGAAAGCAGACAAACCAACAAAATATATTCATTGCATCCAGCAAATAGACGTATGTTGGCAACTAGAGATTGCTTTTTTGAAAAAGCGCATGTCTCCCCCATTGTGTGGTCGTAGGTGAGAAATAATCAATGATGGATCCCAAAATCAATAGGGGCCATCAACTAGTCATGACTAACTGGCATACCAAGTATGAAGTTCCTGGGTGTAAACGTTCTTGAGTTATTGAGCAGAAACCGGTTCTTCACCTCAAGGTCAGTGACCTTGACCTTTGACCAACTGATTGCAAAATCAACTAGACATCATGACCAACCTCACTTCAAAGTTTGGTGAACCTAGATCAAAGCATTCTCCTGATATTGCACGGAAATATTTTTTTACATTAGAGGTCACAGCGACGTTGACCTTTGACCTTGTGACCCCCCAAAATATAGGAGTTTTCTAAACCTCATGATCAACCTCCCTACCAAGTTTGGTGAACCTAGGTCAAACCATTCTCAAGATATTGAGCGGAAATGTTTTTTACATTGGGGGTCGCCGCAACCTTGACCTTTGACCTAGTGACCCCAAAAACAATAGGGATCTTCTACACCTCATGACCAACCTCCCTACCAAGTTTGGTGAACCTAGGTCAAACCGTTCTCAAGATTTTGAGCAGAAATGTTTTTTATATTGGGGGTCGCCGCGACCTTGACCTTTGACCTAGTGACCCCAAAAACAATAGGGATCCTCTACACCTCACGACCAACCTCCCTACCAAGTTTGGTGAACCTAGGTCAAACCATTCTCAAGATATTGAGCGGAAATGTTTTTTACATTGGGGGTTGCCGCGACCTTGACCTTTGACCTAGTGACCCCAAAAACAATAGGGATCCTCTACACCTCACGACCAACCTCCCTACCAAGTTTGGTGAACCTAGGTCAAACCATTCTCAAGATATTGAGCGGAAATGTTTTTTACATTGGGGGTCACCGCGACCTTGACCTTTGACCTAGTGACCCCAAAAACAATAGGGATCCTCTACACCTCACGACCAACCTCCCTACCAAGTTTGGTGAACCTAGGTCAAACCATTCTCAAGATATTGAGCGGAAATGTTTTTTACATTGGGGGTCGCCGCGACCTTGACCTTTGACCTAGTGACCCCAAAAACAATAGGGATCTTCTACACCTCATGACCAACCTCCCTACCAAGTTTGGTGAACCTAGGTCAAACCATTGTCAAGATATTGAGCGGAAATGTTTTTTACATTGGGGGTCGCCGCGACCTTGACCTTTGACCTAGTGACCCCAAAAACAATAGGGATCTTCTACACCTCATGACCAACCTCCCTACCAAGTTTGGTGATCCTAGGTCATGCGGTTTTCCAGTTATCGATCGGAAACGAAGTGTGACGTACGGACGGACTGACGGACTGACGGACTACCGGACTACCGGACTGACGGACAGGGCAAAAACAATATGTCTCCCCCAGAGAGGGGGAGACATAATTATGCCAGTTATTTTATATGGCTCAGAGTTATGTCTTATGGGGACTGAAAAAAATGGTTTCCATTGATAATGTACATATCTTGGGATGCAAGGGGCTCTTGAAATGTTCAACAAACTGGTTGTAATGAGGTGGTTCTAGGTGACTTGAGGGTTGGAACATTTCCCTATGTATATTAATTCATCGAAACGTTGTACTAAATACTGGACTCATCTTCTTAGTATTCCAAATACTTGATACCAGAAATTATGTTTTTGTATATCACGATAGTAATGGCTTTGGTAATTAGGTGACTCCTGTTAGAGAAAATTTATAAAGTAATTGCTGTGGCAACATTTGGGAACGTCAACATATCAATAATGTTATGTTGTATTTGTTTATGTATACTAGTAGGTTAAAAGATCAGTATTTACAAATTTGGAGTGCTAGATATATAGAGAATAGAAAGTTATCATCATTCACTCAATATAAAACAAAGTAAACAAGAGATGTTTGTCAAACATTATGCCCCCCCCCCCCCCCCCCCCCCCTGAGCGCCATGTTGTCAGGATTATGTGGACAATTGAATGAAATATGCATGGACCGAAATGACAGCTGATTTGTTGCCATTAAGGCAGTTTTAAGATTATGACCATTAAAGTGTGAGGATAGAGTGTGTTATGACCATGACCTTTGACTCTATGAACTCAAAATCCAAAGTCATCAGCTGGTCACCAGAAACCTAAATGTCAAGTTCGAGGGCCATGGGTGCAGGCATTGTCAAGTTATCACACAGACAAGTTTTTTTCCTTCAAGGTCACTGTGACCTTGACCCAATGACCCCTTAAATCATAAGGGGTCATCTACAAGTCAGATGCAACTCCAAGTCAAGTTTGAAGGCCATGGGTTCAGGCATTGCTGAGTTATCACTCGGACAACTTTTACCATTCAAGGTGACCTTGACCTTTGGCTCTATGAATCCTAAAATCAATAAGGGTGGTCTACTGGTCAGGCTTAACATCCATGTCAAGTTTAATGATCATAGGTTCAGGCATTGTTGAGATATCAGTGGGAGAAGATTTGTTAACTTTTTAATGTTAAAGGTTACTATGACATTGACCTTGGCCTGATGACCCCCAAAGTCGATAGGGGTCATCTACTGGGTATGCCCAACCTTCATGTCAAGTTTGATGATCATAGGTCCAGGAATTGTCGAGTTCGCTTTCAAGGTCACTGTGACCTTGCCCTTTGACCCCTAAAATCAATAGGGTCATCTACTGGTCAGGCCCAACCTCCATGTCAAGTTTGAGGGCCATGGGTGCAGGCATTGTTGAGTTATCACTCGGACAACCTTTTATCATTCAAGGTCACTGTGACCTTGACGTTTGGCCCAATGACCCCTAAAATCAATAGGGATCATCTCCTGGCCAGGCCCAACCTCCAAGTCAAGTTTGAGGGCCATGGGTGCAGGCATTGTCGAGTTATCACTCGGATAACCTTCTACCATTCCAGGTCACTGTGACCTTGACCTTTAGCCCAATGACCCCTAAAATCAATAGGGACCATCTTCTGGCCAGGCTCAACCTCCAAGTCAAGTTTGAGGGCCATGGGTGCAGGCATTGTCGAGTTATCACTCGGACAACCTTTTACCATTCAAGGTGACTATGACCTTGACCTTTGGCCAGATGACCCCCAAAAACAAATGGGGTCATGTACTGGTCAGGCCCAATTTCAAGTCAAGTTTGAGGGCCATGGGTGCAGACATTGTCACGTTATCACACGGAAAACCTTTAACCATTCAAGGTGACTGTGGCCTTGACCTTTGGCCCGATGACCCCCAAAAACAATAGGGGTCTTCTACTGGTCAGGTCCAACCTCCAATTCAATTATGAGGGCCATGGGTGCAGGCATTGTCAAATTATCACTCGGACAACCTTTTACCATTCAAGGTCACTGTGACCTTGACCTCTGGCCCGATGACCCCCCAAAACAATAGGGGTCATCTACTGGTCAGGCCCAATCTCCAATTCAATTATGAGGGCCATGGGTGCCGGCATTGTTGAGTTATCACTTGGACAACCTTTTACCATTCAAGGTCACTGTGACCTTGACCTTTGACCCGATGAGCCCCAAAAACTATAGGGGTCAGCTACTGGTCAGGCCCAACCTCCAAGTCAAGTTTGAGGGCCATGGGTGCTGGCATCGTCAAGTTATCACTCGGACGACTTTTTACCATTCAAGGTCACTGTGACCTTGACCTTTGGCCTGATGACCCCCCAAAACAATAGGGGTCATCTATTGGTCAGGCCCAACCTCCATGTCAAGTTTGAGGGCCATGGGTGCAGGCATTGTTGAGTTATCACTCGGACAAGCTTTAAAATTATTTTACCATTAAAGGTCACTGTGACCTTGACCTTTGACCCGATGACCCCCAGGCCTGATAACCCCCAAAAACAATAGGGGTCATCTACTGGTCAGGCCCAACCTCCATGTCAAGTTTGATGACCATACATCCAGGAATTGTTGAGTTATCACTCGGACAAGCTTTGGTCTACCGACGGACCGACCGACCGACATGCCTGTGCAAAGCAATATATCCCTCTTCTTCGAAGGAAGGCATAACAATTGAACCCTATGTTCATGTTTTAGATGTAGCTGAATTTCATAAATATTTTTCATCATTTATATGTCCTGTACATAATCTCTCTAGTGAAATTGGTAAACATTATGGCAAAGACTGAGAAGAACACAGACTTCAAATGTTATATTGAAAAAATGAATTACATTTTTTCGTTGATATGTCATATAATTACATAATGTTAAAAGAAATGTTTTACATCATTTCAATTATAACATGTCATTGTCACTATAAATCACATTTGTATTATATATGTATACTCTTGTTTTTGTGTATGGACTTAAAGGCCTTCTGTACAATAAACTTTGAACTTGATGTAAAAATAGCCAATTTAAATCTAAAAGTTACCATATTTGTAGTTTTATTTTCTTCCCATCAAGTTCTATTGTCCTGATTTTGAAGTCTATGCCTGAAAAGAGAAAAAAGATAAATCAAACAAAATTCATCAAAAATAAGGTTTACTATGACATATAATTATATAGATAGGAAGATATCTAAATGACTGTGTGTTAGGTTGGTCCATTATTTGTAAAAACTTGAAAAATTCATTTGTTTGTGCGCAATAACTACACATTGTTAATTATTAATATTAAGAGAACAGCCTCTGATATTTATTATGTGCTGCTATCATCAGATATGAATATATGCCAGTATCAGTTGAACACTTGAAATAGCTGATAAAATAATTTTTGTTAGGTGTCCAATGCATATCAAATAAAATGACAGTCTTATCTTACTATTTAACCTTGCAATTTGACCACAATACTGTGCAGCAAACACACATGAGCAATCTTATAAGCTCAAGTATCTTTTCTGAAATACTTGAAATATCCTGCATTCAAATCTGAGTCAACATGTGCTCAGGACAATCAAAAACATATTGTTTACATTATAATACATCAAATGACAAGTTAGAGAAACGAACAGAAAGCCATAATTTTGGTCACATTTGACACAGCAAAAATGCCTTTGTTTAGTTCACCTGAACTAGATGCTAATGATCATCTGTGAAAATTTGAAGCAATTTCTTTTAAAGGTGAATGTGGAGTTCGAAGCACAATAAGTTTTCACTAAAAAGTAATAACGGTCAAAATGGACACAGAACTAGAACCTTCCTTCTTTGCTATCAGCACGTGATGCAGACTATCATCTGTGAATGTTTGAAGAAAATCCAGCAAATGGCATAAAAAAATAGATACACTAGTTTTTTAACTTTAGTCATAACTCTATTTAGAGGAAAAAGGGCCATAAAAACTTTCAAATGTTAACATAAATTTACTCATTCACAGTCTTTGTTTGTTTTATTATGCTATATAAATCCTAATAGGATATGTGTCCCATGTCAAGCTGACATAGACGATACTCATAAGGTCACTGACAACATTATGGGTAGTTATGTGTCCTTGTATTACCTTTTATACAAAACATAACAAGTAAATTACATACTTCAGAAAATATTATGTCTATACTAACCTGTTATTAATTTTACATATATAGAAAATATGTCTTACTACTAAAATGTTATTGAACTCACATATTTCAGATAATCAAATGTAATTGAACTTATATATTTCAGATAATCAAATGTTATTTAACTGACATATTTCAGATAATCAAATGTTATTGATCTCATATATTTCAGATAATCAAGTGTTATTGAACTCATATATTTCAGATAATCAAATGTTATTGATCTAACATATATTAAAATAGCATGGCTACCAAAACAAAATGTGTTATACTTCCACAAAATAATTAACTTAAAACAAGAGGCCCAACAGGGCCTATGCTCTACTGGCATGGCTCTTGTGGTCATTTTCAATCCAGAGCATGTAATTATGAGTAATAGGCAAAAAATATATAGTTCACTTTTTTTGTGTTTGGGTTAGCTGAAAACGCTACACGTTCAACATCTGAGGACACAAAGTGTTGTAAGCAGATTAGTTGCATGAACTATTTTAATATGTGCCAAGTAAAGGTAATCTGAGGGTAAAAAATATTTGCTTTCAAAACTGTACTCACGGTCAAAATTTCATTTCTGTAGCTTTAAAAATAAAAACGTTGGTCAAAAGGTCAAAGTCAAGGACATCTGAGGATAACATTGATGGTCAATTGAAAAACTGTACACATGGTCAAAATTTCATTGCTGTAGCTTTAAATATTAAAAAGTAAGTCAAAAGGGGTGGGGCCAGCTTTTGCCCAAGGGGCATAATTTCAAATGTTTTGCTAGATGGTCATCATATGATGCTCCACAACAAATATCAAAGGTATGGGCCTTGTGGTTTGAAAAAGGAACATTTTGAAAATATTTCTTCAATAAGTCTCTAGGAAACTTGTGACCCCCGGGGCAGTGCCAGTTTTGACCCAAGGGGCATAATTTGAACAACTATGGTAGTGGACCACTAAATTAAGCCTCGTTCAAAATAGCAAGGAACTGCATAGCTGTTTTAGACAAAAAAGGTTTTTAACATTTCCCAATTTAAGTATACCAAGCCTGTGAACCCGGGAGCATGGCCAGTATTGAACCCAGGGGCATAATTTGAACAAACATTCACAAGCAATTGTGACTTTACATGTAAACTTGGCTAAAAATAGACTTTGCTCCTGTAGTCTTGGCTAAAAATAGACTTAGCTAAAAATAGGATTTTTTATACTTTTAAGACCCATAATCTAGGCGGATCTGGCTGGTTTCCAAAAGGAACCGAGCTTTAATGGCTATTTAAATACTGTACAAGTTTCTTCGAGATACAATCAAAACTGAAGACTGTATCCTGTTCACAAGCAATTGTTTACTGACGCACGGATGCACAGACTACGTACATATTACCATCGCATAAGCCTTTGGCCAGTAGAGCTAAAAATCTAATTCCTGGTGTTTGGTTTACCTATTGTTGAGATAAATATAGGGCTATAAGTATTGTCGCAGTAACGAAACATGAGCGATGTCTTCCCAACAGCGCTGTCCCCGATAATGAGAACCTTGATGGTTAAAGGTGCGACAGGTTTAGATTCTGGCACAGTTGTGACATCTTGGTACACCGGGCTGTCCATATCTGAACTCATTTTTGCTTCTTATTTGTTCCTTATTTAATGTACAATGTAACAGTTACTTTTCTTTTCTTTAAATCCAAGCACAGGTTCTTCTGTGAGTTCTCTTGCACATGTGGATAAGTAGAACACTATATTAGTCTTGTTAAGCTTTCTTTTATTGCTTCCTGTTCTTATAGCATCAAACTCTGAATTAACAATGATATCTGTTATGGCACCAAATAGTCCATTATAAATGATATTGCATTTACTACTTTATTCAAAATATCACATGAGTATGTGTCCACAGTCAATAATTCAATCAAGTCTGATGAACTGAAGTAAAGTCTTATGTTTTAAGAAAAATGCTACATCCAAAATTTATATCTTATCTGATTTTATTCACTGTAGTGTATGTTTTGGTATAAAACAAACACATAAAAAATAAAAACTTAAACGTCTTCTTCCCTGGTATTGATTTAAAGTGTTAACAATAATGTTGGCTGGTTGCTGATTTTCTCTAAAGTTCATTTACATATACACTATATAATCACAAATAAATATCACTGTTAACACTGCACAGGGAACAATTTTAATATGTGCCACTGTATGTCCACTTTCTGAAATCTTGTTGCTCAGAATGTCCACTTTCCTAATTCAGAGAACTTGAAAGAGCAACAAAACATCACATGATGTCTATAAAAAATTGATATACTTTCTACATGATTTCGTGAAACTTTGAACTGATTTGATAAAATAAAGTGATAACTGCAACCAACATACTATCAAGCGTTTATTTATATGAATCAATTGTTTACTTTATCCAACTATTTGGCCATGTGATATATAGGTGCTCCAATGACGATGAATCAGTCAAGGAAGACAAAATGTTCAAAGATATTTAGAAGGTGGAGGTAGGGAGCAAACTATATATCAAGTATTCAGGGCTCGAATTTAGCACTCGCACACTCGCAAAATGGCAGTGGAAATTGAAAATTGGGAGTCGAGTTGAGGTACTTGCAAAATTTTGTGAGCAAAAACTCTTGAATAAAAACAACTTTCAATTTGCCTACTGTCTATTTCTCGTAAACACACATAAAATGATAAAATTTAAAAAAATTGAGGACTGGTTTTTTGTGTTCAGACTTAGGCAGCCGTATTTGGCTACATTTGTATCATGAGGCACAATTTTGAGGCACAGTCCATCATCATGACAATCAAGAAAAGTTTGTTTACTCATGGCTATTTAAAGGGAAACTCTTATTCAAAATCAATACATAAACATGTACAACAAACATAAATTTTGAGTGATAAACCTTAAACTACTTACTAAATAATGTTTTTATGGAAAATATTAATTACAAACAAAAAGATTGTAAGTAACTGTGTATTTAATAGCTGAAAACGCACAAATATTAAATGATTGGTGAATGCTAAAAGATTTACTGTGATCTAATTTCGTCTCATGCGGTAGAACTATCATGTTTTCTGCACCTTTCTTAAAAATTTAATTCAGTACTGTATCCTCCATAAAAAACATTGTTTTCGACATTTAGTCATCCTTTTTGGTGTATTAAAACATTTTGAGCAGACTGCACATCAGACTTCCTCGATACGTTTTCTATGTTTACAAATGTAAATTGCTTTAGAAGGTGAATTGTTATGACACAGAAAAAAATATTGTCGTTTTTTTTTCACATTAGATTTTCCTAACAAAAACAAAATGGTAACAAAAATATTGCGAGACAATTTCTGATTTTGCGAGATGAAATTTTCATCACTTGCAAAAATTTATGAGTCAAATTATTTTCTTAATTCAATTCCTCAGGTTTTGTCAATAATTGGTCTGAGTTTAGCGACAAATGAATCTGATTTTCAATAATTGATTATCGCTGAAGTAGAACTGTATAAAACACACACTACAAAAGTATAAGAATGGATGACCACCTCTCATTGTGATATGAACATACCAACTTGTAAACCCAAAACACTGCATATAATGGTTCTGTCTCGACCCATGTCGAGCATAAATCTTGCCCAATAAAGCAAGATCATGTTCGTCATTTACCGAACGATATTTCTATAATGTTTTCTCACACTTCATACACAATAAATTATCAGTAAAATGCACTTTTTCTTTGGTTCTGCATGATTCAATGATTTTTATCAAACTGACCTCTTTGATAATAAGCAACAATTGATTGCTGTTTTTGCCTGATTTTCAATCCCTATTATCGATGTTGGTCTAATCGGTGTTGTAAAAATGTGTTGGCATGCACAAACTTTAATCTTGGCCTTAACTTCAAAAACATAGGTCAGAAAATGAAATCTAGTTTACATGTTGCCAGAAACATTATGCACATGTTGCCAGAAACAGTATGCACATGTTGCCAGAAACATTATTGGTATTCTGTGGGGACACTTATATTTCTGACCGATAAACGCAAAATATCAATAAATATGTAGCATTTCATTAATTTATTACTTAGGGTCCCCCTAAATTTCTTGACAGTGCATGTCAAAATGATATTATAATTATTATTATCAGACACACCAAAGCGAAAGAATAGCTGACTTTTTTACTATAGTTACATCATGAATCTTTAAATAAACTGGTAATTTCACAGGGCGCAGGAGGGCTAACGCTTCCGTTTTGTTGTTTCCATTTTCAACAAGGTCAGAGGTGACAGAGATTTATTATCGATAAAATACCTCTGTGGAATTGTTTTGCTTATGTATCAGAACCGCCCCAAAAAGATGCCAACACTGGTGATACCTTTATGATACGACCTTCAAGTATTTAGAGTAACATTTACGGCACAAATGACCGGCATCCTACATTCAGCATTCTTTGTTAATTGGCATTCAACTTATCAGTATTCTTTGTTAATTTTAAAGACATATATTTTAATGCTATGATCAAATCATAATAGAAATAAAATTTGCTAAGTTTTCTTCATAATCTCAATTTATGAAATTTTATGACTTTTTGGCACGAAAATTAACATACACAATTTTTAATTGTCTGCTCTGCCAGTATGCACTACACCTATTGGGCAGTCTGATTGATTAATCAGCAGCTCTACTAAATACATGTATTGACTTCAGTTTTCACAAGCCAGACATCTGACAAGACCCTGAACCATGATGTATTTTATGCGTATTTTCCGAAAATCTATAAAATAGTAACAACATCAAGTTTTTGTTTACATCTTTGTTTTGACATTCTACCACTTTTGAACCCAATCTACCAACTTAGAGACCCAAATATACCTCACTGCCATTGCCAGAGGTTCATATGTCTGACATTCAGTGCTACTAAACTTGTCATTACATACTGCTGAAAACATGTATAATATGGTGTATACTGAATTACAAATTGAAAAGTAAAAGACACTGTATTTGTAACAGTATGTTGGATTTAATATTAAAACAGGCTCAACAATGAAAAAAATGTAAAAAGTGGAAGGGACTCCTAATTTCAGGAAGGGACACCTGATTTCAAATGTTGGTATCCCTTCGGGATCCCTTGGAAAAATGGTAAGTGTCGACTCCTGAACAGTATGCACATGTTGTCAGAAACAGTATGCACATGTGGTCAGAAACAATATGCACATGTTGCCAGAAACAGTACGCACATGTAGCCAGAAACAGTGTGCACATGTCGCCAGAAACAGTATGCACATGTGGCCAGAAACAGTGTGCACATGTTGCCAGAAACAGTATGCACATATTGCCAGAAACAGTGTGCACATGTTGCCAGAACCAGTATGCACATGTTGCCAGAAACAGTATGCACATGTTGCCAGAAACAGTATGCACATGTTGCCAGAAATGTTGTCAGAAACAGTATGCACATGTGGCCAGAAACAGTGTGCACATGTTGCCAGAAACAGTGTGCACATGTTGCCAGAAACAGTATGCACATGTGGCCAGAAACAGTATACACATGTGGCCAGAAACAGTATGCACGCACATGTGGCCAGAAACAGTATGCACGCACATGTGGCCAGAAACAGTATGCACATGTGGCCAGAAACAGTATGCACATGTGGCCAGAAACAAAACAGTATGCACATGTGGCCAGAAACAGTATGCACATGTGGCCAGAAACAGTATGCACATGTTGCCAGAAACAGTATGCGCATGTTGCTAGAAACAGAGTGCACATGTGGCCAGAAACAGTATGCGCATGTTGCCAGAAACAGTATGCGCATGTTGCCAGAAACAGTGTGCACATATGGCCAGAAACAGTACGCGCATGTGGCCAGAAACAGTATGCACATGTTGCCAGAAACAGTATGCACATGTGGCCAGAAACAGTATGCACATGTGGCCAGAAACAGTATGCACATGTGGCCAGAAACAGTATGCTCATGTTACCAGAAACAGTGTGCACATGTGGCCAGAAACAGTGTGCACATGTTGCCAGAAACAGTGTGCACATGTGGCCAGAAACAGTATGCACATGTGGCCAGAAACAGTGTGCACATGTTGCCAGAAACAGTGTGCACATGTTGCCAGAAACAGTATGCACATGTTGCCAGAAACAGTGTGCACATGTCGCCAGAAACAGTCTGCACATGTGGCCAGAAACAGTATGCACATGTGGCCAGAAACAGTATGCACATGTGGCCAGAAAGAGTATGCACATGTTGCCAGAAACAGTATGCACATGTTGCCAGAAACAGTTTGTACATGTTGCCAGAAGATTTAAATTTGTTTAATATAAGGGCAACTCTTATTTCTTACCATGTTGCATTTTATTGTGTCAGTGTTCAAAATAATGATTTTAAAAATACATTATAATTTAATTGTCAACTCCTGTCTTATGCTAAACTTATCAGCTACTTTATGAACATGACATCATCGGTTGCATTGTGTTCAGATATGATAAGTAGTCATTGTATTAGTTCAACTCATATCAATCTCATATCAAATAACAACTACCTACTTTAGAAAATATTGAATCCAAAGGGGAATAACAAATATTAAAACCAGAGGTATATGCCTTACTGTACATATGCATATTGTCGCTGGCAACATGTGAACTCAATTTCATTGTACCAAGCATTCGGAACTCCTCGGCCATTTTATCGAAAACAACCTCGGATGTATGCCGGTACATCTGTTGAAGTAGTTTGTAAAATTTTGAATTATATCATTAGTTAAATGTAGTGTTTTAGAGTTGTATTTATTGATCTAAGTTAAAATTTATTATCATTGAATTGTATTATAGCAAACATAATGAAGAATCCCAAGAGTTAAGTCACAAAGTTTAACTGCTAAATTAAATACGCGATCTACTTGCAGCGGACTTAAACGTACCACTTTTTGAGTGTGTAAACCATCCAAATACATCCGAGGTTGTTTTCGATAAAATGGCCGAGGAGCTCCGAATGTGTACCAAGTTGCATTTTTTATCTTGAAGGGAGTTGGGTTATGGCCAAAGTTAGTTTTTGCACAATGATGACTTCAAAACCAAGGCCTCAATGATACCTCACACCTTTTTACAGCATTGTAAGCTGCACAGCCTCAGATCATTGTTTTAGAGTTAATGAAGGTCTGACTGTAACCATTGGCTGCATTATGGCTTTATCTACAGTGGCACAGAGGTGACATCTGCAACACTTAATTCATATTGTGGCCACAACTTAGTATTAACTTGAGGCCACGAATTAGTAACTAAATTGGCCTCAATTTACAAAGTTGTGGCCACAATTTTTTTAAGTTGTGGCTACAAGTTACTAAGATGTGGCCACAATATGAATGAAGTGTTGCAAATGTCACCTCTGTGCCACTGTATTTACCTCAGGCTCACAGGAACATCAGTCTCAGGGAGGGTAACTCAAACAGAAAGGAAAATAAGCTTCCTTGACTTAAACAACTTCAATCTTCACTCATCAACATGTCATGACTTTGAGGTTCAAATATTTTAGGAAGTTTAAGGTTTATTTAGTTACCTTTTAAGCAATTTCTAAAATGCACATGATAAAAAGGAAATGTAATCTTTGAGATTTCATAATGATATACAGGTAGAGGGAAGAATACAAGAAAGTCCTTACAAACAATAAGGAAGTAAAAACCTGATCACAGTATCAAACTTAGTCAATTAACCATTTAAATATTCTAAATTTGAATTGTTGTCAATACATTTAAACCCCCTTAATCCAAACACCATATAAATCCGAATTCAGATTTGTTTCAAATTATTTTTTCTGTCCATATTTTTTGCTTCTTTGTTTAATTAAAATTTTCATCAATGAACCAAATATCGCTGTTTCGAATTTATCGCCGTTTCGAATTTTTCGCCATTCTGGAGTCAAAATTATGGTCCTGATTCGGTATTTTCACTTATTTATCGATTATTGTTTCAAATTAGAAACTGAGACCATGAAACTCACTGACACACACTGGCCATCTTATAGTTTACACACATGTACATGTAGCACAATAAGCGCTTGTTAAAGAATGACATTGAGCACTCATAGATAACAAACAAAAAACAGCGAGACTGCACATCATTCTCAGTGACTTTTTTTGGAAATATTTTTACCGCCTGTGCCTTGCAAATTGGGAAAATAAGACGATCTAGGGAAATCAGGACAAAATAGCTAATATATAATGGCAAATATACATGTTTGAACTTTTTATGCTGTGAAAGAGCAAGTCTTGTCAAGATATTGTTAATATTTCAAGAAATTCATTGCTTTTTCATTCATTAATGTAATCTGAATTTATTAAATTTGGAAAAAATGATTTGTAAGGGGAAACAGCCTTTAGAAGGCAGTAAAATGCACCAAAAAAATCACTGATTCTATAAAAAAAAATAAACTAAACAATACTGTTTAAACTTTTTGTATTTTCAGTGCTATCAAATAAGATCTATATAATGTGCACTGTTTCGAATGCATGCATGTGCTGTCATTTTATTTTACATTAATAACGTTGCGTCAACAAAAAGTATAATAACAGACTTTTCATTTTATTAAACAAATTTCAATATATTCAAAACAATAATTCAAACAAAAAGCAACAAAATTGTAATGTACAGTACACTCAATGAGTTAGACCGACTTTCCTCGCTCACTCCGAGGGATAAAGTCGATGATCGCGGGTTTCCTCCGAGGGTAAAACTAAAACTGTTTCCCTCGCTAAAATTCCCCCCCCCCCCGAGTTCCTACGAGTGGCTGGCTTACCGCCGAGTTTAATATGAACGATAGCGTTGAGAATCGTCCGATTTTATGATCCCGCGGCGGAACTCCGAGTCTAATCAGATAAGCAAGAAATCGTTCTTGTTTAGAAGTTATTTATTTTTATGCTTACTGTATGCACATTGTTAAGCCTAAAAGATTCTTACATGTACCAACGTTTAATTTGTATTTATGTCCGTAAACGCCAATTGAATATTGTCTTGAATTATAAACATTGAATCATTAAAGTATATCCACTAAGTTATTGCATCATAAAGCAGCCGACTATTTACACGATTCTGAACCATGACCTCTGACGTCAAGCGCGTGATCAATACAATGTACAGTAGAATATACTATTTATTATTGGTGGTTAAAAATAGCTATGACGTTTCATGGAATTTTCCACAGAAAACGAGGCAAAGAAGGCCTTCAACACCATGCGCTGTGAACTTTGAACGCGTGTTTGACCTCCTGATTTTCCGAAAATGTGTAACCTAGAATTTCTCGGAAGAAATGTGTTTATCAGTCATTAGCAAAAACACGTTTATAAGATGCATGTGCAACTAGTGAAATACAACTGCATTCTTGTGGTAAGCTAACTTCATGCAAAAAGGGCAAAGGAAAAAGAATAATAGCAATTTACTGGATCTGTCGTAATCGGTTGAACATTTTAATAAAATAAATATAACTTTAGCGTAGATTCTTATCTAGTGCCCGCAGAGTTTCGCGGAGTTACCCCCCCCCAGGAACGCCGGGTTCGTTATTCTTCGGTCGACTGTTCACCCTCCGAGGGCCTTAAATTCAAACTCCGAGGAACGCGGACAGTCGATAAAATCATTGTGTTGGCCGCGATAGCAAAAATCCGCGGAGGGAAACGGAAAGTGGGTCTAACTCGTTGAGTGTACTGTATTAGCCGACATTGCTTTTTTCATGACTTAATATTTCACGTCATGAGGTGAAATCCTGAAGATTGTCATTTCTAATACTTGTTAATCTAAATTTAATATAATTGAACCACAGTTTTTACCTGCATCCTGATAACTTCGAAGTACAACTGTTAAAATGTTTAAAAAGATAAAAGGAGGCTACATAGATTGAGATATCAGAGATAAAGCTGGTCTATGAGCCAAAAATCCCTGTGCCCTTAGACTTGCAATATGTAGCTACATTGGCTTTCAAGTATACCCCATACTCCTTTGTGACCTACGACTTGCAGTATGTGGCCAAAGTGGCTTTCTCGCATACATGTTACCCTCCCTGTCACAAAAAATGTGCACCCATAGTCTTTGTACTCCCATACTCCCAACACCAATTGAATGAGGAATGTTTGTTTTGTATTAACAGGTAAAAAATGCATGACTTCAGCAGTCTGAGCAGATGCCCTATAATGTTTCCAAAGGATTTCATCACATTCTGTTTCCGGCTTTGAAGTATCTGTTTTGCATGCACAGGAATCGTCCATGAATTCCATGTGGGCCATACCACCACTATCAAAACTCATTGTAATGTACATACTTTTGTATTGTAGCTGATTGCAGGTGGAAATTCAGTGTGTGATGGGGTCACCATTTTGCAAATATTTGCCAATGAGGTTGGGGCTTTTCAGATTAGAGAAAAAATCTGTCATTGAGAATAAATATTATGTCTAGAAATAAACAAGAAAGGAATAATTAAACAGAAAAGATTAACACATACGTGATAATGTTTGTTTCTTTAAGAATACACCAGAAATTGCGAAAAACGTTGGTCCGACCGGTAAATTTTGACTCGGTCTGACTAAATTGTGATGGGGTCGGTCTGTCTGACCGACAGCTTTCACATCCAGATTTTAAAAAAATTGGGATTTTATATTTATCAAACACCGCTTAAAAGTAAGAATAATTCATTTTGTTTAACAGAAAATCGTGTTTTTATCAATGATATTGTCAAATGACCATTTCTTTACGAATCCAATGTTGTTTTCCGGTAGTGTAAATGTCGGAATGCATACTGCACTAAGTCAAACACCATGCAGCATTTGCCTCCCTTTGCAATACATTGCCAAATAATGTTTACTACTGTTTATATATCACGCAATGTTGGAAACACTAAAATGATAAACTTTAGTCATGAACATTAGGATATTTTAAACGATAGTTCCAAATGTTCCAAGTATCAATAATCATATCCTTTGAAACATGTTATTCGATTATGAAACCGGTACGGTCCAAAAAATACAAATTGCCAACAAAAATCGACCAATCAGAATTTTAATTACGATTAAGTGCGAGTGTCAGAAATTGGCTACCTTAAAATTTTATTCCAGGGCAATACCTGGCAAAACAAAGAAAGAACGAAGCAGATGAAAGCAGAAAGAAAAAACTATATGTTTTTATTTCTTGTAAATGTAAAATTAGCAACAAACGCTTTGAAAAGCTTTCATACAAAAAATTGTCGGACTGGCAAATTTTCTTTCGGACCGACAAAATATCAGAGGCCGTCTGTCTGAATGACCGAGACTTTTTCTGAACTTCCGCGATGTCTGATACACCATACAAAATGGGTTAGTCTGAAAAATGTCCTAAATAACTGCCGATTAATATAACATGCTGGTGAAACTTATCCAGTGGGCCAATTTTGCCTAATCAGTCTATTATTGAGCAATAATTGGAACAAAAGGAGCAATGTTTCATGCCTTGATTACCCAGTAGCACCAAACTGGAAGTTTTTGCGCATCCAGAATAAAACATTCATAATGAAACATTTACAAGGCAAACATTCAAAGAATTACGCAAAGTGTACCATGATGCACCCAGTAGCTCAAAATGCACACAATTCCTTCAAATATTACAATAACCTACAAACACATTGCCAGAAGTTCTTTTCTTTCACTCAATATGTCAAAGCATATGGAATTTGCAACATTCAGCCTCTGTATCAAAATGCATGAATAGCTTTTGAGACTTATCTAACATCTAAAAGTTTCAATTGAAAACATAACTCTTATGTTTAAACAGTAAACTTCCTCAGTAAAACTGACTATCTGATATCAAACAAAACATTTCAAATGACACACATAGTATTCTGTTCATATTGAATTATAAATGGATGATATTATAAAACCTGAACTGTCTGGAATTTGTTTCTTTAAAAGAAAGGTAAACTGTAAGATATTGTTCATGCACCCCATATTGTATTTGGATGCTAAAATAAATGTAACTTTTTAAACATCTATATCAGACACTACTCATTAATGACAATTTACCAAATGCATAAACATTTTGTTAAAAAAATTAACAAAAAAAACTTCAGTACTAGCTCAAGTAAAAATTCAATTTAATTTTATGAGGTTCTACAAGAACATGCATAAATGCAAACAGAACGCAAGTAAATGGTTATAGGCAAATGTTTCATCACTTGTAATGCTTGGATGTGCAAAGCAGTTGCTGCCTGGAAAAGAAGACATTAAGCGTTTCTTCTTCGTTTTAATACTTGATTGAGCGCAGCAATATTGGCCGCGTCAAGGCTGTTCGACAAGTTTTACCAGCATGTGTTTGTTTCCCATACTGACAAGAGGCTCATAGCATTACTCAACTGCTTTTTCTGAGCTTCATGGACAACATCACTTTGGGGATTAAATTGACTGTGAAATGTACTAGCAAATAAGGTACACTGACATAAAATTGCTTCAAACGAATGAATCCCCCACCCACCAAACTTTGCCAAGTTTTCTCAACTTTTACTTACCTATCGTTGAAATAAACGTGGCATTAAAGGCATCTTCTGAAAATCGAAATAGCACACATGTTTTTCCTACACCACTGTCACCTATCAGTAACAGTTTAAATAGATAATCGTATGTTTTGGCCATCTTATTCACTTATAAATGTCAAAATGTTAGGAAACTCCCTTCATTTACGATGTGTTGTGAGTATGACGTCACTTTATTTCCGGTGAGTATCAAGAATGTTTTTAGTCGTAAGAATAGCAAATGTGATCCGAAACAATAACAATTGCGAGTTTGATTTAGCACAATATTAATTATCTCAAAGTTGACAAATAAGATGATTATAAACATAACTTTACACTTATTCACTAATTCGTTGATATTTGTGAATTTTAAACAACAGTATAAACACAACCGTTTTGATTTGTTTGATTTATATATAAAACTTTACCCGGTATGTCATAAGCGTCGGTGGTGTAAAGGTTAGCATGGTTGCCTTCCAAGCAGTCGATCCGGGTTCGATTCCCGGCCGACGCACGCTTTTTAGTTCTTTTTATTTTCTTACTTTATCGAATATTTGAGTGCCGTACCGTGATATAATATTTCTTGTATAAATCAACGTCAACGCACTGTTTCCGGTAAATAAGCCTTTGCAAAAGAAAATAAATCCATCTGATATTGTGTCAACCCCTCTAGAATATCGCTTAGTGTTTCACAAGAATCCATAATATAAAACCTCTCAAGACTGCTGTATTTTCCTAGCCTTTACATTAATTTCTCCCATCTTTGATATGTTTTGTCTGACGGTCCGATCCAGTTGTCATTCAGCCATTGACGTTGCCGTGACGTCAATTTTAGGAATACGTGTTACGTCATGATTGCAGCGATATATTTGTATAATAAAAAATATGATCGCAAATATCTATGATCTTAACATCGCCTATTTTTAACATTCGATAGCAGTATAATATTAGTAAAGCTGGAAAAATAATTATAAAATCCACGTGAAAAGAACGGACGTTTGATAATCGAATATATGTATGAAAGGATGTAATTTTAATTCGCTCATTATTTAAAAAAACCCGTCTTTTAAATAGAGTAAACACATTATATAAAATGTGTTGTAAATTAATTATTTTAAATGACAGCAGTTGTTGGGGGCCCTTTTCCAAAAGGTGGTAATACAATGACTGCTCAAACATCCTAATGAAGTTTAGAAAATAATTCCCTATAAGTAAAACTTTATCTTAGTGAGGGGCATCACGATCCCCTCCGGCGCCTTGCTTAGATATATGTTCATTACTAACAACAAATATGGCAGGCTTACCTGACAACTACAAACACATTATATTATATTGAACAAGAATGGGCATAGAGGGAACGAAACGATAACCGGCACCTTAAGCGACACACACGATGAACGAAATACTAAGCTAACAGCAAAATGTATATAGAATATTTACTGTTTTACATATTTTACCTTTTGAAATTATCGAACCATACGAATGGAATTCATGAATTTAAGCAGGGTATCTGGAACGATACAATGAATACCAAATCGACTATCCATTATTATCAAGCCCGGTAAAAAAACATTTTATCCCCGGAGTTATGAGATGAACGCGTATAAATTGGATCTCTACTACTTTTAGTAGCTATACATTATTTCAATGATTTTCAATCTACATTACGGTGACAAAACATTTCTTTTCTTTTCTTCTTTCGTTTTCACATGAAAGGATAAGGTATTAAGGAGTATGATGATATACAATCGATTTAACCATAAATTATTAAATGCAAGTCACCATAACCTAAAACGAAACCAAATTTTTTTTTCGGCCGAAGTAGTCAAGAAAGAAAACCAATATCGGTATAAACTGTATAGAGACATTTTGAGTTAACAATTCTACCGATTAAAACCGTTACATCCATAGTACTATTAGAAGTTCATGACGATATGACATGCTATTCTATGTGATGGTGTTGTAATATTACTCTTCTGGTCAAGGTTCATTGTTAGGAAAAACAGTTTTTGATCCTAGCCCTAATTCATTCATACACTTAAAGATTTTTAAACTTTGAAAATATATATTGTTACGACCCATTGATAAAAAAAGAGAATGCACTGGACAAGGGGCTACATACCTGTGTATAGAAAGTATACCATGTACTTTTATCCTGTACATACATATTAAAATGGAAAAGAAAATCGGGGGCGGGCCGTTTAAAAAAAAAAAAAAAAAAAATATATATATATATATATATATATATATATATATATATATATATATATATATATATATATAAATAATAATAATAAAAAAAAAATATATATATATATATATATATATATATATATATATATATATATATATATATATATATATATATATATATATATATATATTTTAAAACAACCATAGTAACCCTCTCTATATATGTACATGAACATTTAAAATACATGTAGGGAAAACTTGTAAGTAATGTCAACGCACTCTCTGGTCTTGAAGATGTTCCAATTATTAAATAGTGAGGCAATAGTCGGGCATCGACAACAAAGTGGTCAGTTCATCTATATATTAGAAATATACATACATATATTGGACGAAAAGTCCTGTTCTCGCAACACTTTCTTGTAAATGAACTGACCGCGAGTCTTGCCCATCCTTTAAAAAAAATACCATTCTTATACGTAAATGTTTTTTAAGATACAATGCAATATCAAACTTACAACTGTAGTTAAGACTAGAGAAATGAAACCACATCCAATAGTCAGAGCTGTGGGACCACTCTAGATGTCATTCATCGCAGGTTTCGCGGCATTTTGTGTACAAAATTACTTCTTTGGCGAATATCCCATCAACCGATGGGGGTAAAGCTCCCCATTTGGCTTCAAAATTCTGTTAAAATTCTGTTTAAGTCACACTTGGGGATGTGACTGGGTCAAGCCATAAAGCAGCCATTATAGGGCGCGGGCAGACCTTTATAAACTCAACAACTGTGGTCATCCGACACTTTGTCAACATTATGGGAGTTATGACCATACGGTGATATACAGTGAACTAGGTCACACCAATTTCTTTTGTGGATTTTGGTTTTAAATGTTGATCGAACGAATGTCCTATTTCGTAAATAGCCCTTATATTTCTCACCCTGTTAGGTAAGGTATGCTCAAGAAGTCGGACAAGTGAATTTGGTAAAATGTTTGACAATTAAAGGGCCATAAGTATAGATAATATAGTGTGATCAAGCTGTTAATCGAACTCAGTTGAAAACGTATGCCAATAAACATTGTTACCCATCTTTACAAATCCACATGTAATGGCTGCCATGCTACGTTGCCATATGTAATGGCTGCCATGCTACGTTGCCATATGAAATGGCTGTCAGGCTACGTCGCCACATGTAATGGCTGCCATGCTACGTCGCCACATGTAATGGCTGCCATGCTACGTTGCCATATGTAATGGCTGCCATGCTACGTCGCCACATGTAATGGCTGCCATGCTACGTTGCCACATGTAATGGCTGCCATGCTACGTTGCCATATGAAATGGCTGTCAGGCTACGTCGCCACATGTAATGGCTGCCATGCTACGTCGCCATATGTAATGGCTGCCATGCTACGTGGCAACATGTAATGGCTGCCATGCTACGTCGCCACATGTAATGGCTGCCATGCTACGTCGCCATATGTAATGACTGCCATGCTACGTTGCCACATGTAATGGCTGCCATGCTACGTCGCCACATGTAATGGCTGCCATGCTACGTCGCCGCATGTAATGGCTGCCATGCTACGTTGCCACATGAAATGACTGCCATGGCTGCCATGCTACGTTGCCATATGTAATGTCTGCCATGCTACGTCGCCACATGTAATGGCTCCCATGCTACGTTGCCACATGTAATGGCTGCCATGCTACGTTGCCATATGAAATGGCTGTCATGATAGGTCGCCACATGTAATGACTGCCATGCTACGTCGCCACATGTAATGGCTGCCATGCTACGTTGCCATATGTAATGTCTGCCATGCTACGTTGCCATATGTAATGTCTGCCATGCTACCTGCCATGCTACGTTGCCAACATAAACACACCAAAGCCTGCAAAGGAACGGGCGTGACCACACTTGTGGACAGTGTTCAGAAACTGCCACTATTCATTGGCGATACTTATTTGTAATTAAGCACTAAGACGAACATAAACTATTTCATCTTCGACAGATCTTTGCAAACGTGAGATGGCCATACACATTGAGTTTTTAAATGAATGCATTGGAGTGGACATCCTATATGCGGACTGGGGTAGGACATGTAAGACATGGACGGCGTTTCAATGTATAACAACGGAATTTTATTATGCAAAATAATACAAGTCTATATACAATTTTTAACAGACTACATATATGAAAATAATTACATATGCGGTTTATTTAAAACAACAACAACTTCTAAAGAACATAAATATTTCACTAACAATTGACGTGAAAAGCTAACAAACCAAGCAGGTTCATGTTGGAACTATGACACGTTAATCACAGCATATATATGTATCTGTAATGATATATCATCAATTGTACAATTTACCATTCGTTTAACAGGTTTATAAGTAAGCATTAATAATACATTAATTATTACTTGAAGCGGAGGTTCAACATCACAAGTCTCGACATCATGTAGACACTGGATTTGAAAAACAACAACACTGTTGAGTCAACTGATACTTCAACAACTCATTTTCGCTCCCAAATTTGTTTAAAAAAATGCAGTAACTCTACAAACATTGTCTTAAAACACCACTGCAATATTCTCGAATTAACCCGCAAACGGCATCATTGGTCTCCCAGCGGGTGGTCGCGCCGGCCCAAACATGTCTTGCATCGGCCCAGGTCTCATTTGCCCAAACTGGTTCGGCCCAAAGTTCATAAACTGTCCATCATTTGGAAGACCGAGCATTTGGCCCTGATTAAAGCCGGGAACAAGCATGCCTAGATTCTGTTGATTTTGTAAGGAAAACTGCTGTTGCTGTTGTTGTATATTGGGAAATTGTCTGAGATTTGGATTTGTAAAACCATTTTGTTGGTTATTGTTGATATTTGGATTTGCAAAGCTATTCTGCGGGCTGCCATTAGTGCCCATGTTTCCAAAATTGGGGTTCTGTTGAGCAAATGTCTGAGCATTTCCCGAAGCTTGTGACGCTTGTTGGTTGTTCCACAGGTTTCCTCGATTATTCGTTGGAAGTGCTTGGTCAACCGTTGGTCCGTTTTGATTAAATCCTCCAGTTTGCCCAATATTCATCAGTTGATTCTGGAAGGTGTTTGTTGGTAAAAGTCCTTGTCCTCTCGCAATTGTATTTTGCTGTTGCGTATTAAATGTTTGTTGGTTGCCCTGCCCTACCGTATTCCTGGGTAAAGTGTTAATTTGGGTGTTGATGTCCATCCCCGGCTGTCCTATTGTTTGTTGAACCTGTGTATTTCCATTATTTTGTTGAATTTGACTCACTAGTTGTCCATTAGTAACGGATTGTTGGTTCAAATTAGGTAACTTTCCCTGTAAGTTACTGAAACCATTGTTCATAGAACGTGATGGATCTTGGTTATTTATTGTAAGCTGACCGTTGCTTGACCGTCCTGGATTGCTTGTCAGAACGTTTTGCTGAGCATTATTATTTTGGTTGTTTATCGGTACATTTTGTTGACCAATATTAGGGTTGTTTATTGGTATATTTTGTCGACCAATATTATTTGGGTTGTTTATCGGTACATTTTGTCGACCAATATTATTTGGGTTATTTATCGGTATATTTTGCTGACCAATATTATTTGGGTTGTTTATCTGCATATTATTCGAAATGACAGCGTTATTGTTCATCTGAGTGTTCCCATTGTTGTTTTGTGCATTTTGCATGCTATTTATCAAACGATTCGTGTTAAATTGACCTTGCACCCACCTGTTGTTGGACAGCTGATTTAAATTATTCCGGTTAGACCCAGGACCATTGGGTGCATTCATTCCATTCACTTGGCTTTGCATGTTTTGCAGTTGATCAATCTGGTTATTTACTTGATTTGATATTGGTACATTGTTTGGCAGCATCTGGTTTGTCCTTGGGTCTTGGTTGATCTGCTCATTTCTATTAAACCCTGTCATAGTGTTAGCTTGTCCATTGCCCTGCATGCTGTTAATATTAGTTTCTTCACCGCCGTTGAAGCTTCCAATGAAACCGTTTCGTTGGTTGTTATTGACGTTATTAAATGAGTTTAATCTGTTTACGAGATTTGTTGCACTATTTGCATCCGGCCGATTTTGTCCGTTATTATTAACTATTGTATTAGAGGTTCCTGGAGTATTTTGCATGGTTCCAAAAACGTTTGCATTAATATTTCGGTTACCTTGTTGATCATTAAATCGATTTAGGGTATCGCTTAATCCTACCGTACGCATACTTTGATCTTGATTACTGTCTAATCCATTTACAATAACGTTGTTCATATTATTTTGTCGGTTTGTATTGACACCATTCATGGTATTCAAACCATTTATGTTTTGTAATCTGCCATTTCTTTGTAGCACTGGCCTGCCGATATCCATTGAATTGACAGGAAAATTATTAAGCACCTCGTTTAATTCAGTGTTGGTCTTTATCCTGTCTAAAGGTATAAACTCTGTCGTAGACAACCCAGGAACTTCTGCAGTAGGGGCAACGTTGGGGAAAGCCCCAGTGCCTGGGTTGGAGTTATCTACATCTTCCTTGTTGAGAACCTGAACATCTGGTTCGGTAACAAATCTATCGTCAGTGTTGCGACCAAGAATATGGTTTGTATGTCTAACATGGGGAATATCTAAATGTGTGGCTACGTCTGAGGCGACACTTTCCGTCTTCGTTCCTCCAGTGATTGCGATGAGATCTTTAGTGTCAGCATTTACCGGCTGTTCAGCGTTTATACTAGAAGAGGTGTCGTCAGAGTTCGTTTCGGGTTTCGAAGGAAATGGCGCCGGGGGGTACAGAAAGTCGACTTTCAGACCTTTGTTGCCTGGGTTTTTGCTGTTAGCTGCCTGCGACAAGTCACTTGTTGCGTCTACCTGCAGTGTCGTGGAAGGTGATTCATTGATTGTAGTTGTTACCGGGGGAGTCTTGGAATTTGTTGATGGTTTTGTTATTTCTGTAGGTGTAAGCGCTGTTGGTTTAGGTTCAACTTCTGCAGGGGTTGATTTCGTTGTGGTTGTTGGTTCCTCTTTCTTGATGTGACTTAGATCTACAAACTTTGACTTGACCATAAATCTTGGACCTTTAGACTGGTCCTTGAATTGCCCAGTAATCATCATTGTTGGTTTCTTGATGTTTTGTGATGTAGGTGGGGCTGGTGTCGTTGTTGTTTTCGCAGCGAAGTTATTCATTACTTGCATGGTAAGTTTTGGTCTCATTGAATTCTTGAAGGCAAAGTCTGTCGAAAAGGTAGGCAATGGTTTGATGCGGACTTTGTTTTCTGTTGGAGAAACGCCTAGAGTATCCATCGGATAGATAGGGCCAGTACTTACATCAGAAATCCCTAACTGAGTGAAATCTGTAGGCGCACTGTTTAAATTGGTGTCAAAGTCAAAAGTGTTTGTACTCTCACGTGACTTGGCGTTATCACTCATACTACTCAAGTCAACGCTATTTTTATTACCAGCCATGAATGAATCAAATGGATCAGAGTTTACATTGCCAGACGATACTCTTCCAAATATCGAACTCTCGGAGCCAACTGAATTGTCAATAAAAGTAATGCCATTGCTGTCTGGCGATGAGGAGAGGACGGCGTTGTTGTCAGTTCCGGTGTTTGTACTAGAATCAAAGTCACTATTAAATCTCGACCCGAAACTGCTAAACGGCAGATCACCTCCTGTTTCTGACCCCGTTGCTAAAGTATTCAGCCCAAAGCCTTGGTCTACAGGTGCATTTCCGGTTTCAAATATAAGAAACGGGTTATCAGCTGCGCTTGGTGTGTCCAACTTCGTTTGTAGTGTATTCTCACCAATGAAATCGCTGGGAGATGGGGCATCTAGGTCATTTGTATTGGTTGGCGCAAATGATGCCACATGATTGGTTGGTTTCTTTTTTGTCGTGTCGGAGTTGCCCATGAAAACAGGTAATGTTTCTGTTTTAAATGCGCTCTTTTTGCTGAAAACCATCCCCATGTCGTTCTGGGATTCTAGGAAGAAATAAAAATGCATGTCAATACAAATATAATGTATAAGATATTGATTTTTAAAATACATATAACTGTTTTCATTATATGTATTTTTTACGCAAATTGAACGGTTAGTATCGCTATACATAAACATAGAATTGTGCGTACACGTTTGCTATAATGTATAATTAACTACTAATAAAATGCACTTTTGGTATTATAAAATAATTCAAAACACAATTTCAATGCCAACTGTCTAATTTTGTATTTAATTAAACTACCATTTACCAGATTGAGGAAAGAAACCGCCAAAGTGAGACCAGGAGCTCCGGAGACTGGGTTTGGTCTTCGCGAGTCGCTCCACGGTCTTAGACAGTAGAATGTCGTTAGGTAACACTCTCTGAAATGTGAATAGCATTGTATTTATAATACGTCTCATATAATTTAGATATTTGAAAGTTCTGGTCGACAATATTTGATCTCTCTATCATTGCTAAAACACGTAGTCTTTTATAGTACAACAGAATGAAAGGGTCGTAACTGGTACGTAACGTTCAAATAGCCTAGCTATGCACCAGTCGCACCAGTCGTTGTTTGTCCAGGTCGTGTATTTATTAGTTAGAAATGTATCTTACACTGTAGTATTGCAATATATATGCATGCTTTTGGTGTTGACGATGCCATATAGTAAAATTTCTTTAAGATAAGTGTCATTTGAACATTTATTGCCCTATATCACACAAAATCAACGACCGAATATTTACGAAACCAACTAAATCACTAACGTTAACTAATAACTGCTTTAGGCAATCCTTACTTTAACAAATAGTCCTACCATAAACACAGCATTAACACCCCTTACCCAAGGTTGTACGTTAGCTGGCCTAGCCAAAACCCTAATCAACCACTTAGTAACATACCGAGAATGTATGGACGTCATTTTCGCTCGGTTTTGGGTCAGAGCCGGCGTGGAAAAATGTTATACCTTCCGGGTCAAGATCTTTGGCTGTTCCTATAAACAAATAAGCAGTTTAAACGAGGGCCGATCCAAAAACTTGCCGACATTTGAATCCGATAAGAGATTTGTTTAAACATACATGTAATAAGAAAGTACGTAATATTTACACAAACCCATTATTTTTGAACGAAATTGACAGTAAAGAATATGGTCCATATTGCAAAATGTGCAACAAATCATTTGAAATAAGAATGCTTAAACCCTTACCAAAATTGTGAAAACTATTTCAGGAGTTTCCGTTTATATCAGACTTTACGAGAACATGATATCTTAGAACATGTTATATAATATGGAGCTCTTGTTTCTGTTTCAGGATATTGTTATTTTTTTATATTTTTGTTGTTATAACATTGCAATAATACCTCCATGTAGTGTCCAGACTTTATTTAAGGGTTCACCATTGACCCGGTGTGTTGTCTGTAACACCAGCAGCATTGTCATGGCAACGGTTACGCCCAAGCTCCGTAAATCCATGCGCATTTTGTATTGTTTTCAAAATATTCCGAAACTGACGTTTGTTTTTATAACTATTTTGAAGACTTTTTGTAGATCTGCAGTTTTTATATTTAGATTTCTTGTCCGCTTGATAATTCTTTGCAAAAATATCCGTTTTATTTTTAACTAATTTAAATGAAGTTCGTTCCGGGGGGTTTTCTTGTCAATGTATTTATATGTTATGTATGTTCCTGTTATATTTCACAAAGTAAGTCACTTCAAACGTCCGCCGGAATTCCACCACTGTTAGTTAGCTGTGTCCGTCCAAGCACCTCGCACAATTCTGTTCACCCTGTTATGAAATCGGATACACAAATTGTATAAATATTTCACATATCAAAATATTTAAATACGTCAATAAGTTTGACAATTACGCGTTTATTCGTTTGACTCAAAACATCCCTGGGGCACACGGAAAACGTTTTGATGACGAGGCCCGTCAATAATCGTCATATTATGACTAATTGACTATCCTGTATGTACGATGTATGTGTATACATCGTATATATACAGTTATAACATGATTTCATACTTAACTCCCAGCATTTTTTCAGACATACACATACCAATATGGAAATGGTATCAGGTACGTAGATGGAAGTATCTATCACAGATCAGATGTTGAAAAAAACGAGACGGTAAAAACAAAACACACACACCTAAAGTAATAAATCCAATTTAAAGGCCACATACCTGAGTTTGTCTTGCATGGATGCACGAACACCTTCGTGAAAACAGTGTTTAAAAATCTTAAACATTCTCGAAAAGTCCCCTTTTTATCCCAGGTTTACCGTGTTTTTTAACAAGCAGTTCAGTTAATGATCGTGATATATTCATTAAATGTTCCTGAAAAAAATTCAAAAGTCCGTTTCTGTATTTGAACTATGTATGTGTTTTAAAATAGTAAACTTACATTTGGAATAAATATAGTCTATAGAATGACATCACGTGTTGAATCTTGTTGATCATACAACTACAGAAATGCGCTTTCTTCTTCAAAAACGCATTTCTGCTGTTTATGTAACTTTTTTTATTTATTAGTTTCTACACGATTGAATCGGTAGCCGGGCGTCGATTTTGTAAAGGAGAACAAATAGTTCTTTATGTTCAGTAGAAGTGGGTGTATGTGTGTTTAACGTGTTCATCAAGGTCTGCTCGAGCTTATTGGCTGCACGTCTTAACACTATCACGACTTCGGTTGTGTTTTAATGCCATAAGTGACATAAAATTCACAGTCATAATCATATAAGAATCTTCGACGAAACGGAGATTGTACGACGATCCCATTACTTAATCGTAAGCATTACGGAGAGTGTCCGGAGACGCCGTAATCAGGCTACGTGATAGTCGGTTCCATAGATTTGTGGAACCGACTTGATGTTCAAGTTTGCAACTGTAACACGCTAAATGGAATTAAGTTTTAAAGATACATACAAAGGCTCAACAGTATTATCTTGTCGCGGACAGACTTTCAAATATCCACCGTACAATAATCAGAAATGCTCGCAGCAATCTTAATGCACATCTTCATATAAAAAAAATCGTGGTAATCTTAATTGTGACTGTGGACAAGGCACAGAACAGCAGAACGTCATTTCTTTAAATGTAGTAGATACGGCGAACAACGCATGTTATTGTATCAAAATACTCGAATATTTCATCCTTTAAGTACATCAAAATTATTATTTGGAATAGAAAATTACACAGGCGATAAAACAGTGTGGTGTTTTTTTATTGAAGTCCTTAAGAATATATAATTAACCAAACTTTTCTTTTGATATCACCCTCAAGCACGATATAAATGTTTTGGGATGTTATTACAATGTGTTTTTTTTCTTTCGGTGGCAACCAATTTTCTTTTTTTCCTCAATTTAATAAGTTAATATTTTTTACTTTTTCTAGTTACGTTTTATCATAGATTTAAACGACATTGACGTTACATTGACGCCTGGGAAGGGCTGAAACTAATGTCGTCATAACCTGAAGCCCAACCCATTTGTTAGTTTTGTTTGATTGTATGTGTATGTGTATGTGTAAAGTTTATGTAATTTATACTGTAGACAAATATGAGTAAACTAAATGTACCGGCTACGGGCAGAATCTAAACGATTTATGTTCTTTCTTATGCTTTATTGAAAAGCAGTTAAAGCCGAAATCAGAGTTACGACTTGAATATTACGATTTTACGACAGTTATTGATACGGGTACATGAAGATTAAGTGTCTTAACTGGTACATCAGTTTATTTTTGGAAGTATATAGCGTGAACGGAATGTTTGTTCTTTTAATATAACTATGTAGTAATCAGAGCTGCTTGTCAAAAATCAACATGGTATAAATGTGATAAAATGCGTGATTTCTCAAAAAAGACTGTTTAGCTACAGCTGTATTTCATAAGTGAAGTTGTACGATTTTATAGGTGGGGCTGTGCGCTCAACTGCAGCTGTATTTCATAGGTGAGGCTGTGTGCTCAACTACAGCTGTATTTCATAGGTGAAGCTGTACGCTCAACTACAGCTGAATTTCATAGGTGAGGATATACGTTCAACTACAGCGTATTTCATAGGTGAGGCTGTACGTTCAACTACAGCTGTATTTCATAGGTGAGGCTGTACGTTCAACTACAGCTGTATTTCATAGTTGAGACTGTACGCTCAACTACAGCTGTATTTCATAGGTGAGGCTGTACGTTCAACTACAGCTGCATTTCATAGGTGAGGCTGTACGTTCAACTACAGCTGTATTTCATAGGTGAGGCTGTACGTTCAACTACAGCTGTATTTCATAGGTGAGGCTGTACGTTCAACTACAGCTGTATTTCATAGGCGAGGCTGTACGTTCAACTACAGCTGTATTTCTTAGGCGAGGCTGTACGTTCAACTACAGCTGTATTTCATAGGCGAGGCTGTACGTTCAACTACAGCTGTTTTTCATAGGCGAGGCTGTACGTTCAACTACAGCTGTATTTCTTAGGCGAGGCTGTACGTTCAACTACAGCTGTATTTCATAGGCGAGGCTGTACGTTCAACTACAGCTGTTTTTCATCGGCGAGGCTGAACGTTCAACTACAGCTGTATTTCATGGGCGAGGCAGTACGTTCAACTACAGCTGTATTTCATGGGCGAGGCAGTACGTTCAACTACAGCTGTATTTCATAGGCGAGGCTGTACGTTTAACTTCAGCTGTATTTCATAGGCGAGGCAGTACGTTCAACTACAGCTGTATTTCATACGTGATGCCGATCGGCATGGCCACCTTCTTTTAATAAACAGTAATTATATCAACAACACGACATCAATATATCTGCTTATATATGGAAATACGTGTACGGCAGATATTGTCGTATTAATCATGCGCATGTTCGCGCGCACCATTTTGTTTTCAAAATCAACCCGTTATATACAATTGTATATATATTTATATAAGTCCATAGGCAAACAATGTTTGCAGTATTGACTGTGTTGTTAAATACACACAGAGCGTAAAGAACGAGGCGAGATGAAATTTCAACCTTTTTTGTATGTATTTTTTATTTAGAAGGGCCATGGCAGTGGATGAAATCAAATTTGGAAACCATACCGCTCTTTTCTTGTTTTCTTTCGGAGAAAGAGAAATAAAGCACGACGGGCCTCAAACAGTGATATTTTAAATTTCACGTTTGACTTACAACAATTTATAGCAGGAGCCTTGAATTTTAAGGAAGTCACATATTATTATTATGAAATAAATTACTAAGAAAGGGTTAGGGTTTTCTGACATTTTTACAGCAATCGTAACTACTCGGCCATCTCCGGCAAGATACGTTGACCGTAACAGCTCGTAAAATGTACCTGTATTATTTTTATATATTTCTGAGTGTGACAAAAATTAATACATAACATAACATAACATAACATAACATAAAATATCTTTATTCAGCATTAAACGGCATATGTACATTTATAGCTTTATAATAAAGTACACTATGGAACAGTGAAGACACAAATTATTTACAGAGAGGTCAAGCATTCAAGAAAGTAGAAGTCATGTGACAAAAAACATATACTATACACAATAAATAAACATCTGTCAATAAAGAATACATAGCTAGGGTGGGAGTGTTATGAATCCGCGGTTAAGACCTCACATCTAAAAAATAGACCTACCATGAGGGACATTACCAGGGTCCCTATTCACTGATGCCGCGTGTAAAAGCTCTTATCTGGGTTGTTACAATCTTTCTATGCACCCCGCTCCCCCACCCCCAATTCATAGATCAGCTATTAGCTGCCTACTCAGTCGAGCTTTATTAAAGCTGCACTCTCACAGATTTACCGTTTTTACAACTTTTTTATTTTTAGTCTTGGAAAGAGCAAATTGTTGCGAAAATATCTACAAACTAATGCTAAAAGAGTGTTGACACAAGATCGGATCTCAGATTTTCATATTTCCGTTCGAAAATTAATGTTTAATGCATAAAACATTAATTTTTGAAATTCAATATAAAAATCTGCGATCTTTTTTTTTTTGTCAGCAGTCTAATATCACTTGTTCCCATGGATTTTTGCAAAAATTGGCTCGTTCCAAGACAAAAAATAAAAAAGTTGTCAAAACGTTCAGATGAAATCTGTGAGAGTGCACCTTTAAATAAATAAGTATCAATACAGAGGAGCTGAATTCACACAACCTGATATTTATTAGTTGGCGCCCTGGGCGCCGACTATATTTTGATAGGAATTACTTTAGAAATATTCCAACTTGACTTCTGTAGTTCATAAATTGCAGAACAATGCTTTCAATAGTTTAGTGATAAAATATGAAGTTTTTGAATGTTTTATAAAACTTTACTCTTTAATTGATAAAGAAACCTTAAATCATAATAGACCTGCTTATCATTTTGAAAATTTTGATTTACACGGTACTATTACAATATCCGTTATGTTTGTAAACCTCCTACGCAGTAATCTCCCTTGGTGACGGGAAAAATGCCGAGTTTTGAAAAATTAACCTTGAGCTTAATTGTTTGTTTTGAAAATGTCATTCGAAAGAATGAACTCTAGATCATTCCCTCTTGATGTATATTATTTGTATCCCCGTTCTATATACTCATATGAGTGAAATGTGTTACAAAAATGTATACAAAATATAAAGCAAGGAATTCACATAACATGCCGGTACAAATAAAAGGTGAATTTCATGTTATTGAAATCTATGTACTATACCATATTTCTTCCGAAGAAACGTTTGTATATTTTTGTTATAATTTAGTTTTAGCTTGGGAAAAAACCCAGAATATCTATAATTCCGGGCTTAAACTATTGTAACAATATTATAATATTAACCATAATGTCCTTCAAGCATGTGTACACCCAACATAAAAACAAATATTATCATTGAAATAATAACCACTTTTGGTTATCTGCATACACGTTTTTCTTCTTATTTCATTGCGCCGACTTGATGCTATGCATCAACTTTTTTCTTGATGCTTTTATGGTTGTATGTTTTGCTTGAGAAGTATCCAATTTATAGTAGTGAAAGACAAACACAAGACGTGAGTCTGCTAGTGCTACTAAGTTTATTCTACAAGTGAAGTCCAGTGGTCAAATAAGGGTACACGTATTAATAGATCTATAGTCTGTTTCATAATAGAACAGTTTAAATTTACAGTCTAAATTTATCTGAAATAAAATGTTATCAATATATCGAACTCCATCCAGTTAAGTTCAGTAGTGCATCTATTTTGGTCAAATAGCCCCCACACTTTTGGTCAAATAGCCCCAACTTGCAAAAAAATGGTCAAAACGCACCCAATCTCATCAAAACGCCCCCATTATTTAAAATTACATTTAAAGGTAAGTTGTAATATTTGTAAGATATTTGAAGGTATGTTGTAATATTTTTAAGATATTTGTATTTATAATTGAAGGTATGTTGTAATATGTGTAAGATATTTGTATTTATATTTGAAGGTAAGTTGAAATATTTTTAAGATATTTGAATGTATATTTTAATGTCAGTTGTAATATTTTTAAGATATTTGTATTTATATTTGAAGGTAAGTTGTAATATTTTTAAGATATATTACATTTACATAATTGCTAATCAAACAAAACCATTTGTTGATAATTAAAATGTTTAAAAAAAATGCACATATTAAAGACTTATAAATTAGAAAAGATAGGGCATCTTAATTATCACATTGCTATTCGTATGTTTTTGGTATGTGACATGTTAATTGATGACTACTAGTGCAAAATGGCAAGAAACTCTTTAATGTTGCTAAATGTGCAAAATAAATAACCAGCTTCATCATACTCATGTTTTTTTCTAAAGTAGCACGTTTTATTGTTTTCAAGCGAAATATATTAGATGAGTATTGATCTTGGAACCAGCACGACCAGGGGACGAATGTGCCTCTCACATAAGAGACATATTCATAGCACTGAGGGACCTCAATTCCGCCGACCACCTTGAGCCGCTACTGAACTACATAATGATGTAATAATATAGTATTTAAAGTAATATTTTAAAACATTATCTGGTAAAATTGTCAGATTTATTAATATACAAATAATGTTAATTGCACTTCATTTGTAAAAGTAAAGGTTTAAAAATGTTTTGGAATAACATAAGTATGCATACATACATATAAAAAAAGAAAAGAAAAGTGAGGGCGTTTTTTTGGGGCTATTTGACCAATTTTAAAATGTGAGTGGGGGCTATTTGACCAAAATGTGGGCTATTTGACTTGGAAAAAATAGATACGATAAGATAAGATAAGATTTATTTAAAGTCGGCAAGACAGATATACAGACAACATAAGCTCTGATTAGCTTTTACAACCGACTATTTAATAAATGTATATGGATAACAAGCAGCTACAAGAAAGTAAAACTTACATAATTACAGCATAAAAGCTATGGGAGACATGCTAATCTTACCAAAGGTTTAAAAGAGCTTAAAAAATTATTACTACATGGCAAAAAATGTAAATGACATAAGTGTGTTTGTTTTAAAAAACGGCATAAGAAATCAAAATATCAGCTCAAATCAGATTTGAAGTGACCTGATTAGCATGCTACTCATAGTAAATAAAATTAAATCATTTGATATAAATTATTAAATATTATACTATTACCGACATGGCACACAGAAAATCACAATTATGCTAGGTTACAGGTATCCAGGTTATACAAGATAGACATGCATGCTATTTTCTAAAGCAGCTAACCAAAAGACACAGCAAATCACAATAATGCTAGCTAAGGGTACAGGTATCCAGGTTATACAAGATAAGCAGACATGCATGATATTTTCTAAAGCAGCTAACCAAGAGACAAAATAATGCAAGCAACACAATGCAAAATAAGGCAGAAATACGAAAGCATAACTAAGCAAGATAATGTTTGAGTACAAAACAATGCAAACTGAGGTAAGAATACAGAGCAATACAAACAACACAGTTAAAACAATGCAAGCAAACAGAAAAAAACCCAGATCATGCAATTAACATACATGTATGTGGGTTGCTAACAAGAACTACAGATCAGAAAAAAGCTATACCTGTGCTATGTTTTAGGCCCATGAACAAGCAACACATTTACATTCTTTACCATTCCAATTTGACATTAAACTTTTAAACTGATTAAAATTTGTGCTAGAGCGATATTCTTCGGGAAGGGAGTTCCATAGCACAGGCGCAGCAAATCTGAATGTGTTCTTACCGTAGGTGGTAGAGCAATACGGGGTACCTGCAAAATATTAGAGTATCTGAAACCTAAGTTTGAGTTTCGTTGAACAACAAGATTTTGAAGAACAACGGGTGATATTTGAACAACGGGTGATATTTTGTTAACTATTCTATAAGTTTCATTAGCCATGGTACGCATCCTTCTGACATGAAGTGTTGGTAAAATTACTTTTGTTAACAAATCTTGATAGGGTGAGCAGAAGACAAATCTAAGCGCCATTTCCTGAAGTTTTTCCATTTTCTTAGTATTAGCTTCACCGCAAAAATGCCAAGTCATTGGACAAAAAATTGAAATTTGACAGAATGAAGGTATGGAAGACAATTAATCGGTTTAGCTTACCCAAGATTATGTCCGATTCTCTTTAGAATGTTAAGCTGTTCAGCTGCTTTCTTGCATAAATAACCAATGTGGAGATCAAATTTAAGTTTGTAGTCAATATGAATCCCTAGCAGTTTTACAGACTCTTCACATGTAATTTCAGTGTTGCCAATGTTAAAGCTCGGATGTTTTAAATGGGTTTTATTACCAACAGCAATGGCTTGAAACTTGCTTGCATTTTATTACAAGTAAACCAATCTATTAGGATTTTACTTTTATCCTGTACAGTAAAACTGATTTAACTTCATCAAAATTCTTGGAATGATAAGACAGTGTATTGTCGTCTGCATAGTTGTATAAGGTGCCTTTATGAATGAAGTACAAAATATCATTAATGAAAACATTGACCAATTGGGGACCAAGTATAGATCCTTGAAACACCTTTGCTTATTTCGGCCCAGGAACTTACTAAATTTATGACGGTAAAGTTGGAAGGTAGTTGGTAGTTGGGGATTCGAATAATCAACTACTTACCAGTTGCCAGTTGGGGATTCGAATATTCAACAACCTGCTAGTTGCCAGTTGGGGATTCGATAAACACTGTTTTAATTCACTTTTATTGGTATATTCGCCAGTCGGATATTCGACCATTTCCAGTCGATTATTCGCGAATGTTCAACTGCAAACCAGTCAGTAGTTGGGGATTCAGATTATGCCTATATATATGGTTTTAAAGGTCACATATGGGAAAATTAATCGCCAAATGTTTCTCTATGCATGTACACATATGTATCTTTGCAACAAACACTGTATACAATTTTTCTCGTATATTTGACAGTCGGACATTCGACCATTTCCAGTCGATTATTCGCGAATATTCAACTGCTTACCAGTCAGTAGTTGGGGATTCAGATTATGTCTATATACGTATATGGTAGATGGAAGCCTAAACAAGGTTTAAATCTGGGATTGAAGAGTTGTTCGCCCCAGCATATTTAAACTGAATATCTATATTATACGCCGGTCCATGTTGACAGTTTCACTCGCACAAGTAGGTAGGAACAACAGCATATACTATAATACATGTACATGTATGTACATATTGCTTTTAGTCACTACTTCAAGTTATTTAGTACAGTCAAACTTCAAGTTATTTACTAGAAGAAAATAAACCCTGAAACACTTTTCTATTCCGATTGTTAATCAAGTTATTTACTACAATAAAATAAATCCTGAAACACGTATCTATTCCGATTGTTATATAAATACTATTGCCAGTTGAATTCTAAATTAAATCTAATTATTGTAATGTTCTCACCATAAACATGTTTATGCAATATATTAGTGCATTAATATATATATATCTAAATAATATTGTATGTGATCGTTTCATTGTTTAACATCGAAAACACCCTCGGGTATTGCCCCATAGTATTTACATGAAGGTAAATTCCTTCACCGCTTGGTCTCTTAAACACGTGCCATTCAAATTAGAAATTGAATTCATTTCTCGCCAACAGAAAAATTAGCATGCTATTTAGTATTGTAGAAAATATACCGCGCCGATCGCATTGTGTTGTTGCTTGCGTAATATAAGTAATTATGTGTGTAAAATAATGGTACGAATGTATATAAAATTTGAAACATATTGAGTACGAATAAATAAATTTCCGTGAAATTCCGTGGCTTACGGAAAACGCGTAGTAATATATTGTGTCTGATACCTAATAAAAAGAATATGTAGCTTGTACGAAATGTGTTTGCTTCCTTTAAATATTCTCTATCACATGTTTACATATTTTGACTTACATTTAAAACCAACTCCAAACTAAAGCCGAACCAGACAGCGAACTATTTGCCGGATGTCAATACAACCTAAATGTGTTGTTCGGTCAGTGTTATGGCGGATTTAGACATTTCATAAAAATTCAGTTTTCGATGAAATATTGCATCGTTTCTTTTTTGAAGCGTTTTATAAACATTGCCCATGGTTAGCAATAAGCTATAAAAGTCCTTATATCGTCTCACTAACGAAACGTCAGAAAAATGACGTCCTTTTCGCCATTTACCCCACCAGTTGTGAAGAGGTTGCTCAGTCACAAGAAAGGCGATTCTGACCGAGAAGATAAATGGTCTGAAAAGGCGGTTAAAAGCCTAGTTAAGAAGCTGAAAAAGTCTGGTGGCCTTGATGAATTGGAAAAGTCCATAACTAATCAGGACGCCACAACAAAATGCATTACTATTCCTCGGTAAGCAGTGAGTGTGATTTACGTTGTGTGTTCGCATTTTTTCAATTAAAATTATTCAAAACTTGAGGTGATAAAAATATGTAGATGAATCTACATGTTATAACAGTATGACATTCTCGACAAAGATGTAGACACAATAGCATAGATGTAGTGAGTGTGGGTAAGAACAAGCGGTCCCTTTAGCTCAGTCAGTAGAATGCAGTGCAAGTCCAAGTAAATGTTTGTGGACATATTTTTTTATATGGCAAATCTGTTACGTACAAATTGTTTTATCGCCATTGTGGGCCATTCATTCAGATTGGGATTTTGGGCATTAATAAATCTATAAAAGATCATTAAAACAATAATACAATGAAAACTGCAAGAACAAGCCATACAGTACACTCAACGAGTTAGACCCACTTTCCTCGCTCACTCCGAGGGATAAAGTCGATGATCGCGGGTTTCCTCCGAGGGTAAAACTGTTGCCCTCGCTAAAATTCCCCCGAGTTCCTCCGAGTGGCTGGCTTACCGCCGAGTTTAATATGAACGATAACGTTGAGAATCGTCCGATTTTATGATCCCGCGGCGGAACTCCGAGTCTAATCAGATAAGCAAGAAATCATTCTTGTTTAGAAGTTATTTATTTTTATGCTTATGCACATTGTTAAGCGTAAAAGATTCTTACATGTACCAACGTTTAATTTGTATTTATGTCCGTAAACGCCAATTGAATATTGTCTTTGATTATAAACATTGAATCATTAAAGTATATCCACCTCTGACTTCAAGCGCGTGATCAATACAATGTAGAATATACTATTTATTATTGGTGGTTAAAAATAGCTATGACGTTTCATGGAATTTTCCACAGAAAACGAGGCAAAGAAGGCCTTCAACACCATGCGCTGTGAACTTTGAACGCGTGTTTGACCTCCTGATTTTCCGAAAATGTGTAACATAGAATTTCTCAGAAGAAAAATGTTTATCAGTCATTAGCAAAAACACATGCATAAGATGCATGTGCAACTAGTGAAATACGACTGCATTCTTGTGGTAAGCTAACTTAATGCAAAACGGGCAGAGGAAAAAGAATAATAGCAATTTACTGGAGCCGTCGTAATCAGTTGAAAATTTTAATACAATAAATATAACTTTAGCGTAGATTCTTATCTAGTGTCCGCAGAGTTTCGCGGAGTTAACCCCTCCGAGGAACGCCGAGTTCATTATTCTTCGGTCGACTGATCACCCTCCGAGGGCCTTAAATTCAAACTCCGAGGAACGCGGACAGTCGATAAAATCATTTTGTTGTCCGCGATAGCAAAAATCCGCGGAGGGAAACGGAAAGTGGGTCTAACTCGTTGAGTGTACTGTATCATATATGTTTTTTTGTATTAGTTCTTTGTAGAAAATCTTTCTTAAGAAAACATAATGGGTACCGCAAAGAGCCATAGTGTTCAGAAGTTTGATATGCAAAATTGTTATCTGTGTCATAAGAAGCTTTGTTTACCCATTTTTTAATGGAATTAATGCTTGTTTTGTGCAAAATACTTCTGCAGTTACATGGTGAAATAAAAGTATAATCCTTTTTAATTTCAAACATCAAATACTTCTCTTTATTCAAACTTAATATTTTTCAAACCCGTTCAGACGTTTAGGGAAAAGAAGAATGCCTTTTTGAATGTCAATTATTTTAGACTAAGTGCAGTGCTAGTGTCCCGGCAGCTGTGAGTTTGAGCCCAAAATATTTCTAGCTAGGGTTACTTATAGAAATAAAGTTCTCATGAAAGTAAGGTACTGTTAACTTAATTTGGTCTTTACTTCTATGCACAATCTAGTCAGGTCAGTGTCATGCTATGAAAGTGAATGTCATACTTAGCGCATCTCTAATACAGCTCAAACGGTATGCCCAATATTTAAATAGACCAAACAACACATTTTTACATGCAATCTTTGAAAACAATTCTGAGGACAGATATTCTTATATCTATAGACTAGTAAACTGTAATGCATAGTTTTTTTATTAAAGTATTGTCTTTTTACTGTTAAAAGGAAGGCCGGTCTGCCAACTTTTTTAATTTATGACAATTGATTCAATCAAAATTTAAAGTTCATGTTTGTTATTGTAACTCCAAAAGCGAGTCATCTTCATTCTTTGAACTAGAAAGTGTATTTTACCTGAAGGTGAAGGTAATTGGCTCAAGAGTGTAAATAATAATTGATGGAGTAGTAACAGAGTGTGTATACTATGTGATTAATTGCGTCATTAATGCTCTATCGGAAGGCAATATTTTGGTTTAAATGTAGACTTCAAACAAAGATAACTTTACTAGTTCTTCACCATTTTAAATGAAACCTAGCGCAGTCAACACCGCTTACAGGGCCCCACCTTCGTTCTTTTATCAGAGTTTGATTGAGTCTTTAAACACTTCGACAAACCGTTTCACAAAACCGCTGCCTGATGAAACACTGTCAAAGCATTATTTTGGAAACAGGTTTGTTTCAGTGTTTGAGAAATTTAATCACCTTATCAAACTCCAGTAATTCAACAAAGACAGGGCTCTTTAAGTGCCATAGACTGAACTTTGTTTCCTTTAAAATGGTGAAGAAAAATAAAAGTTATCTTTGTTTTAAGTCTTCATTCCTAGAATATTGCCTTCCGTTGTAGCATTTATGACGTAATTTATCATTGTGGTATACACACATCGAGTTACAAAAAGTGAAAAAATATATTTGTAAATTACACAATCATGTTCCATTCTATGTTATAAGATATAATGAAATGTGGGTAACAGGTTTTATTTTTGTGGCTTCCATCTGTCCAGGTCCAATCATTTTTGTTGCTTATTTGGCACTCTTTTTTATGCTTTATTTATGCTTGAGATATAATCTTTTAACCAATCTATTTTTTTGTATTTTATTATTTTGCTTTAATATGTAATCATACATGTATGCATCATCCATCATGTTTTGTACTTATACTAATATAATTTATTTACACTGTAGTATATGTACATTGTTCATTTCATCTCATCAGGTCTCCAATAGATTCCCCGCTGTAAGTTGATTCATTATTCTCGTTTCTGTTACCAACAATAACCTTGTACTAGGGCTTTTTATGCTACAAGAGTTTAACAAATTATTTGAGAAATTATTTATGATAACAGACTGTTATTCTAATTGAATGGATTTTTGGTCAAGAGTCGAAAGCCTTGATTTTATATAAAAAAAAGATCCACTTTGGGCAAAATTCTAGAGATGCATGGGTGAAAGTTTTCCTGATTTTGAAAGGCTCCAGGAATATTTTTTTCCAAATCATGTAAATCTTGGAGGTTGGGTTGGGGGTGGCTCATGGATTGGAATTCATCTGTTTGATAATATCACCTAAAGTAACAGTTGTAACCACACAGCAATCTGTGGCAAGCTTCTGTGTTCCTATTGACGACCGCAGGCCCAGAGCATTTTTTTGGTTTTTCGCTTTTCCTACCTTTCACCCATGTCGCAAAAATAAGTCGCAAATAACTATATTAACATTGTAAATACATATAGATAAATCACTGTTACTAACATTTCAAAGTTTCGATATTGAGAAATACAAGTATAAAAAGCCCAAGTAGCAAATCATAATTATTGGACACTTGGTAAAATTACAAAATGTCATAACGGCATTATACACACAACTTCAGGACTGTTATATGTTCATTATATATGTACAGTGCTCCATAAATCATGTTCCTACATAAATTTTGCCAAATTCTTTGGCAATGGTGGTGCTGAATTATTAAAAATATTTAAATTAACAGATTTGTATGGTAAGCCAATGATAATGATTATCTAACTTACTGAAATGGTTTTACTGAGTGTCAATTTCTGCATGTGTTTCATGGGTTATGTTGGAGAAAAGTTTCATGTTAACAAATCAGTTTTCAGTTTTTGTTTAACTGCATGCATGAGGTTATCATATTTATTTAGAGTAAATATTTGCATTTTAAGTTCATAATCACTATTTGTAATAGCACCAGAAAGTGATTGTGATATACTTAAATTAGACACAGATGCCAATTGTTTTTTGAGAGCCCACATATTCTTTATCAATGCCAAGAAGTACTGTGATAATAAAGGGTTAAAGTCAAACCTTTTTTAGTTCACCTGAGCACTTTGTGCTCAGCTTGAGCTATTGTAGTAGGGAGATTGTCTGTGGTCTGACCATCATCAAATGTGCTCTTTTGTGATAGGTCAACTCCAACTTAAATATTGTAAGAGTATGTTTTTGAATGTGATAGTGGGCCATCTTGTCCCTCTTGCTTTGTATTGTTCAAATACTTTCTTTTTTTCTGAATCTAAACTTTCGAGTTCTTAAGTGTGTTAGTACATGTACGAATAGGTAATCTGCCGGACTGTGCAAAAGCATTAAGTAAACTTAAAATACCAAAAATGTGATCAGTACCATGGTTTGTGTAGGTGTTGGCTGTGGTGTTGGTTTGATAAATGAGTTCCAGCTAGATGGTCTGCCCTACACTGGTGGTTGTAGAGGAGCCACTGTAAATGCCCCTCCCCAGGTGGCTGTAGAGGAGCCACTGTTAATGCCCCTCCCCAGGTGGCTGTAGAGGAGCCACTGTTAATGCCCCCTTTCCCAGGTGGCTGTAGAGGAGCCATTGTTAATGCCCTTCCCCAGGTGGCTGTAGAGGAGCCACTGTTAATGCCCCCTCCCCAGGTGGCTGTAGAGGAGCCACTGTTAATGCCCCCTCCCCAGGTGGCTGTAGAGGAGCCACTGTTAATGCCCCTCCCCAGGTGGCTATAGAGGAGCACTGTTAATGCCCCTCCCCAGGTGGCTGTAGAGGAGCCACTGTTAATGCCCCCTCCCCAGGTGGCTGTAGAGGAGCCACTGTTAATGCCCCTCCCCAGGCGGCTGTAGAGGAGCCATTGTTAATGCCCTTCCCCAGGTGGCTGTAGAGGAGCCACTGTTAATGCCCCCTCCCCAGGTGGCTGTAGATGAGCCACTGTTAATGCCCCCTCCCCAGGTGGCTGTAGAGGAGCCACTGTTAATGCCCCCTCCCCAGGTGGCTGTAGAGGAGCCACTGTTAATGCCCCCTCCCCAGGTGGCTGTAGAGGAGCCACTGTTAATGCCCCCTCCCCAGGTGGCTGTAGATGAGCCACTGTTAATGCCCCCTCCCCAGGTGGCTGTAGAGGAGCCACTGTTAATGCCCTTCCCCAGGTGGCTGTAGAGGAGCCACTGTTAATGCCCCTCCCCAGGTGGCTGTAGAGGAGCCACTGTTAATGCCCCTCCCCAGGTGGCTGTATAGGAGCCACTGTTAATGCCCATCCCAAGGTGGCTGTAGAGGAGCCACTGTAAATGCCCCCTCCCCAGGTGGCTGTAGAGGAGCCACTGTTAATGCCCCCTCCCCAGGTGGCTGTAGAGGAGCCACTGTTAATGCCCCCTCCCCAGGTGGCTGTAGAGGAGCCACTGTTAATGCCCCCTCCCCAGGTGGCTGTAGAGGAGCCACTGTTAATGCCCCCTCCCCAGGTGGCTGTAGATGAGCCACTGTTAATGCCCCCTCCCCAGGTGGCTGTAGAGGAGCCACTGTTAATGCCCTTCCCCAGGTGGCTGTAGAGGAGCCACTGTTAATGCCCCTCCCCAGGTGGCTGTAGAGGAGCCACTGTTAATGCCCCTCCCCAGGTGGCTGTATAGGAGCCACTGTTAATGCCCATCCCAAGGTGGCTGTAGAGGAGCCACTGTAAATGCCCCCTCCCCAGGTGGCTGTAGAGGAGCCACTGTTAAAGCCCCCTCCCCAGGTGGCTGTAGAGGAGCCACTGTTAATGCCCCCTCCCCAGGTGGCTGTAGAGAAGCCACTGTTAATGCCCCCTCACCAGGTGGCTGTAGAGGAGCCACTGTTAATGCCCCTTTCCCAGGTGGCTGTAGAGGAGCCACTTTTAATGCCCCCTCCCCAGGTGGCTGTAGAGGAGCCACTGTTAATGCCCCTCCCCAGTTGGCTGTAGAGGAGCCACTGTTAATGCCCCTCCCCAGGTGGCTGTAGAGGAGCCACTGTTAATGCCCCTCCCCAGGTGGCTGTAGAGGAGCCACTGTTAATGCCCCTCCCCAGGGGGCTGTAGAGGAGCTGTTAATGCCCCCTCCCCAGGTGGCTGTAGAGGAGCTGTTAATGCCCCCTCCCCAGGTGGCTGTAGAGGAGCCACTGTTAATGCCCCTCCCCAGGGGGCTATATAGGAGCCATTGTTAATACCCCTCCCCAGGTGGCTGTAGAGGAGTCTGTATAGGAGCCAATGTTAATGCCTCTCCCCAGGTGTCTGTAAAGGAGCCACTGTTAATGCCCCCTCCCCAGGTGGCTGTAGAGGAGCCACTGTTAATGCCCCTCCTCAGGTGGCTGTAAAGGAGCCACTGTTAAATGCCCCTCCCCAGGTGGCCGCAGAGGAGCCACTCTTAATGCCCCTGCCCAGGTGGCTGTAGATGAGCCACTGTTAATGCCCCCTCCCCAGGTGGCTGTAGATGAGCCACTGTTAATGCCCCCTCCCCAGGTGGCTGTAGAGGAGCCACTGTTAATGCCCCCTCCCCAGGTGGCTGTAGAGGAGCCACTGTTAATGCCCCCTCCCCAGGTGGCTGTAGATGAGCCACTGTTAATGCCCCCTCCCCAGGTGGCTGTAGAGGAGCCATTGTTAATGCCCTTCCCCAGGTGGCTGTAGAGGAGCCACTGTTAATGCCCCTCCCCAGGTGGCTGTAGAGGAGCCACTGTTAATGCCCCTCCCCAGGTGGCTGTATAGGAGCCACTGTTAATGCCCATCCCAAGGTGGCTGTAGAGGAGCCACTGTAAATGCCCCCTCCCCAGGTGGCTGTAGATGAGCCACTGTTAATGCCCCCTCCCCAGGTGGCTGTAGAGGAGCCACTGTTAATGCCCCCTCCCCAGGTGGCTGTAGAGAAGCCACTGTTAATGCCCCCTCACCAGGTGGCTGTAGAGGAGCCACTGTTAATGCCCCTTTCCCAGGTGGCTGTAGAGGAGCCACTTTTAATGCCCCCTCCCCAGGTGGCTGTAGAGGAGCCACTGTTAATGCCCCTCCCCAGTTGGCTGTAGAGGAGCCACTGTTAATGCCCCTCCCCAGGTGGCTGTAGAGGAGCCACTGTTAATGCCCCTCCCCAGGGGGCTGTAGAGGAGCTGTTAATGCCCCCTCCCCAGGTGGCTGTAGAGGAGCCACTGTTAATGCCCCTCCACAGGGGGCTGTATAGGAGCCACTGTTAATGCCCCTCCACAGGTGGCTGTAGAGGAGTCTGTAGAGGAGCCACTGTTAATGCCCCTCCCCAGGTGTCTGTAAAGGAGCCACTGTTAATGCCCCTCCCCAGGTGTCTGTACAGGAGCCACTGTTAATGCTCCTGCCCAGCTGGCTGTAGATGAGCCAGTGTTAATACCCCCCCCAGGTGTCTGTAAAGGAGCAACTGTTAATGCCCCTTCCCAGGTTGCTGTAGAGGAACAACTGTTAATGCTCCTCCCAAGCTGGCTGTATAGGAGCCACTGATAATGCTCCTCCCAAGATGGCTGCTAAGGAGCCACTGTTAATGCCCCTCCACAGGTGGCTGCAGAGGAGCCACTGTTAATGCCCCCTCCCCAGGTGGCTGTAGAGGAGCCACTGTAAATGCCCCTCCCCAGCTGGCTGCAGAGGGGCCACTGTTAATGCCCCCTCCCAGGGTGGCTGTAGAGGAGCCACTGTTAATGCCCCCTCCCCAGGTGGCTGTAGAGGAGCCACTGTTAATGGCCCTCCCCAGGTGGCTGTAGAGGAGCCACTGTTAATGCCCCCTCCCCAGGTGGCTGTAGAGGAGCCAGTGTTAATACCCCTTTCCCAGGTGGCTGTAGAGGAGCCACTTTTAATGCCCCCTTCCCAGGTGGCTGTAGAGGAGCCACTTTTAATGCCCCCTCCCCAGGTGGCTGTAGAGGAGCCACTTTTAATGCCCCCTCCCCAGGTGGCTGTAGAGGAGCCACTTTTAATGCCCCCTCCCCAGGTGGCTGTAGAGGAGCCACTTTTAATGCCCCCTCCCCAGGTGGCTGTAGAGGAGCCACTTTTAATGCCCCCTCCCCAGGTGGCTGTAGATGAGCCACTGTTAATGCCTCTCCCCAGGTGGTTGTAGAGGAGCCACTGTTAATGCCCCTCCCCAGGTGGCTGTAGAGGAGCTGTTAATGCCCCCTCCCCAGGTGGCTGTAGAGGAGCCACTGTTAATGCCCCTCCCCAGGGGGCTATATAGGAGCCATTGTTAATACCCCTCCCCAGGTGGCTGTAGAGGAGTCTGTATAGGAGCCACTGTTAATGCCTCCCCCCAGGTGTCTGTAAAGGAGCCACTGTTAATGCCCCTCCCCAGGTGTCTGTATAGGAGCCACTGTTAATGCCCCTCCCCAGCTGGCTGAAGAGGAGCCTCTGTTAATGCCCCTCCCCAGGTGGCTGTAGAGGAGCAACTGTTAATGCCCCCTCCCCAGGTGGCTGTAGAGGAGCCACTGTTAATGCCCCTCCTCAGGTGGCTGTAAAGGAGCCACTGTTAAATGCCCCTCCCCAGGTGGCCGCAGAGGAGCCACTCTTAATGCCCCTGCCCAGGTGGCTGCAGATGAGCCACTCTTAATGCCCCTCCCCAGGTGGCTGCAGATGAGCCACTCTTAATGCCCTTTCCCAGGTGGCTGTAAAGGAGCCACTGTTAATGCCCTTTCCCAGGTGGCTGTAGATGAGCCACTGTTAATGCCCCTCGCCAGCTAGTTGTAGGGGAAGCATGGTTAATTGCCTTCTCCTGGTTTCTTCACAAGAGCCACTGTTTATGAACACAAGTATTCACATTATCTCCCTTTATATATAAAAACTGAATTCATCTCAATGATCACATGAATTGTTTATACTTTCAAGGCCCCCCCCCCTGTTTTTTTGAAGGAATGAGGACAGTCTCAGTTATTACTGATACAACTTATTTAACTTTGCAATTGTATTCAAAACCTTGGCACATGGCAGACAAGCCTTCAAAACATTACAAAACATGCAGATTTTGTTAGAAGTTATTTATGCATATTAAAGTAAGATATTTGTTCCTTTAATGGAGAAATTAAATTTCATTGTCAGTTCAATCAATACATGTCTTTAAGTATTATTTCATATCAATGGAGCATTATGTATGACATGGAAGAAGAAATCAAATATATTCTGTCTAGAATGCTCGTACATACGTTTTTTCTTGTTGTCATAGTCTCAAAAACATGCTTTCAGGCCAAATATAAATTACTTGAAATGACCTTAAATATGATATTATGTGTTGGTTATGAAATCACTAGACCACACACATCCTTACAGAGAGTGAGAGCATTTCTCAGCAATACACAGGTGTTATCAGCAAACCAAACAAATAACTCTGCAGGAATGTAAACATATCCTGTAACTAGTCCACAAGAAAGTAGTCCTGAGACTGATGTTGACCTACTGAGGTGGTCTATCTAGGTCAATATAGTTTATATTATCAGGTCAATGTATTGTGTTGCTATTGATTTTCTGGTAGATGTATCTATTTATCTGGTATTAATATTGTCTTAATGGGGGGGGGGGAAGTACTAAGAGACCTAGAGTTTAGATTAGATGTTCCCTTGTGTATTTAACTTAGTAGTAGATAATTTTGTAAAATCTTATTGATTTAGAAGTCAATAAGATTTACATAATATGATCCAAATTCAACTGTTCTTAGATAAAATGGTCATGTGTAGTAGATAATTTTGTAAAATATTATTGATTTAGAAGTCAATAAGATTTACATAATATGATCCAAATTCAACTGTTCTTAGATAAAATGGTCATGTCTGTTAAGATGTAAAACTGAAAGTCTTTTAATTAAGCATTGTACTTTTTGGAGGCTAATATGGGATCTAATTTGCTTGAAATGTCTGTCATAATCTAAGTTGTAAAACTACACATACTTATATGAGGCAAATATTTTTTGGATATACTGGTATATATAATTATTCTAACAAGTAAAATACAAAATAAAAACACCATCTGATATGGCCGTCTATTTTTAAAATAAGTAAAAAAAAAACAACGCAGAAAAAATCCTGGCAGATAATAGTAACTTGTCTGTAATAACAGCAATTCCTAAATAACAAAGATATACATATATATTTATAATGAAGGAATTCTAGGGCATGGAATGACATGACACAGGGCAGTCGTTGTCCTATATTTGGACTTTTCTGATAGGGGAAATATGTGTTTTTTTGACTTTGATTGGGAATTCCCATTTTTCCTAGAAATTAACAATATTGTTTACGAAAGACAGCAATATAGTATCAACTTTATGAGGTTGAAAAAATATGTTGCTAAGAGGCAAATACATTATTCCTAACACAAAAAATAAAGCAATGTTCTAATCACGAATTTTCATTGAAATGTTCTAGGAATATGCTCTTTGGTGTTGTTTCTGTGTAATAAATGCAACAGCTTTTATCCGATCTTCATGGAGGTTGGTCAGAATTTTGGTCAGCAAGATATTAAGACAAGTGTAAATATAGGTCATCTCTGGTAAAAAAACTACCATAAGTTACTAGGTCAAATATTAAGACAACATATTGTGTGAAGTTTTGCTTATTTGTTTCACAAATTCACAGAGTGATGCATGGCTCCTTATTAATGATGGAAATAGTTAACCTGTATGATTCCTGTGTCCAAGCAGTGTGTGGTAGGGATTGAAAATCGGACCAAAGTCATAATCGATCATCGAAAATAATCGGACGAGCCATTTCGATCAATCATAGATTATATAATCAAAACGGAACAAGTGAATACATTACAAATATATCCCAAACTATATTGGTTTGTACATACATGTCTTTAAATGAATAAACATATTACAATCAGTTATGTTTTATATGCTGTTTTGTTTTACATTCCAGGTTACAATTGATAATTTAGTAAAATGTTTTTAGGAGATAACTTAATTCTAAAATTATTGAGAATTAAAACTTGATTTTTCCACACTACAAGTATATACCAGACAGTAGTTTTATATTTATTAAAAAGATCAATCATAAACTGATGAATTAATTACATAATTATCAGCATTTTCATCACTTTAAAACAGATATTACATAAATTGGAACAAAAATGTAGTACAAAATGTATTTACATGTAGCATTTTAGAAAATGTTCAATCTTTTACATGAAATACTTATCAATTATAATGACATCATGTTGAAATGAATTTAATATTTTTCTAGCAAGATATAACATGGGGAAATGCTGATCATAACACCTACATCATTTTTACTTGATATTTTTTTTATATTTGATATTACAATGAAGATGATTTTTTACTTTAATAAGACACGTTCGTCCATGGGAGCACATTTTGAAACGGATGTTGCGAGAGTGCATGAGCTCCCCTGATTTCTAATTGCCGTATAAGTCCGTACCGTTTCCCGTTTTAAAGAAAATCAGTACATACCCAACACGGTTACTTCCCTTTGCCGTACATTAGCGATAATCGATTATGGAATAATGAAATCGATTATCGCCAACCTCGGACACAAATAATCGACTTTCGACAATACTCGATCATCGTTTAATCCCTAGTGTGTGGATATTTTTCTCCTCCGACATCTTTTTATTTTTATTTAATTAAAACAGCCCTTAACTATATTTTTACATGTGTACTCAATTTGTCAAATATTGGTCAAATGGCTTTATTTCGATTGTTTTATACCCATTACTATATCAAAAGCCTAAAGGGCCAGAATTCACTCAATATTCAAACTTGGTGCACAGTTATCAAACTCTGCTGTTTATTCAATGTTGGTTGTTGAACAGGAAAGGTGGTCCAGTGTCAAAGCTTAACAACTTAACAACAAGAATTTTTATTTTTGAATTTCAATTGATTGTCAAGCTGGCTCAACAAACAACAGTCTGAACATGACTTTTGAGCTCACTCAACAATTTCTTTTTATGAAATTGAATTCTTAAGAAATGTTTAAGTTGTTAATGACATCATCTGATTTCAAATGTAGTGTGTCAAAATTTTCTTTAGGGGCTCCCAAAGTGCAAAACTGATGGGAGGGCAAACAATTAATATGTTTTAATTAGTTTGTGTTTATCTAGTAATGAGAAACAATCTTTTTCAGGAGTTACTTAAAAACATACAATCTTTGCAACATGTTTTGGTAAACTAGTAAGGAGTTGAGTAAATTTTTGCTTTGGCTGAAACAGTACTTTTTCAGAAAAGTCTGTTCACAAGATAAAGTGATGTTATGACAAAATTGCCACACTACCCAATCAAAAGTGTCTTGTGGTTTCCTTGTTATATCTTTTCAAATAGGAAATATATTCTAGAAAAGACTGAAAAATATTTTATTTACTACCTTGAAGGTTACACAAATGCAAATATCTTGTTTGAAATAGAAGTAATCACCACAGAGCCACAACGCATTGCTGATTGGCTAATTCCAAAATTTGATAAAATATTCTTTCGTAAAAATTAATCAGCTGCTCATAACACCTACACACGTTTGAAAAGATGTTTGTTAAATATTGAACCTAAATACTGAAATAAAAAAATGAAATTTTTACGTTTTGATCCTTCAAATCAACTTTTGCACTGTGGAAGGACCTCATAGTGTTTCGTCAGGCAAGCTTAACAATATTTTTCTGAATGTTGAACACCACATTCATTTCTTTGTATTGTTGAATGATGTTTTTCCAGCTAGCCAGCTCAACATTCGATGTAGTTTGTCGGCCAAGCTCAACAATCATTTCCTGGCCCCAATTTCTCGAAACTTCTTAAGCTTAACAGGCTTAAGTCGCTTATTTCAATTAGCCTAAATACATACTAATAATGGATTTTGATAAATGAAAAATGGTTTCTTCTAATTAGCGTACAGAATTTTCTTATATAATTTATAAAAACTCCAAAAGAAGTTAATATAACACATATTATAGAACAGCAAAAGTAGTGAGATTAGCTTAAGCCTGTTATAAGGGTCTTAAGAAGATAGGAGAAATTGGGGCCTGAATGTTAATCATGTCATTATGTCATGTCAGGCTGGCCTGATTTTACAGTTCCGTTAGTCAAATGCCATTTGTCAGGCCAGCTGAACAATCATTTTATGATGTTAAATGATGGTTGTTGAGCCAACTCAATATTAAGTTGCCCATCTAGGTCGACATATATTTTCTGATTTGCATGCATCTGATTGAACATTTTGTGAGTATTTATTTTTTTTTGAGGCAAATTGGAAGTGGTTTGCATAAAAAATCAGAGACAGTTAGGTTTCCTAGTCTGTATATTAAAACTCCATTGTTGTGAAATATTGATGTATTGTTATATAAGAAAACTCTTGTAACATTTCTCTGTGAACAGGGGAGATGAAAACATCAACTGCTGCCAAGTTGAAGGTCATTTTAAAATATAACTGCTTAGATTCTGTTCTTTTTTAACAATTCGTAACTTCGCAGAGCGCATTGTAAAATCTGATTTCAGACAGAATTATTTTTTTCTAATTGACAATTTATCATTTACTTCTCTTCTTCCCCCAAGGAAAAAATGTCTAAATGTTATTAAAGAACGCACATAAATGGCCGGTTAATGTGATCCTGTTGAATGAAAGTGTCTAATGATGTTTGTTAACTTCAGGGTTATTTCTTCATCTATAGAAAGTATGCAGAATATCAGTATTAATGTTTAACAATGGGTGGTTTTAAAGAGAACTTATGAAAAGAACTGCACTCTTTTATATGGTAGATACATTTAGAATTTTATGATTGGTTATTTTGTCAGTCCATCCATTCCTATTTTGTGTCCAATTCAATAACACTCAAACTAAGGAAGGATTCCTAACTAACTGCACATTGTTCACCACATCAAGAAGACTTGCAGAGTACTTGCTCCAGCCACCTACCTTCAAGGTCACCGTCCATAACTGTCAAAGAAACTTTACACACTGTCTGCTATATTAAGTCTTTGTTCAGTAAGCATGTTCCTGCCCCCTAGCACCTATCTTCAAGGTCAAACTAAGGGGTCATAGCAGGGCTTCTAAACTTTTGGAACCTCAATCGGTCCGGACCCGGACCCCCCCCCCCCCCCCCCCCCCCCCAAAATAAATAAATAAATAAATCCTCCCCCTTCAAAGAAAGCAAAAAAGACCTGTTCAAAAAAGTCAAAAAGTCCGATTATATAGAAATGTCACACATTTTTGCGATGTACATTCTGTCAATACTTTTCCCGATGTTACACTTCGTAAGTGGTCTGTATCATCAATAGTAATTGATACAAACTTAATTTCAAATGAGATTATCATCAAGTTCTGTGGCGTTTCTAACAAGAAACGCTGCAAGCTTAATTAACTGCGGCCGCCGGTAGCGGTCAGACGACAAAAAGTGAAACAGTATTATGATTTATTTGCTTAATGCTACTACAGTGGGTCAACATTCAACTGATAATCTTTAATAATCATATATATATCTACATTTATAATCGGGGCTTCAAGCTATAAGTTTGATATCGCAGCGAATTTTTCATTACAGTGTATTAAAATGACGTAAGCAGCACACTGAGCTTTCAGACTCTGTAGTTGATCGAGCGTGTCGCTGTTGATATCCTATAGGACTGGGTTAATCAGTTTCAATGCTTTCACGGATTAACAAATAACACTTATTCAGGATAGCTGCAAGCTCATAATTTGTTTAATTGTGTCTTCTACGACCTATCACTACACGTGATTGGACCGATTGCAAGTGTCTGCTAAATTAACAGATATCGTGTTCAGCGTAGCGGAAAAAGCAGCTGGTCGCATTGGTCTGATGGTAACTAGGACACTTTTATTGTTTTTTTTTAATGTGTGAATGACCCAAGAATGTTTGTGTATTACAATTTCTACAGTTTTTTCTGACTAGTCATTTTGGACCGAAATTATAAAAAAATGAGGAAATTTCAGACCAATTTTTTGACACTTTTTGAAACTGAAATTGGTCTGGCTTGGTCAAAATCGGTCCAGACTCCAGACCAGCAAATCGCCGGTTTTTAGAAGGTCAGATTGCCATTTTTATGTGTCCCAAAGGGAGAACATATAGTTATTGCTTAGTCCATCTGGCCATCAAAGCCTTGTCTGGAAAATAACATCATAACTACTGATGGGATTGAAATGAAACCTTAAATATCAATAGATGGCAATGAGAGAAAGTGCAGAGCACAAGAACCATAATCATGCCATGCATATTTTTAAGTTATCTCCCATATACTTGATATTTTTCAAAAATAGGTACTTGTCAGGGCCATAACTTGGAAAATACTAAATGGATTGAAATGAAACTTGGGAGAAATGTAGATAGATGGCAGTAAGAAGAATTGAATTATGACAGAACCACAATCCTACCCTGCATTTTTAATTATCTCCACTGGAACTCCCCTTATCTATTTTTGAAAATCAGAGTTTGTCCAGGCCATATCTTGGATATTTGTGTAAATTTTATAATTGCTACTTTTTTATGCCCCCACAAAGTGGCGGCATATAGGGTTGCCCTTGTCCGTACGTCCCGAAGATTGTTTCCGATCTAATTCTTGAAAACCGTTTGTCCCATCCTCACCAAACTTTAAACACATGTTTGTGACCATAATATCTTGATCAAGTTCGATAGTCATGGAAATCGCTTTAGTCATTTAGGAGTTACGGCCCTTTTTTGCCAAAAATTCCCGAAGATTGTTTCCGATCTAATTCTTGAAAACCGTTTGTCCAATCCTCACCAAACTTTAAACACATGTTTGTGACCATAATATCTTGATCAAGTTCGATAGTCATGGAAATCGCTTTAGTCATTTAGGAGTTACGGCCCTTTTTTGCCAAAAATACTTCAAAAATATATGTTTCCAATCTAATTCTTGAAAAGTATGTGTCCAATCCTCACCAAACTTTACATACATGATTGTGACCATAATATCTTGATCAAGTTCGATAGCCATGGAAATCGCTTTTGTCATTTAGGAGTTACGGCCCTTTATTTGCAAAAAAAGACTTGAAAAATATGTCCCGAAGATTGTTTCCGATCTAATTCTTGAAAACTGTTTGTCCAATCCTCACCAAACTTTTAACACATGTTTGTGACCATAATATCTTGATCAAGTTCGATAGCCATGGAAATCGCTTTAATAATTTAGGAGTAAGGGCCCTCAGATTATCCTGAATAATCATTATGGCTTATTTTCTGTGACAAAAAATCGAAGTGGGGGCATCCGTGTCCTATGGACACATTTCTAGTTATTTCATTTCTTGAAATTTATTATAAGACCTGCCAATATCTTTCCATGTTATGAAATTTTCCAATTTGTATATAAGGCCAAAAAAAAAAAATTGTTTGTTTAGGGTAACCTTCTCAAAATTTCTAGGTAGGGTAGGTAGGGATTTTTTATTAATTTTTTTCAAAATCTGTCGTAAGTTCAGAGTGTTTTCTTGCACATGGCAGTCTTTCCTACATTACTGTCATTGCCTGACTTTGTTTTATCATATAAACAATAATTCTGATTAAAATCTGCATTTATCCGCCCTTCGTTACTCTCTATTCGCTAACGAATATTTATTTTGCTCAGAAACGTAAATAAATAGTTAGGATCAGCGCATTTTTATAGGTAGGGTCGGGTTACCCGAAACAGACATATATTTTTTTAGGCCTAATAATGCCTTAGCAATTACCTTCTACCAGCACATTGTATTACAAATACTGTTTTTCATAAAGAATGAAAAAATGGGAAGCATCCAACACTTCCTGTGATAGTCTTGTTCATGTCTTTTATATAAGTCCTTAGGAAATTAAAAGGATTTCAAAATAATTTAGCACAAATGTTCACTAAATCATGCTGATATGCATGGTGCAAGTTCATGAACCTACCTTCACACTTAGGGGTCAAAGGTCTTCTGTAAATCATTGAAAACCTGGTCTCTTCGTATTGCGATGTATCTTATTTGCTTTTTAATTTGTCTTTTATATATTTTTCCTTTTGACAGGCACATATTACAATCAATCATTATCTTCTTACTTATAAGACAAAACAGGGTAAAGTTGAGCGCGCTGTCCTACAACAGCTGTTGTATAAATGGTAAAATCTATATTGATACTAATATCCATTTTGAAGTTATTCCATACTAGTGATGGTAATCCATAATTCCAGGTCGCTGGATGGTCGTCTGCAGGTATCCCAACGGAAGGGCCTCCCTCACGTGATCTACTGTCGTCTGTGGCGGTGGCCGGACCTCCAGTCCCACCAGGAGTTGCGGGCCATAGAGTCGTGTGAGTACGCCTACGCCCTGAAGCGGGAGGAGGTGTGTGTGAACCCGTACCACTACAACCGTGTAGAGATTCCTGAAGGATTCGAGGCCGACACTGGCAATATGATGAGTACGTATCCGACCAAACTTTAGGGTCATTTAACAGAAATTGAAAAATGATTGATGATCAGTTAATAATCAAATATTTCCATGCTCAAAGAAAAAACCTTATATTTCAACTATTTTTTGTCTACAAATTTCCTATGCATTTTCTGACTTGTCTGTTTTGCTTTATTTATTTATCTAGCATTGATAACTAAATTTATATCAAATGCGGGTGATAATTTTAATTTAAAGTTGAAAAGTTTTTATTCTGGAAGAAGAGAAATGGAGCTGAAATGGTCTTAAATCATGGAAAAAGAGACGAAAGGAAAATATTTTTGATAATTGATTATAATAATAATAATAATAATTAATAATAATAATTATACATATAATCATATTAATCATAATAATAAAAATAATAATTATAGTTATAATAATAATAATAATAATAATAATTATAATAGTAATAGTAACTAATAAAAGAAGAAATAAAGTAAAGATATAAATGTCATAACCTTGAAGTAAAGATATAAATGTCATAACCTTGAAGTAAAGATCAGGGCTCTCGCGAGGGGGCGACTTGGGCGAAGTGGTCGCCTAAAATTTCCAGACTTTGCCCATTTGTATCATCAAAGCGACATTGACTTCGCCGAAAATTTTAGCACATTGTAAATCTGTCAATCAGCGAGTATTTGGCCACTGTCCCATTAGTCAAAACATCGCAGTAAGCAATTCATACAAATTGGTAATCTCCTAATCCGATAATTGGGCCGTGTCACCAAAACATCGCCAGTAGACGGAGCTATTGAAAGTTAACCAATCAGAATGTACATTGAGAAGACCCTGATCAAATGATATAAGTTTGTTAAAATGAGATAGAAAAGGCGACATAATTATGTAAAATTGTGTCGAGCATTAATGAAGTAAAAAAAAAATTAATATATGTATTGAATAAACAATAGAAGGCATTTAAACATTGTTGCTTTTGAAGCAGACGGTCATAGCCATCTCGGGCCATCGGCAAGTAGGCGTTAAGAAAATCAATAACATGGCGTATCACCAAATATTTGATTGGTTTTAGTGAAATGTTCATGATAAAAATTGATTTGTAAACACATTTTTTTATTTTATTTTTGCTTTATGTAGAGTTTACTTACAGTAATTTTCTCCTGTCATAGTTACGATGTCCAAAAAAAAATCGGCGAGGTTGCCATTTTGTCAGAACAATTTTCCGAGTTAATTTTTCAACCTCCCATTATGTATTGGTAAATTTTTCATCAAGGACACTGATTTAAATGTCATATGGTTTTTAAATGTTAGCATATTTAAAATTATTTAGTCAGAGAAAAGTAAATAACAGCATAGATGAATGTGACATTCGTACCCAATCCCGAACGTACCAAAACAAGATTCGTCCCCCTACTATATTGACAGTTCATTTATAAGGTCATTTTGATTATTTAAAATCCTTAGCTGTCCTTTTTTTCATTTTAGATGCTTTTTTGAGATAAACTATGTGACATTGACAAATACACTTTTGCTGAGCCAAAAATGATACATTATTTTTTGAACATTTTATATAGTTATAGCAATCAATTTTAATGTGAATATAAACTTAGGTGAGTGGTATGGCATAGTTTTTGTATCAGGTGTTACAAAAAGTATCACTTCTCCCTAAAGTCTCCCCACTTCTCCCTAAATTGCCTGAAGGGAGAAGTCACTTCTCCCAAAATGTTCAGCCTAGTGAGAGCCCTGAAGATATAAATGTCAAAACCTTGAAGTAAAGATATAAATGTCATAACCTTGGTTGTTTGTTGACATCATAGTCAATGTTGTGGAAAAGCTTTTGGTCACAACTCTAAATGCTAAAATATTCACATAAAATCTTGTACACATACTACAAATGACAAAATGCATTTTTCTCTACATAAAATTGGGCAGAAATTTGCTTTCCCATATAATTCTTATATGATTCATTTTCCCTTACAGTGGTAGTAGAACTCGTATATCTGAAAATTATTTAATTAAAAGGGGCTAGACACCAGATGCTCCAGTAATCTGCTAAATAGATTTTTTCCACAAAGCCAGCCTAAAATTGGAGGTCGATAGTTTATCATTTAACATGATTAAAAGTAAACTATATTTTCTAGGTGTCCCAAGTTGAATTTACCAGTGTAAAAATACCAACGCTATTTTTAATTTAACTTGGATTTACGCAGTGACAAAACCAGTAAATTTTAAATTGGAAAAATACCCTGAAACTGTGAAAGATACAAGTATCATAAGCCATCTGATTCATCAGTTAGTAAGATTCAATGTGTTGTCCACAATGGTATCAATTTTATGTAAGATTTTGATAAATTCCTTTTTCTTGAACTAATGTATCACCTGGTGTCTATTCCCTTGAACATATCATTTTCCTACATCCTTTTGTCATTGACCTATTTGAAATGTTTATAGTTGTACTTCATTTAGCAAATAAGTGATTCCTAACAACTTTTCAATGATCATTGTTCTAAAATTCTGAAACTCACTATCGGTAATCTTTAAAAGTACCACTATTTCTTCAAGGTTCACAAATCAGTCATAGAACACTGGCATGTGTTGCAATGCCGATCTTTCAGGCATAACTAATTTTAAAGCTTAATTTATCCCTTTAAAGCTGCGCTCTCACAGATATACCAATTTTACAACTTTTTATTTTTTGTCTTTGAAAGAGCAAATTTTTGCATGAATTTCTGCCTACCAATGATAAACGATCAGATCGCAGATTTTCAAATTTCATGCCGAAAATTAATGTTTTATAGCTTTAAGAAAAATGCATAAACATCAATTTTTGAACTTAAATATAAAAATCTGTGATCTGATTTTCTTTTTTCCATGTTTTCCATGGATTTTCTCAAAAAAGACTGTGAATGATTGGTATGCCCAACAGCTGGCAACCTGTTCTGTGAATGATTGGTATGCCCAACAGCTGGCAACCTGTTCTGTGAATGATTGGTATACCCAACAACTGGCAACCTGTTCTGTGAATGATTGGTATGCCCAACAACTGGCAACCTGTTCTGTGAATGATTGGTTGGCAACCTGTTCTGTGAATGATTGGTATACCCAACAACTGGCAACCTGTTCTGTGAATGATTGGTATGCCCAACAACTGGCAACCTGTTCTGTGAATGATTGGTATGCCCGACAACTGCCAACCTGTTCTGTGAATGATTGGTTGGCAACCTGTTCTGTGAATGATTGGTATACCCAACAACTGGAACCTGTTCTGTGAATGATTGGTATGCCCGACAACTGGCAACCTGTTCTGTGAATGATTGGTATGCCCAACAACTGGAACCTGTTCTGTGAATGATTGGTATGCCCAACAACTGGAACCTGTTCTGTGAATGATTGGTATGCCCAACAACTGGCAACCTGTTCTGTGAATGATTGGTATGCCCAACAACTGGCAACCTGTTCTGTGAATGATTGGTATGCCCAATAGCTGGCAACCTGATCCGTGAATGATTGGTATGCACAATAGCTGGCAACCTGTTCTGTGAATGATTGGTATGCCCAACAACTGGCAACCTGTTCTGTGAATGATTGGTATGCTTTTCACATGTAGACATTGCTATAATTATTATTTCTTTTCAAGACAGATGTGGTCTACATGGCTATATTATTTCTTTCCAAGACAAATGTGGCATAAATTTCCTCACCCTAACCCTGGCAGAATGTAGGGAGACATCATTCCCATCGATTACAACATCAAAATTCAGTGTAGGCCATTACATAACCCTGTACAAATTTGAGCAGATTAATGCAATTTGCTTCCTCCAATTTCTCACCATACTTTATTGCTATAACAGACTGGTATAGGGTTGTATACAGTTTTGTTTTACTTGAATAGCTTCTCAAGGAAATAGTGAGAGATTTCAAATTTTGAATTATAGTTGATGTTGAATATAAAGACTCGCTGGGCTAGTTGCAAGGAGCCATGCACATATGGGGTAGGCTATAAAAGGGAACAATGCATTATGTGGGATAGGCTTTAGAGGGGAGCCATACACTATGTAGGTAGGCTATGAAAGGGAGCCATGCACTATGTGGGATGGCTACAGAAGGGAGCCATACACTATGTGGGGTAGGCTATAGAAGGGAGTCATCCACTATGTGGGGTAGGCTATGAAAGGGAGCCATACACTATGTGGGGTCGGCTATAGAAGGGAGCCATACACTATGTGGGGTAAGCTATAGAAGGGAGCCATACATTATGTGGGGTAGGCTATAGAAGGGAGCCATACACTATGTGGGGTAAGCTATAGAAGGGAGCCATACACTATGTGGGGTAGGCTATAGAAGGGAGCCATGCACTATGTGGGGTAAGCTATAGAAGGGAGCCATATACTATGTGGGATAGGCTATAGAAGGGAGCCATGCACTATGTGGGGTAGGTTCTAGAAGGGAGCCATATACTATGTGGGATAGGCCATAGAAGGGAGCCATATACTATATGGGATAGGCTATAGAAGGGAGCCATATACTATGTGGGATAGGCTATAGAAGGGAGCCATGCACTATGTGGGGTAGGCTATAGAAGGGAGCCATGCACTATGTGGGGTAGGCCATAGAAGGGAGCCATACACTATATGGGGTAGGCTATAGAAGGGAGCCATATACTATGTGGGGTAGGCTATAGAAGGGAGCCATATACTATGTGGGGTAGGCTATAGAAGGGAGCCATACATTATGTGGGGTAGGCTATAGAAGGGAGCCATATACTATGTGGGGTAGGCTATAGAAGGGAGCCATATACTATGTGGGGTAGGCTATAGAAGGGAGCCATATACTATGTTGGGTAGGCTATAGAAGGGAGCCATGCACTATGTGGGGTAGGCTATAGAAGGGAGCCATATACTATGTGGGGTAGGCTATAGAAGGGAGCCATGCACTATGTGGGGTAAGCTATAGAAGGGAGCCATATACTATGTGGGGTAGGTTCTAGAAGGGAGCCATGCACTATGTGGGTTAAGCTATAGAAGGGAGCCATATACTATGTGGGGTAGGCTATAGAAGGGAGCCATGCACTTTGTGGGGTAGGTTTTAGAAGGGAGTCATGCACTATATGGGGTAGGTTCTAGAAGGGAGCCATACATTATGTGGCAAAGGTTATAGAAGGGAGCTCATGATTACTTCATAGGGTTATTAGTGTCTAGCCCCTTCACACCCCTTAAACTGAAACCATCATGCAACACACTTGTATCTGATTTCAGCTCTGCCCCCTGTCATGGTACCCAGATCCACAGAGATCCCGAATAAACTCCCGGAACTCGAGAATTACGCCACCACAGTGCCAGAGAACACAGACTTCCCAACAGGACTGGGTGAAAACTTTTCTATACCAGGTATGCTCAAACTTTGTGTAGTGGCTACATCCCCTTCGTGTACTACTCACACTTCCCCACAGACATATATAGCAGGATGTAAGAGAGATGAAAAATGCCAAAAAGCATGTTGTCATCAGAATGCATTTGACACTCAAATCCCCTACTAAGTACTTGAGGAATTGAGTTTGTATGGTAGGACAAAAGGTGCATTCAATAAACATCCATTATCATCATCATCCGCCATCACCATCAGTAGATGATCTGCTGAAATCATTGTAATGAATGATGTTTTAAGTTCTCACACATATAATTCTGGTAACTGAATCATTTGTCATCTGTTCTCAGAAACAAGACCCTAAAACAAACAGCTTCCTGGGGTAAACTTCATCCTTTTTACAGTTTTGTCAGGGGAAAAAATCTCTTTTTTATATAAAATATCTGTCTGGTGTGACAAAGCATGTCAGACTTAACACTTTCTTTAGTGTAACAGGATATACTCCTCTCTGTAAAAAAATTAAATTACATTTTATGAAGTTCAGTAACTGCAGCGTGTTATTGTGTGGAGGTATTCCCAATTTGGGGTCTAGTTTTGTTACATCGCAAAAATAACTTAAATTGTTACAGAATATGTCTAACAAAGGTTCGTTTTTGCATGAAACACATACATTTCTAGACACAAGTTGTCAATCAGTGTCATGTTGTAATGTTTATTTTCGACAGAGACAAATGGAGATGCCTTGCAAATGGTATAATATGGGCTGTAATAGATCAAAACACTCCTCAGAGATTTTGTAAGATTAAATGCAAATTGTATGTTTTCACATATTTACATATTTGAAAGTTGGAAGTTTTTTTCTTTTAGATGATGTATTAGAAATATTTTCATACATCTCAAAACTGGGTAAATAGTATTTAATCTATTGAAATGGTTTTGGAGGTTATAGGGGTCCGTGGCGGTCTTGCGGTGGCCTACGAAGTCAGTACAAGTCATCAGTGTGTGTTAAACAAGCAACCACGTTATTTACCTTGAAGTCAGTTTTAGGATATTCATCATCCTCAAATTCTCATGAAACTTCGTGGTTTTGGCAATAAGCATATCAGTAGCAAGTTCAAGCATCCTAGTTTAACATAATGTATTGTGAGTTATGACGCTTGATCAAATGATCAGGGCAAACTGCCTCGTGGGAATGCAGATGAGCATTGACATCTGGGGGAAGTTGTGTCTGCAGAGCACTAATCAGGACAGGTCAACGAGAGAGCTTTACTAGCGGAAGCAATGACTTTTTAAATCACTTTCTGTTAACAAGGAATTAGTTAACTGACATAACCCCAGCAAAGAAGGTTCAGAGATTCTTATGCAACAGTGTGAAACTGTAAAGCGCTCTCCAGGAAGTAGATAATTCCTTGCCACTGGGAACTGACTTAATAGGACTTTCTTGTTACATGCTGTTGTATAAGAGTTGGCTTGGGTGGCCTTTAGGGCTTAGACAACTCAAACAATGCTCAAACAACACATGTACACCCCTCTTTGTTGTCATCTTAAGTTTTCTTGTGATTTTTATCCTCAATTTACAGACAGTTATCTGAATTATGATTAAATGATGACTCTGAATTCTCCAAGAATGTGGTTAAACCAACATCATTATCTGAACATAGACCATCAACTTATCAGAATAAGGCATTTTACGGAAAAATTAAGGTTTTGTTAAGAAAATTAATTATTCAAACAAATTCAAATTGATTGGTTCTTTAATGCGCTGATTATTATACTTTTGAGTACAATTAGAGGATAATTATATCAACTGGTAATATCACAGTATACTTCATAGTCTTAACTATGTAAAAGTAAATGCCAAAATATCAAAAAAGAAAACCAACATATTGTTATGTCCTTGTATTCTTCCTTGAAAATATCGGTTCTTCATTTACACGGGGTCATGGTAATATAGGGTGACGTAAATAACGTGTCAAGATGTAGGCTGAATCTGTTTACCAATACAGCCACAGTGCAAATCTCCTTGACATCCCTCCTTGACCAATCAAATCGCTGACCGATTCCCGGAAAAAATGGATAAAAGTTCGGTGAGCTAGGTCTGGCTTTCAGCGTGGATGTATCGTGAAGCAGTGCTGTATTGCGGTATCCCATGCAGAATCAATACTCTGGTTGACGGACTCTTCTCCATGCAGCGGGAGTGGTTTTTTGGCTGGTCACCAGTTATTGCATGATCTGAGTAAAAATTATAGATTAAATTTATCACAAATCCTAGGAGCGGTTTTGTACCTAGGATAGAATTTCAACAGTTGAGCATTCCTTGTATTAAAGTGTAAAATCGCCCCTTAATTCCTAATGAAGTAACCGCCTGGTTTCGCATAAGCGGTCATTGAATTATTCGTCATTCATGGCGGATGTCAAGAAGCAGTCAAGTGTAATATGTTATTATTCTGATAAGAAACCCAGAAAGAGCTTGCAAAAATGCTAAAAGTAAGTCTGGATTGAAGATTTCCTGCTAACATTATTTTTAAGATGAAGCAAAGTGGAGTAAAGTCAGGCAGCACAAACAACAAACTGAGATTTTGAGCCACTTTCATAACTTCAAAAGCCCTGTAGTCATTTTTTGCTTTCTATTTTTTGATTTTCTGGTTGTGTAATGTTTGAGTCTAAGATTGCCATATTTGGCCCTGTTGTTTGGTGCTGGTTGTGACGAAGACGTGCATCCAATCAAGTTGACCTGTTTTGCAAGTAGAGACTCTACAAGGAAATAATAACCAGACAGCCATTATAAGTATCTAAATAACACTGCTCAAGTATTGGAGATTTGCCTGCAAAAGTATTTATAATTATGGGAAATATAAACAGATAAATTCTTCCTAACCTACACGTACACAGAATGTCAAAGACTGCAGGCATTGGCCAAGCTTCATTTTTGCCATTGTGCATATTGGGATGTTGTTTTGCTGAAAAAAACTCCAAGATGAATTCTCCTATACATTACATGAGAATCTAGATGCTTATTGGCAAAAACCTCTACTCCACATACATAGGCTGTAGGTAACAGACACGCTATTTATAGAAGCTCGGAGTTCAACTATTGAGAAACCAGTGCATATTGTCTGTAATGGTTGGATGTCGAAGAAACCCAGACAAAATATGTCGTCTTGGACTGGTTTTCAATTTCTGCTAAAAATGGCTTCTTCCAGACTGCGAAGAGAAGCCTCATGTAATACAGATTTGGCTTGGAATCTGCAATGGCGGAGTTAAGTGTTTGTGAACCAGTCTTCGGTTCTGTTCCATAGCTGAAGTGTACACTACTTAAGACGATGTATGCATCTATATATCCATGTGCAGTCGTTGCAGACATGACGGTTTTGGCGATAACAGCGATTCGGTCGATATTCGGGTTGAAAAGAATATTTACACGGAGACCTATATTTTTTAACGACAATGGCGCACAGGAAAATGTTAACTAAATAAACGGATTGATGGCAGAAATATCTACATGTTATTTTTGAATTAAGTTTGCCAATATTCTTATTTTAATAGCAGTTTTTGAGGAAATATCTACAACAATGAGTGATTTACTTGTCTTTTAAACAATAACGGAATATAAGCGAATTGTTTTTGCCATTAGATAGACAATGCTTTATTGATTGGGATTGTAATTGTCTTATATTTTCCGGGGAAAAAGTAATTATATATGAAAATATTGACATGAAATGAGATATGAAAAAGTGGGCAATGAATTTTTGTTCGGATATTAAAAAAAGTTTGTGGTAACTGAGGAATAGTGGACATTGGTGAATTTTTAGAATTAAGCTACACTGGTGTTTCAATAGACTTAAGTGATCAAATCCTACCTCATAAATGGATTATTTTTATTCCAACAAATAGAGTTATATTGAATAATTAATTTATCTGAACTTACCTCAAATTGTTGAAATAAACTGTGATATTTGCTTTTGAACTTTAGCATTTACAATTTATAAATGAACCAAAAATTCACATTTTTGTGACTTATCTTTTGCTGGAGATTTGTTTGTTAACATAGAGTTTTTGTATATTGTACATTAAGATTATCATGTTTTGAAAACTAATCAAACCAAAACGGCAAGCTGAATAATTTGGAATTTGAACCGGTAGAAAGACGTTCAACGAAAAACCCAAGTTATTGGAACTATTTTGAGATGTAATGAAATGCATTTACATCAAATAGGCTGAGGAAAAGGAAAACTTATATTTAAAACAAAAAGGCATTTGAACCCAAATATATAAATATAATTTCAAAGAAGACACAGAAAGGCATAATTGAAAAGCGATCATTGTCAAAGAAAGGCATAGCAAACCAAAGAGCAACAATTGAACCCAAAGAAAGACATTTGAGCCCTAGGAAGGCCCTAGGCTCAATGTCCAGTACACAAGTTGTGTTAGTTTCCTCGTCATCGGAAAGCGAGGAAAGCCGACCGTCACAGATGCACAGACATATTATCTCGTCACTGTTTGGAGCAGGTACAACATTTTTGTCTTAGTATATTGTTAAGTTAACCGTGGTAAGTGTAAGCAAAACATGAACATGTCTAAGATGAACTCATATTCTTATAATGCCAAGTAAATCTTATCAGCAGAATGTGCACTATGTGTGCTGATTGGCTGTAGAATGACTGGTAGATTAATAATTCCAAGGAACAGAAGCAACATTTTATTAATATTTTTAGCTGTTGAACCAACATATGCTACGGAATATTACGACCAATCTTGGGCCTTCATTTCACCCTGGCTCTTGTCACGTTTGTTCCCGTAATTATGACAACATACTGTAATTGCAGAACCATACCTGGGTCGAGGGGGACATGAATAAAGTGACTTTTACTTTTACCATGAAAACAGTGCTACAGACATTAATCAATGGGTTGAAAATACCCTGTCTGGTGGGGATGCACAAATTGTAATTATGTCTGGACAGTCAGCTGTTTCCAAGAAATCTCCAGTTTTTGCCTGACTATAAGTGCACTTGGCCAGTGTAACAGTTACTATGACTTCATTAAAGCTGTTTTGACCACTGTATTTTTATATATTTAATAATATAGAAACAGATTTAAGGGACTGTACACCAGTTTTTTTCTGTAACAAATCTCAGGACAATTATTTAATAAAATGTTTTACTCTTTGATTTCATAATTGTAAAAAAACATATCAAAATGTAAACAAAAATCAAGTCGGGAGACCGGGTTCGAACTGGTGATGCCAAAATTGCATTCTAGTGTTGTATCCCCTATGCTACGAAGGCTGCGCCTAAACAGTAGGAATATTTAAGCTATATACCTAACATGGTCATATCACGTGATAACATCGACTAGCCAATCACGCATAAGGAATGAATTCTACTAGGTAGACATACCTAGTAATCTTTTTGAATGGAAAAATATGAAAGAACTGCGAAAAATAAATTAATTGTAAACTATGTGGTACTTCAGTTATTAAGTTTCAATGCATTGTACACACCAAGTTTATGTCAGTTTTCGACAATTTTCTTTTTTTTTTCGCTGCTTCATCATACAAAGTGCAGCCCCTTTAATGGTTGCATTAGGTGTCTTGAGCACTTTGTAATCCTCTGATATTTCGATGCAATGTTGAGAAATTCTGACACAATTAGAAATTGTGTTGATATGTTTGATAATAAGGCCCTAGATATTATTTCCCTTCCATGGTGCAGTGGCTATGATCCCAACTGCAGAATGAGTGCATCCAAGATCAAGTCCTGCTGCTGGCCAAACATCCTAGATATTTTTTATGCCCCCAAAGTTGGGCATATTTAAATGGCACCCTACCATCCGTTCGTCTTTGTGAGTCCATCTGTTCTACTGTGTCCGGCTCAATTTCTTATGTCCAGGCTGAAACTTTATCTTGTTGGACCGAATTTAAAATAACTTGCCACATGTGTTTGGCATACCAAGACGATGTGTCGTGTTCAAGACCTTAGTCCCTACCTCAAAAGTCAAAGGTCACATGAAGTGTTTGGTTTCTATGAAATGCTGTATACACGGTCATAGAGTATACCAGTAGTTTGCCGTGTCTGGGCGGTAAATTTCTCGTTTATGGAGAGATTTTATTAAAACTTGTTTGTCTTTTTTTTGTATGGAATAAATTTCATGTTGTCACATCAGTTTGTCTTTCCAAATTTTACAAAATATTTAGTACTGCAGCTATGCGTAGTCTTAAGTATTTAACAGAGATATTTATTTAAATTGCCTCTCGATGTCACAAATTTTAAAAATATGTGTATTTGAAACAGTTTTGAGTTTACTTTTTAGCTTTCAATTCCATTGCATGCTACTGCTTATAAACCATCAATATTAAATTCCTAAGAATGTTCTTGGTAATCTGCTTGCATGCTTGTTTTCATCTATATCAACGTATTTATATTGCCAGGTCTTGAATGCATACCAAATGAATCTGCATAACATATTAGTTGAATATGAGGATTCTTTTTTTTGCCATAAAAACAAATTATTAGCTAAAATGATAATTTTTAAGGAAAGGCAGGAAAAGTGAGTATACTTTAGTCTTTAAATGTGCCTGACTCTTCAGTGTAACTAATGCATTGACTCATTTTTAAACTGCCTTAAATTTGCCTTTTTGGAAATTCAGCGCAATATGTCCTAGAAGTGGTAAAATAAGTGCTGGAATGAGTCACAAATGTGGCAAAACAATCACAATAAGTCCCAAATATGGCAAAACAAGCGCTATTAGTCCCAAATTGGCAAAACAAGCGCTGTTAGTCCTAAATTGGCAAAACAAGCGCTGTTAGTCCCAAATTGGCAAAACAAGCTCAGCTAGTCCTAATTGTGGCTAAACAAGTGAAGTAAGGATCATATGTGGCAAAAAAAGAGTATCTCCCAAATGTGGCAAAATAAGCACATTAAGTCCTAAATGTGGCAAAATAATCACAGTAAGTCCCAAATGTGGCATAATAAGTGCAGTAAGTCCCAAAAGTGGCAAAACAAGCTCAGTAAGTCCTAAATGTGGCAAAATAATCACAGTTAGTCCCAAATTGGCACAACAAACGCTAATAGTCCAAAATCCAAATGCGGGAAAATAAGAGCGCAAGTCCCACATTAAGTTCCAAATATGGAAAAATAAGCCCAATAAGTCACAAATGTGGGAAAACAAGCACAATATGTCCCACATTGGAAAATAAGCACAATAAGTCTCAAATGTGGGAAAACAAGCACAATAAGTCCCACATTGGAAAATAAGCACAATAAGTCCCACATTGGAAAATAAGCACAATTAGTCCCAAATGTGGGAAAACAAGCACAATAAGTCCCACATTGGAAAATAAGCACAATAAGTCTCACATTGGAAAATAAGCACAATAAGTCCCAAATGTGGGAAAATAAGCACAATTAGTCCCACATTGGAAAACAAGCACAATAAGTCCCAAATGTGGGAAAACAAGCACAATAAGTCTCACATTGGAAAATAAGCACAATAAGTCCCAAATGTGGGAAAACAAGCAAAATACGTCTCACATTGGAAAATAAGCACAATAAGTCTCAAATGTGGGAAAACAAGCAAAATACGTCTCACATTGGAAAATAAGCACAATAAGTCTCAAATGTGGGAAAACAAGCACAATACGTCTCACATTGGAAAATAAGCACAATAAGTCCCAAATGTGGGAAAACAAGCAAAATACGTCTCACATTGGAAAATAAGCACAATAAGTCCCAAATGTGGGAAAACAAGCAAAATAAGTCTCACATTGGAAAATAAGCACAATAAGTCCCAAATGTGGGAAAACAAGCAAAATAAGTCTCACATTGGAAAATAAGCACAATTAGTCTCACATTGGAAAATAAGCACAATAAGTCCCACATTGGAAAATAAGCACAATAAGTCTCAAATGTGGGAAAACAAGCACAATAAGTCCCAAATGTGGGAAAACAAGCAAAATACGTCTCACATTGGAAAATAAGCACAATAAGTCTCACATTGGAACAATAAGTCTCACATTGGAAAACAAGCAAAATACGTCTCACATTGGAAAATAAGCACAATAAGTCCCAAATGTGGGAAAACAAGCAAAATACGTCTCACATTGGAAAATAAGCACAATAAGTCCCAAATGTGGGAAAACAAGCAAAATAAGTCTCACATTGGAAAATAAGCACAATAAGTCCCAAATGTGGGAAAACAAGCAAAATAAGTCTCACATTGGAAAATAAGCACAATTAGTCTCACATTGGAAAATAAGCACAATAAGTCCCACATTGGAAAATAAGCACAATAAGTCTCAAATGTGGGAAAACAAGCAAAATAAGTCTCACATTGGAAAATAAGCACAATAAGTCTCAAATGTGGGAAAACAAGCAAAATACGTCTCACATTGGAAAATAAGCACAATAAGTCTCACATTGGAAAATAAGCACAATAAGTCTCACATTGGAAAATAAGCACAATTAGTCTCACATTGGAAAATAAGCAAAATACGTCTCACATTGGAAAATAAGCACAATAAGTCTCACATTGGAACAATAAGTCTCACATTGGAAAACAAGCAAAATACGTCTCACATTGGAAAATAAGCACAATAAGTCCCAAATGTGGGAAAACAAGCAAAATACGTCTCACATTGGAAAATAAGCACAATAAGTCCCAAATGTGGGAAAACAAGCAAAATAAGTCTCACATTGGAAAATAAGCACAATAAGTCCCAAATGTGGGAAAACAAGCAAAATAAGTCTCACATTGGAAAATAAGCACAATTAGTCTCACATTGGAAAATAAGCACAATAAGTCCCACATTGGAAAATAAGCACAATAAGTCTCAAATGTGGGAAAACAAGCAAAATAAGTCTCACATTGGAAAATAAGCATAATAAGTCTCAAATGTGGGAAAACAAGCAAAATACGTCTCACATTGGAAAATAAGCACAATAAGTCTCACATTGGAAAATAAGCACAATAAGTCTCACATTGGAAAATAAGCACAATTAGTCTCACATTGGAAAACAAGCAAAATAAGTCTCACATTGGAAAATAAGCACAATAAGTCTCAAATGTGGGAAAACAAGCACAATAAGTCTCACATTGGAAAATAAGCACAATAAGTCTCAAATGTGGGAAAACAAGCAAAATAAGTCTCACATTGGAAAATAAGCACAATTAGTCCCAAATGTGGGAAAACAAGCAAAATAAGTCTCACATTGGAAAATAAGCACAATAAGTCTCACATTGGAAAATAAGCACAATAAGTCTCAAATGTGGGAAAACAAGCAAAATAAGTCTCACATTGGAAAACAAGCAAAATAAGTCTCACATTGGAAAATAAGCACAATTAGTCCCAAATGTGGGAAAACAAGCAAAATAAGTCTCACATTGGAAAACAAGCAAAATAAGTCTCACATTGGAAAATAAGCACAATAAGTTTCAAATGTGGGAAAACAAGCAAAATAAGTCTCACATTGGAAAACAAGCACAATAAGTCTCACATTGGAAAATAAGCACAATAAGTCTCACATTGGAAAATAAGCACAATACGTCTCACATTGGAAAACAAGCAAAATACGTCTCACATTGGAAAACAAGCACAATAAGTCTCACATTGGAAAATAAGCACAATAAGTCTCACATTGGAAAATAAGCACAATAAGTCTCACATTGGAAAACAAGCAAAATACGTCTCACATTGGAAAACAAGCAAAATACGTCTCACATTGGAAAATAAGCACAATAAGTCCCACATTGGAAAATAAGCACAATAAGTCTCACATTGGAAAATAAGCACAATTAGTCCCACATTGGAAAATAAGCACAATAAGTCCCAAATGTGGGAAAACAAGCAAAATACGTCTCACATTGGAAAATAAGCACAATAAGTCCCAAATGTGGGAAAACAAGCACAATAAGTCCCACATTGGAAAATAAGCACAATAAGTCCCAAATGTGGGAAAACAAGCAAAATACGTCTCACATTGGAAAATAAGCACAATAAGTCCCACATTGGAAAATAAGCACAATAAGTCTCACATTGGAAAATAAGCACAATTAGTCCCACATTGGAAAATAAGCACAATAAGTCCCAAATGTGGGAAAACAAGCAAAATACGTCTCACATTGGAAAATAAGCACAATAAGTCCCAAATGTGGGAAAACAAGCACAATAAGTCCCACATTGGAAAATAAGCACAATAAGTCCCAAATGTGGGAAAACAAGCACAATAAGTCCCACATTGGAAAATAAGCACAATTAGTCCCAAATGTGGGAAAACAAGCAAAATACGTCTCACATTGGAAAATAAGCACAATAAGTCTCACATTGGAAAATAAGCACAATAAGTCCCAAATGTGGGAAAACAAGCACAATAAGTCCCACATTGGAAAATAAGCACAATAAGTCTCAAATGTGGGAAAACAAGCAAAATACGTCTCACATTGGAAAATAAGCACAATAAGTCCCAAATGTGGGAAAACAAGCACAATAAGTCCCACATTGGAAAATAAGCACAATAAGTCCCAAATGTGGGAAAACAAGCAAAATACGTCTCACATTGGAAAATAAGCACAATAAGTCTCACATTGGAAAATAAGCACAATAAGTCTCACATTGGAAAATAAGCACAATAAGTCCCACATTGGAAAATAAGCACAATAAGTCCCAAATGTGGGAAAACAAGCAAAATACGTCTCACATTGGAAAATAAGCACAATAAGTCCCAAATGTGGGAAAACAAGCACAATAAGTCTCACATTGGAAAATAAGCACAATAAGTCCCAAATGTAGGAAAACAAGCAAAATACGTCTCACATTGGAAAACAAGCACAATAAGTCTCACATTGGAAAATAAGCACAATAAGTCTCACATTGGAAAATAAGCACAATAAGTCTCAAATGTGGGAAAACAAGCAAAATATGTCTCACATTGGAAAATAAGCACAATAAGTGTGGCGAACATAATTGTTTGTCTATTTTAAAGTGGGAGAGCGTTTTTAGATTGAATGCCGTCTGTTCGACACACTGTAATATTGTTTCTTGGATAAATTAATTTCAGCAACACAGTAAAATAATCTAAACATTTTATTCTTCGTTAACAATTTTATAATACCGTTTTACTTAGTGAAATTCTAATAAGAGCTGGTTTAGAAATATGTTTTAAAGTCCCAAAGTAAAGTCCAATGTTGAAGTCTGAAGTCTAAATCTCTGGTCTAAAATCCAAATCAAATCTGATGTAAGAACATGAAACGTTCGTTTATATATGAGAGTTCATCCGGGTAACTTTATTTAACAAAAGCTCCGGTGCTCCGGTGCACGATAAAGTCCTGATTCATATGGAACGGAGTCTGCTCCGAACACCACGTGTCTATTTGCTCCGTTTGGAGTACGTCAATAACTCCGCCTATCTGGCTAATTCTTAAACTTGAATTAAGTTAACTTAAACTTAACAAAATAAACATAACATAACAAAAGCATTTAATTAGAAACTAAATCGTTCACGACACTCCCGACCGGAGAGATGGCGGAGTCTGTATTTAAGTAATTACCAATTCACTGATTATGCTGTGAAACGTAATTCATAAACTCTTCCTGAACACGTCTAAAGACTGTCAACGGGTTAACTGAATCTGGATTAAAATTGTCTGAATACCCCAGGGAGACAACTCTGTCCACACTATCATATACTCCGTTGACGTATCTGGTGGTTGTTCTTAATGTAACGTTTATATATTCATGCTCTTCGGTAATATTATCGTCTATATTGTCGTTGGGGGCGTTGAACACGGAAGCGTCGTCGTCGGTGGCGTTGAACACGGAAGCGTCGTCGTCGGTGGCGTTGAACACGGAAGGGACGCTGGCATCATCGTTGCTTGTGGACGGAGGAATTTCGTCGCCGTCGCTGTGCGCTGAATAAACGTCGTCGACGTTGCTGACGTGACTGTCAGCGTCGGTGACGTCTTTTGTAATACTGTCCACTGATGTATCTGTACCCATAGCGTCGGAACCAGCTGTAACTTCATCACATTCGACGGCGTTTAAGGTAATAACGTCATCAGTAACGGTGACGTCTGAATCGTAAGTGTCCGTTACGTCGGCGTTTCCGCTGATTCCAGTGTCTGTCTCACGAATCCGTTGTAGCTCACATCGGGCCTCATCATATATCCTATTGATTGACATTTCGTCGTCAATAACCGCTTCCTCAGATCCAACACCTGGCTTAATGTCCGTCTCCTGTGTTGCACCACTTGGATTAGATATTACAGTATCCAACCAATTGTCAAAATCACCATCATTGTCTTCAGATATGGCTTCGTACTGATATGTTTCTGTCAATGGCTTCCGCGCAGGTTTGTTTGGCTGGAGGACGACATTCGACGCAGACTGCTGGGCTGTAGTTTTGTCCATTTTGTGGATTAGTGTAAGGTGCTTTTTCAGGTACCCTCTGCGTATAAACTTTGACTGACAGTTTGGCATCACACACTTGAAATGCAACAATCCATTATCATGCTTCTCTTTTACATGGCGGCATAAGTTACGCTTATTCGCGTATATGCGACCACATGTCTCACACATGAACGGCATGGCTGGGTTTTGAATCTGATAACGTTTGAAGAGGTGAACTACGTCTGAAGTTGTCGAAGACTAGAGCGAAAATGATCAGTTCGAACCATGTGCTCATCGTGCACGGGCAAAATCACTTCCGCTGGCTCCGCCAGCTATTGTTAGCCTAGGTCTCCGCCAGCGATAACAATAGAACCTTAGGTAGAGAGCCCGGGGGGATTAATTCAACCGGCTCCGCTCAGCCTTTATACATAAATATCGTAAGCGGAGCTGATCTGGTATGTACATATACATGTATAAAACGTATCCGTTCATTTCTTTGCAACATGTACCCTTTACAAGAGCTTGTATATACATGTATGCATTTAAAGGATGGTTGTAATTGCTTTATTGGGAATCAAATAAACGTGTATATTGACTATCTACACTGGCATATAAAGTTACTCATTCAAAGATCACCTTTATTAATTGTCTTTATTGAAGTATTCACTCAGTTTTACTTTCGCTTGTTCGGCGGCTGGTCGTTTGGGTCTCGAACACCGGTCCGATGACTCTGGCGTGTATGAGTCGTGTCTAGCATCGACGTTCCCCGATACTTCTATTGGGTATAGTAAGTTAAGGGGTCGACCTATGACACGCCCTGTGTGAGTCTGTACTTTAGCAGACCTGGTTTGACCATCACAGCTCTTGATAAGATCCTTAATCTTTCCAAATTTCCAACATCCTCGGGGAACATCGTCCTTTATAAGAACTACGTCACCTACCCTTGGTAAGAAGTGTGACTGTATTCTATGAGATTTGAGCTTTGTTTGAGTTCATTCCCGGAGGCTAAGCAGATATTCTTCTCTCCACATCTTCCAAAATGAATTAAGGAGCTTTTGCCCTTTTTTCCATATTTGGAGGAGCTTTTGCGCAGAGCTTTCATACGGTGTATAATCCGTGTCACTGTCAACATCTACACTTGGTATTCCAATTTTTGGATTCAACGTCAAAAAACTCGATGGCGTTAACGTAATCATTGAATTGACGTCGTCGCCAACGTACGTGAGTGGCCTTGTGTTTATAACTGACTCGATTTCTTTGATCAATGTTTGCATTTGCATTTCTGTGAGAAGATTTCGGCCGATGGTTTTTCTCAGTGACCGTTTGACAAGGCCCACAAGCCTTTCATAAAAGCCACCCATCCATGGTGCTAGCTCTATGTTAAATATCCAATGTATACCGTTTTGTGAGGCATAGTCTTGTACGTCTTCAGTTTTCAAGATATTTTTCCATATGATGTCCACGGTCTCACTGGCCAGCTTAAACTGGAGTGCATTGTCACTAAAAACTACTTCCGGTTTTCCCCTAGAGGCAATAAATCGACGCAGACACATCAAAAATTGTTCTGTGGACATGTTCTGCACAAGTTCTAAGTGAATCGCTCGAGTAACAAGACATGTGAACAAACATATCCAGACTTTGCTTGTTCCGTCTGCTCCTTTTATATATAGCGGACCCAGATAGTCTAAGCCAACCTTTGAAAAAGGAGATGACTCGGTCACTCGTGACATTGGCAGCGGAGCCATCGGTGGCATTTTGTAAGCTCCGCCCTCGTTGCGCCTGCACACAAGACACCGTCGTATAACGCCCTTTATGGTAGTGCGTCCGCTAGGTATCCAAAATCTAAAGCGAACCCTGCTTAAGGTTTGTGATACTCCACTATGCAAAGTTTCTTTGTGCATTTTGTCTATCATCATGTGTGTGAGTCGTTCACCCTTTGGCAAAAGAATAGGGTACCTGGCAGCTTCACTTAGATTGGCATTTTCTAACCGTCCCCTACACCTGAGTAATCCATTTGGATCTACATATAGACCCAATTGTCTCTGCAAGTTGTTTGGTTTCTGTTCAGAGATTGCTACAAAAGTGTCTCTGAAGCACTTTTGCTGAACATATGTAATCCACAGGTGTTCGGCGCGGTCCAGTTCCTGTTTTGTTAACACCCCACGTTCAGTTGACTTGTTTCGAAGTTTGCTGATAAATCGAAGTGCAAAAGCAGTAACTCGAACTAACTTTGTAGCTGACGAGTAATTTTCACTTTCGATTTCAAAGGGGGGTAACTCCGTTTGTGTATATGCTCCGTCAGGAGATGCTCCTTTGAGCTTCTTATCTGAATTTTCTGCTCCTTCAAGAACATGTTCAGCTGATTGTTTTTTATGCAACCTTTTTGTCTTCTTCAGACTTTCTGATCAAGTCTTCGTCGAGGTCTTTCTCAGAGCTCGGCTCTATCTGCCAGTTATAACCTTGTTGTGTCAGCCACTCTGGTCCATGCCACCACAGTGTCAGCTCCTTCAACTGATGTACAGATGCGCCTCTTGTGGCGATATCTGCAGGGTTTTCAGATGAAGGTATGTGATGAAAGCTGATTGACGACTGCCGTTTGATTTCTTTCACTCGGTTTGCTACGAACACAGAAGACACGTTTTCTGAAGTGATCCAGTGAAGAACGCACTGGGAGTCAGTCCAAAGATGAATATGATCAACTGGCAAATTCAAATTGTCCTTCACAAACTTGATACATCTGACCCCAATTACAACCGCCATGAGCTCCAATCTGGGAATCGACATCTGTTTTGTCGGTGCAAGTCGAGACTTTGCGAAGATAAGGTCACACCTTGACTCATTGACACCTGTTTGATGCAGGTATATAGCAACTGCATATGCCTTTGCTGATGCGTCGCAGAAACAAAATAGCTTGTATGACGATTTTTCACAACCAACCTGAGCGATGCACCTTGGTATGGCAACGTTTGGAATTTTGGCCAACTCCTGTCTTATTGTATCCCAAAGTATGACGTCATCTGATGGTAAGTTGTCGTCCCAGTCTAGATGTTTGCTCCAAAGACTTTGCATGAGCACCTTCCCCCTCAAAAGCACTGGGGTGAAAAATCCCAGCGGATCGTAAACGGACGCTAGCTGTCTCAGTACCTTCCGTTTGGTTGGATTCGCAGTGTCATTTAACACTGGAGATTCTTTTAGTGTCAGAGTGTCATTTTTAGTGTTCCACGTGTGGCCAAGAACCTTGATACACTCAGACTTGGCCTTGTCTGTATCGGGAATCACACTGTTGACAAAATTACTATTTGTTGACCATTCTCGAAGATTCATGGCAGCGTCATGGAACATGGCTTTTGATGATGTATAAAGCTCGACCCCTTCACTTTCTGTATGTGTGCCTGTTATGACATTGTCAACGTATATGTCATTCTTAAGCTTGTTTGCGATGTCATTGTCATATTTGTCTAAGTGACACTCTATTGTAGCTCCAAGAATGAAAGGGCTTGAAATAATCCCAAACGGAACACGACAAAAACGGTATTCTTGCAAGTTGTCACCTCCTGTGCTGGGATTTTCACAGTCTTTTAGCCAAATGAATCTAGTTGCATCTCGCTGATCTGGCTGAAGTCCTACTTGAAGGAAAGCTTTCTCAATATCCGCCACAATAGCAATATTGTGAGTGCGGAATCTCATAAGTATGCCGCAGAGGTCATGCAACATAACTGGACCCCTGTAGAGGCATTCGTTGAGGCTTTTATTTTTGTCACACGTCTTGGCGGAGGCATCATATACCAATCTCAATTTTGTTGTCGACTTCTGAGGAGTTACTACTGCATGGTGTGGAAGATAGTGTTTGACAGTGTTGGTACTATTTCCACTCACCTTTTCAATAACTCCTTTTGATAGCTGATCCTGTATAACGGAGTCGTACTGTTTCAGTAGCTCTGGTCTCCCTTGCATTCTCGATGCTGTAGATTTCAGCCTACCAAGAGCTAATCCGCGATTGACAGGGAGATCGGGATTTTCTTCCTTCCATGGCCAGGTAACTTGATAACGACTGTCTTTGAACTGTATAGTCTCTTTGAATTTGGCCATGGCAGTTTCGTCATCATTTTGTCTAGGGTCGTCAAGTATCCCGATAGATTCAATTGCCCAGAAATCCTCGAGATCGGGCTTCTTTGGAACATCACTATCCACTGAAGAGAACACATTTGAGTTTGTTATTCTATAAGCATCGGTCCCATAGGTAAGTATGAGCATTCCAATGTCATTCTTTTCAGCTTCCTCTTCACAGGGTTCATTGATGCGACCGGTAAGTAACCAACCAAATTTGGAACTTAGAAGGTACAAACCAGGCTGTATCTCTATCCTCTGTGGCAGGACAACGTCAAGGTAGTAGTCGTTTCCCACCAACAAGTTTATGGTAGAGTATTCATTTGTGGTAGGAATGGTGTCCGCCAGGTCAACACTGCTCAGGATGTGCTGTATGTTCTCAGAGTGAGACAGATGTACAGCTTTCCTTTCTATTGTCCCTGTGATGTCAGGCACAATATTAGCAGTTATGCTCAGATATTTCCCATTGGTCAGCTTCAGACTCAATTTGGTAGTCGGCGTTTTGATCACTTTTGCTTTATTACTACCAAACGTGACTAGTTTTATTTCTTGCATTTCTCCTCTAACGAGGTCAAGCTGCTCCGCCAGGCGCTCCGTCACATATGTCCTTTGTGACCCCGAATCTAGGAGGAGTCTAATCTGGCGGCTGTTTTCACTTGTAGGACATTTTGCCTCTGTTCTTGCAGTCTGCATGAGGACAACCTCACCAGATGACACGAGAACATTTTCGTGATGTACATCATTATTTTCAGACACAAGTTCTTCTGAAACGTTCGCACTTTCTGCTCGTCTTGTGGGAATGTGTACACTAAATTTGGCGGGACAAAGACTTCTGTGATGAACATCCTTTTCACCACAATGTACACACAGTTTTCTAGCCTTACACTTATCAGTTTTGTGTCCAACTTTCAGACACTTGTAGCATGCACCTTTCAGCAAGCGTTTTCTTTCTGGAATCGTTTTGTATTTCGTACATTCATCACTCCAATGAGAGTTCGTACAGTATCTGCACTTGTTTGCATAAACACTGTTTTTGCTGTCTCCAGAGATTAGGGACTCCGCCGAGATGTGCTTTCCAGCGGAGACTGGCTTCTGACCAAACATTTTCGTTGGCCTTGCGCTTTTAATTTCAAAATTGTTGCCACTTTGAAAGTCAATTTTCTGTTTCATTTTGTTTGCAGGCTCTTGTTGGTTGCTTTGTTCAGCGTGTTCACGAGCAATTATGTAATCTCGTAATCGCTGTCGGAGTGTTTTAGCGCTCCATTCGTTTCCTGAGCCTTTCTGTACCTCCAGGTGCAAGAGTACGTCCTTTGGAATTTTCGATTTAACCATTGAAACAAACATGTTTTGATCAATGTTTTCACCTAATACTTCTAGGCTCCGCATATGTTTTTCAACTGTGTCAAGAAAGAGTCGCAAACTCTCGGTCTTGCAGTAGGGCGGAACAATATTCATCAGCTTGTGATAATGAATATCTATGATTTCTTGTTTCTTTCCGAATCTCTCTTGCAACAGGGTTACGGCAATTCGGTAATTTTTGTTACAGAGAGACAATCCGGATATTGCTGCTTTTGCTTCACCGACTAGCTTTGTCTGGAGATAACTGAATTTTTCAACGTCTGACAGTTTCTCATTTATGTGAACCGTACACTCAAAGGCATCCCAGAATTCTGACCACTTTAATTTATCACCATTGAAACACTTAAGTTCCAATTTTGGCAATTTAACTGACGTTGATGGCGACTTTGATTTAGAAAGTTTGTCTAAAACCTCGTGTTGTTCTCGAACTTGTTTTTCTAAGAACTCTATTTGCTGTTGACTTTGCCGTTCTACAAATTCTTGCTGATGTGTACTCTGTTCGATCTTAAAAGATTGCATTTGATGTGTAATGGTACTAACCTGTTCTTCACGGGTCGCCGTTTCCTTGGAACCACGTTTCCTTGCAGATTCCATTTCATCCAGATAATTCTCCAATACCATAGAACATTCAGTTGCTTCATCACAGATAGTATAGTCCTCGTTCAATATTTGTTCTACTGTTTCTCCTTCAGAGTCTTCTAATACTCCAACATATTTTTCACATTGGCATTCTAACTTTTCGCGATATGCTTTTAGCATTTTAATACACTTTTTTGTGTTCGTTATTTCTTCGTTTAAATCGATTTCCTCTATATCTTTTCTTGATAATTCCATGCCTTTCTGAATTTCCTTCTTAAGGCTGTTCCTGAACCTCGTCCGTACAGCCTTTATGTACGTTTTGGACGACATTGTTCAGTGTTGTACTGCTGCTCAATTCTGCAACAACTAACGCCAATCTCCTTTTTAGAGACTGTAGGCGTGTTTCCTGAGAGGCAAGTTTTTAGCCGCTCAAGACACGTGACTTCACAGATGTAGCCGCTACGCTGTTTTCACGAACGACAAATCCGTATCCGTCGGTTTTGTTAGTTCCTATGTTGTGGTGTTTCACACTATTCACGACACGGAAAGTTCTTAATATTCCCTGGGAATTCCCGGGTTCCGGCACCAAACAAATGTGGCGAACATAATTGTTTGTCTATTTTAAAGTGGGAGAGCGTTTTTAGATTGAATGCCGTCTGTTCGACACACTGTAATATTGTTTCTTGGATAAATTAATTTCAGCAACACAGTAAAATAATCTAAACATTTTATTCTTCGTTAACAATTTTATAATACCGTTTTACTTAGTGAAATTCTAATAAGAGCTGGTTTAGAAATATGTTTTAAAGTCCCAAAGTAAAGTCCAATGTTGAAGTCTGAAGTCTAAATCTCTGGTCTAAAATCCAAATCAAATCTGATGTAAGAACATGAAACGTTCGTTTATATATGAGAGTTCATCCGGGTAACTTTATTTAACAAAAGCTCCGGTGCTCCGGTGCACGATAAAGTCCTGATTCATATGGAACGGAGTCTGCTCCGAACACCACGTGTCTATTTGCTCCGTTTGGAGTACGTCAATAACTCCGCCTATCTGGCTAATTCTTAAACTTGAATTAAGTTAACTTAAACTTAACAAAATAAACATAACATAACAAAAGCATTTAATTAGAAACTAAATCGTTCACGACAATAAGTCTCACATTGGAAAATAAGCACAATAAGTCCCAAATGTGGGAAAACAAGCAAAATACGTCTCACATTGGAAAATAAGCACAATAAGTCCCAAATGTGGGAAAACAAGCAAAATACGTCCCACATTGGAAAATAAGCACAATAAGTCCCAAATGTGGGAAAACAAGCAAAATACGTCTCACATTGGAAAATAAGCACAATAAGTCTCAAATGTGGGAAAACAAGCAAAATAAGTCTCACATTGGAAAATAAGCACAATAAGTCTCACATTGGAAAATAAGCACAATAAGTCCCACATTGGAAAATAAGCACAATAAGTCTCAAATGTGGGAAAACAAGCAAAATACGTCCCACATTGGAAAATAAGCACAATAAGTCCCAAATGTGGGAAAACAAGCAAAATACGTCCCACATTGGAAAATAAGCACAATAAGTCCCAAATGTGGGAAAACAAGCAAAATACGTCTCACATTGGAAAATAAGCACAATAAGTCTCACATTGGAAAATAAGCACAATAAGTCCCACATTGGAAAATAAGCACAATAAGTCTCAAATGTGGGAAAACAAGCACAATAAGTCCCACATTGGAAAATAAGCACAATAAGTCCCAAATGTGGGAAAACAAGCAAAATACGTCTCACATTGGAAAATAAGCACAATAAGTCTCACATTGGAAAATAAGCACAATAAGTCCCACATTGGAAAATAAGCACAATAAGTCTCAAATGTGGGAAAACAAGCACAATAAGTCCCACATTGGAAAATAAGCACAATAAGTCCCAAATGTGGGAAAACAAGCAAAATATGTCTCACATTGGAAAATAAGCACAATAAGTCTCACATTGGAAAATAAGCACAATAAGTCCCACATTGGAAAATAAGCACAATAAGTCTCAAATGTGGGAAAACAAGCACAATACGTCCCACATTGGAAAATAGCACAATAAGTCCCAAATGTGGGAAAACAAGCAAAATACGTCTCACATTGGAAAATAAGCACAATAAGTCCCAAATGTGGGAAAACAAGCACAATAAGTCCCACATTGAAAAATAAGCACAATAAGTCCCAAATGTGGGAAAACAAGCAAAATACGTCTCACATTGGAAAATAAGCACAATAAGTCTCACATTGGAAAATAAGCACAATAAGTCCCACATTGGAAAATAAGCACAATAAGTCCCACATTGGAAAATAAGCACAATAAGTCTCAAATGTGGGAAAACAAGCACAATAAGTCCCACATTGGAAAATAAGCACAATAAGTCTCACATTGGAAAATAAGCACAATAAGTCCCAAATGTGGGAAAACAAGCACAATAAGTCCCACATTGGAAAATAAGCACAATAAGTCCCACATTGGAAAATAAGCACAATAAGTCCCAAATGTGGGAAAACAAGCACAATAAGTCCCACATTGGAAAATAAGCACAATAAGTCTCACATTGGAAAATAAGCACAATAAGTCCCACATTGGAAAATAAGCACAATAAGTCTCACATTGGAAAATAAGCACAATAAGTCTCACATTGGAAAATAAGCACAATAAGTCCCACATTGGAAAACAAGCACAATAAGTCTCACATTGGAAAATAAGCACAATAAGTCTCACATTGGAAAATAAGCACAATAAGTCTCACATTGGAAAACAAGCACAATAAGTCTCACATTGGAAAATAAGCACAATAAGTCCCAAATGTGGGAAAACAAGCACAATAAGTCCCACATTGGAAAATAAGCACAATAAGTCCCACATTGGAAAATAAGCACAATAAGTCCCAAATGTGGGAAAACAAGCACAATAAGTCCCACATTGGAAAATAAGCACAATAAGTCTCACATTGGAAAATAAGCACAATAAGTCCCACATTGGAAAACAAGCACAATAAGTCTCACATTGGAAAATAAGCACAATAAGTCTCACATTGGAAAACAAGCACAATAAGTCTCACATTGGAAAACAAGCACAATAAGTCTCACATTGGAACAATAAGTCTCACATTGGAAAACAAGCACAATAAGTCTCACATTGGAACAATAAGTCTCACATTGGAAAACAAGCACAATAAGTCTCACATTGGAACAATAAGTCTCACATTGGAAAACAAGCACAATAAGTCTCACATTGGAAAATAAGCACAATAAGTCTCGCATTGGAAATTAAGCACAATAAGTCCCAATTGTGGCAAAATTAGGGCCGCTCTAAGTCATAAATTTTGGAAAAGAAAAGCTGCAATAAGTTCTAAATTAGAGAATATAAGCACTAATTATGGGAACTGTAGATGGTGCCATATGAAAGACTGTAAGTTACAAAACACATCTATTAGTTATCTCTTATGTACATGTACATAATCAGACAGGATCCTTGAATTATAAAAGTAAATCCTTTAAGCGTTTATGAAAATTGAGTCTTTCTGCTGTTTCTTCTTTCTCTTTATAAGGCACAATATTACCAAGTTTTGCGGAAAATATGTTATTTTTTAAAAATGAGGACTAATTTGCTAGGAGAAGCAGCCTGTAAGCGGCAATTAATCCTGAATAAAATCACTGGCAAAGCATTGAAGGTTGGTGGAGCTACACACTTTAGCAGGAAATGGCCTATATATCGTCCAGAAGTTCATGGCAATAGTTCCCTCAAACCCTAATACAGCCATTACATTCCTCCGCCATAACATTGCTCTCCATGAGAGATTTAATGGAATGGTAGATGGCTTATTTCCTATCCAGACAAATCCCCGTAACAATGACAGGAGGCTGGGAAAGTCAGACTTCTAGATGAATGCACTTGTTAACCATATATTCATTTGTTTCGGGGAAATTAGTGTATGTAGTGAAGAAAGTAAGAGCTATATACAGTGTGTGTATACCAAATGATAAATTACGTCATTATATGCTACATCAGAAGGCCACATTTTGCTTAAGATTAAGACTTAAATCATAGATAACTTTTCTTTTACAACACCATTTTAAATGAAACAAAGGGCAGTCTATGACGCTTAAAGAGCCCCGTCTTCGTTTTATAACTGAAAGTCGATAAGGCAATAAGTTTCATCAAACACTTCGACAAACCATTCTCCAAAATAATCTTTTGACAGTGCTCCGTCAGACAGCCGTATTGTGAAAAGGTTTGTCGGAAGTGTTTTAAGAAACTAAACTCTCAATCAAACTCTGGTAAAAGACCGAAGGTGGGCTCCGTAAGCGGGGTAGACTGCACTATATTTCATTTAAAATGGTGAGTAAATAGGAAAGTTATCTTTGTTTAAAGCCTTCTTTCCAAGCAAAAAAATGCCTTCCGACATAGCATTTATGACGCAATTTATCACGTGGCATACACACACTGATATAGATGGATGTTTGTGATATATGCTCTGTAACCGAATTAAGGACTTTCAGATGTATGAATCAAGTCAGCCACATACAACCATAACACAAATACAGTGCACAAAATTCTTGTTTCTGAAATTCAAAAGAGGAAAAAAGCACAGTGGCCGTCATTGGAGTTGGAACTATTTCTTGACACCAACATTCACGTTTGCTACAAGTTTAGGAAATTCTCTAATTGTTGTGGTAATATTATATTATTTTGCTCTTTTCTGTGAGGTGGTATTGATACTCTCTGTAAGTTCAGTCAGTCCTGTCAATTCTGATAAATCAAGCATTGTTACAAAACTGTGAAAATCAAACAACTTCAGTACAAGTAATGTCATGTTTTATGTCCTGGCTACCACAAATTCTATTCATTACATATCACCTTGATGTATATTGTTTAAATTTTGGAAGGTTTTCACACACAAAACTTTTCTTGATTTGATCATGTCACAACGTTAAAATCCTAGTGAAATTTACATGCAGCTGTTTGCACATTATTAAAGGTATGAGAGCATTGTAATTAAGGTTCCGTAATTTACAAATACATAAATATACCAAAACAGGACTGGTGAAACTACAATATGCAGTATATTATGGGTTTCCTATACGGGACAACCCTGTGATAGGTTGATGATCATAATGGATGATATGGGACAACCCTGTACAAGGTTGATGATCATAATGGAAGATATGGAACAACCCTGTACAAGGTTGATGATTTTAATTGATGATATGGGACAACCCTGTACAAGGTTGATGATCATAATGGATGATATGGGACAACCCTGTACAAGGTTGATGATTATAATTGATGATATGGGACAACCCTGTACAAGGTTGGATGATCATAATTGATGATATGGGACAACCCTGTACAAGGTTGATGATCATAATGGATGATATGGGACAACCCTGTACAAGGTTGATGATCATAATTGATGATATGGGATAATGCTGTACAAGGTTGATGATCATAGATTGATTATATGGGATAATGCTGTACAAGATTGATGATATGGGATAATGCTGTTCAAGGTTGATGATCATTATGGATAATATGGGATAACTCTGTACAAGGTTGATGATCATAATTGATTTTATGGGATAAATAACCCCATACAAGGTTGATGATCATAATTGATGATATGGGATAATTAGGGCTGTATATCGCCGGACAAAAGGCGATCCGATTCGAATCGCGATCTTTGACTAGCGATCCACGAATCGATTTACGATTTACTTGGTTATAAAGCAAAACATATTTTGAAAGTAAATGAATAATTTAAGTATAACAAAAGCTTCATTTTTATTTAGTTTTCATTTTTTTTGTCATTCATTACATCAAACCCGAAATATTTTCAGAATTTAGAAGAAAAGGATGCTGGGTCATTTCTATATAGCGCTGAATTTGATGTTTTTGTTAAGGGGGATGCCATGTTGACATTGAATTGCAGACGAAAATAAACGATAGCTGCACATAAGTTTCGCATTTTATTTTATTATTGTTGATCATCTCTTTATAATTTCTTTAATGCCCTTTGACTTTTTATTTCTTATTTCTAAATTTGTATTCATTTTAAAACATTATATTCCCTTAAAACCTTGAAAGAAGCATTCTCCATTCGAACACCGCACTGCATTGAATGCTAGCGCTGTAGGAATTAACTTCCGGTTGCGTCAGTGTAATGTATTTCGGATAAACAATTCATTATATTTTATAAAAACAACCACAATATTGCTGGAATTGAATTATCTCATTTTGTTTTGTTTTTAGCTCTACTGGCCAAAGGCCAGAAGAGCTTATGCGATGGTAATGTGTACGTAGTATGTGCATCCGTGCGTCCGTGCGGTTGTGCGTCTGTAAACAATTGCTTGTGAACACGATACAGTCTTCAGTTTTGATTGTATCTCGATGAAACTTGTACAGTATCTAGATATCCATTAGAGCTCGGTTCCTTTCGAAAACCAGCAAGGTCCGCCCATGAATGCCTAGATTATGGGCCATGAAAGTTTTAAAGAAATGCTTTCTATTTTTAGCCAGGTCTGCATGAGCGAATTCTATTTTTAGCCAAGTTTACATGTACATGTAAATTCAAGTTAAGGGAGACAATTTGCAAGACTAGGATTTTGAGAGACAATTTGCTTTTTGCTTCTGCAGTTGATTTTGTGAATTACTCTGCCATGTTCTTGTTGAAAGCCCAAAGGCCATTTTTTAGCTTTAAGTTCTGTAGTTTGTGCATTCATCTTAACAAAATTGGTTGTGAATGTTTAAGTTATGCACCTGGTGTCATTACTGGCCACACCCAGGGTTCACAGGTTTGGTAAACATAAATCTGGAAAGGTTTGAAAATCTTTTTGTGTGTTCGTGCATCCATCTCAGCACAACTGATTGTGAATGTTTGTTCAAATTGATCAATGTTGTCCGAGGATGCCCTTGACTTTGACCTTTTGACCAACTTTTTTTAACTTTTAAAACTACAGAAATTTTTACTATGAGTACAGTTTTGAAAGCATTTTTTTTTTGTCGGATGACTTTTACTTTGCACATATTAAAATAGTTCATGCAGCGAATCTGCTTACAATACTTTCTGGGCTCAGATGTTGAACGTGCTACGTTTTCAGGTAACCCAAACACAAAACATAAACTATATGTCGGTTGCCTTTTACCCATACATACATGCTCTGGATTGATATGACCACAAAAGCCATGCCAGTAGAGCATAGGCCCTTTTGGGCCTCTTGTTTATTAACTTTTGCACTTGAATCCCGATCCAGCGATCTCGGCACTGGCGAATATTTGTGTCGAATATTTTGCTTTGACTCGCCATTACTCGGATACTCGTTACATCCCTAGGGATAATGCTGTACAAGGTTGATGATCATAATGGATGATATGGGATAATGCTGTACAAGGTTGATGATCATAATGGATGATATGGGATAACCCCATACAAGGTTGATGATCATAGATTGATTATATGGGAAAACCCCATACAAGGTTGATGATCATAGATTGATTATATGGGAAAACCCCATACAAGGTTGGATGATCATAGATTGATTATATGGGAAAACCGATACATGGTTGATGATCATAGATTGATTATATAGGAAAACCCCATACAAGGTTGATGATCATAGATTGATTATATGGGAAAACCGATATATGGTTGATGATCATAGATTGATTATATAGGAAAACCCCATACAAGGTTGATGATCATAGATTGATTATATAGGAAAACCCCATACATGGTTGATGATCATAGATTGATTATATGGGAAAACCCCATACAAGGTTGATGATCATAGATTGATTATATGGGAAAACTGATATATGGTTGATGATCATAGATTGATTATATAGGAAAACCCCATACAAGGTTGATGATCATAGATTGATTATATGGGATAACTCTGTACAAGGTTGTACTTTATTTTGAAACTATAGAATGACAAAATTATAAAGCTCTTACTTTAATCTTAGGCCTGTTTGGAACTTTTCTGGATTCCAATTAAGGGAAAGCTTAAGAATTTGAGTGACAGATGGGGGCTTTATAGACATTTTCTGGACTTCAAATCGTGTGCTATGTTGCCCTGCTAAATTGAACCACTTACATTAAATCAGCCAATAGCATGATAAGGCACTTTTCTTAGATTACTGAAAAAAGTAGGATAACTCTAAATATAGGGTGTGATTGATGTCTGTACTCTTGGAAGACTGCCATAGATGTGGTAAATGTCACAGAATTCACTTGGGAACAATCCTTGTAGGCAAAGAATTGATTGGAATTCATGTTATGTTATTATTTCATATAGTTATTATAATATGGAGATTATCGGTTGACATTCTGATGTTAATTGATGGATGTCTTAAGCGCAACTATTGGAAGAATAAAACGGCTATTGGAATCACCCTCATAATTGCGCCCTAGTAGCTATTACAGTTTGGTTTAGTAATAGTTCATGCACCCCTTATCGGGTTATAAGATTAAACATTAGCATGAAGTCTGAGGTCACTGTGAGTGTTACTCAAAATAGAAACAATGGTACATCTTAGGGTTGACATATTGTGACCAAACTTGGTATAGCTATATAGAGATCGTTAATTGGATTGCAATTAGGGTCCTTAGGGTCAAGGTCACTGTTAATAAAATAGAAAAACAATGGTACTGAATAATTTATGTTTGGGTTGACGTTTTGTGACCAAATCTGGTAAAAAGGAGAAGTTATAGAGACCTTTCATTGGATTGCAATTGTGGCCCCAATAGGGTCAAAGTCACTGTTACTAAAAATAGAAAAACATTTTGTACTGAATAACATTAGTTAGGGTTGACATATTGCGACCAAACTTAGTATATAGGAATAGTTAATGGAGATCTTTCATGGGATTGCAATTAGGGCTCCTAAATTCAAGGTCAAGGTCACTGTTACTAAAAATGAAAAAACTGGTGGAACTGAATATATTTTGTTAGGGTTGACTTATTGCAACTAAACTTGGTTTATAGGAAGAGTTTATGGAGCAGTTTCATGGGATTGCAGTTCAGACCTCTAGGGTCACGGTCACTGTTACTAAAAATAGAAAACAGTTGGTAATGACAAACTTTTACTTAGTAAGGGTTGACATATTGCGACCAAACTTGATATACAGGATGTACGCCCATGTGAGTGTAAATAATTTTTATGAGTCTTAATGGGAATTGATTTGGGGTCAATATCAAGGTCACTGTCACTAAAAATGCTTGAAACTGATTAACTTTAGATGGTTGACATATTGTGAATTTACTTGCTATGTAGAAAGAGTTTATGGAGACCTTTCATTTGATTGCAATTGGGGTCCCTAGGGACATGGTCAAGGTCACTGTTACTAAAATTAGAAAAGCAGCTGAAACTTAATCTCACGATGCAGGCTGAAGTTCCTCGATCAATCATTAAAAACGTGAGTTCTTTGCATTGCAGAGTTTCTTGTTAAGTATTTATGCAAACTCTTCAGCCTTGGTCATAACACAATCCCTTGAGACAATATGCACAGGTAAAGAACGGCCCACAACACTTGTTATTGCCCTTTTTCTGAAAAAAAAACAACATCACAGAACTACAGAGAAGGGCTGTAATTGGCTAAAATATGCTTTAGCATGTGCCAAGTTCAATATAAAATCAAAATCTGTTTGTATTGTTGCAAAAACACAATTTTTATAAGGGGCACTGTTACTACAATGATTTTATGACTGTCTCGGCAACAATGCTTTTGAGCAAATCAAAGATACTGCTAGACTGTTGAAGAATCACTTCAATCCTTCACAGTTATTAACCTTAAAGAGCGTTGTGTTTTATAATGCAAAGAAATGGAAGTTTGATATAGTCCAGTATTTAGGATCAAACCTTTCTTGTACGTACAATACATGTATGTGTGCATCTAAATATGACGAAAAAATTTGACAATCGCCATTACACGTTATTGAATGAAATCAAGGCATACACTTCTATCACTTTACACCAGTACATATGGCTGTACAATATACTTTAAGTAAAACGTTATCTGTAGCTCTGACAACAGAAGAGCATGGTTGTTGGCTATTGTTTTTGTTTGTTTTGCTCCACCTTGTTTGCGTTCTTACTGTTAGACAGATACTTAACCATTTCTCTCATTGTCTTAGCAACTTCAATGAATGTATATGCTCTTAATTGTCATGACATCATCACTTAAATAATAACTCTGTTCAAAGGGGTTCCCATTAGTGTGGACAATTTGTTCAAGTACATTTTGGATACAGATGCATCAACAAGATTTTATAATATGGTATATGTCTTTAGAATTGCAATAAGGCTACTGACCACGTAGACGTGTATGTGTGAATCTATATAAAAAAATCCCATAACGCAAAATTGATAGGTAGTTTACAGCTTGAGTTCAAATAACATTCCCCATTGTTGCCCTATATGAAACAGACATGAAGACTTGAACCTGACCCTCCTGTGATATTATTTCAGACACGCCCCCACCTGGCTACATAAGCGAGGATGGAGACAATACAGACAATCAAGGTGAGAGGTTTTTCTTTTGAGTATATTGAATCATTATTTATACTTTTTATTACAATCTTTAGTCAAAATATGTCTCAATTTCAAATCGAAAGCAATGTGACAATTGCATTTTACTTGGTGAACTGTACAACCAGTTACAGGAAGTGTCAAAACAGAAACAGTCGTCAAGGTTTCTAACCAGACAGAGTAACTTCTAAAACAGTTTTACATAGTGCATTGCGATGCATGTTTATTAAAATGATTGCTATAAAATGACAAATATTGTTTTAAATTAAGTGTTTAGTATGGCATTTGTCTTTTCTTGCAATTTCTGGGGCTTTGTTTTTAGCTCACCTGAGCACGAAGTGTTCAAGGTGAGCTATTGTGATCGCCCTGTGTACGTCGTCCTCGTCAGTCATCCGTCGTCAACAACTTGACTGTTAACACTCTAGAGGTCACAATATTGGCACAATCTTATTGAAACTTGGTCAGAATGTTACCATCAATAAAATTTTGGACAAGTTTGATATTGGGTTATCTGGGGTTAAAAACTAGGTCACCAGGTCAAATTAAAGGAAAAGCTTGTTAACACTGTAGAGGTCACATTTATGACTGTATCTTCAGGAAACTTGGTCAGAATGTTAATATTCATAATCTCCAGGTCAAGTTCGAATCTGGGTCAAGTGCGGTCAAAAACTAGGTCACCAGGTCAAATTGAAGGAAAAGCTTGTTAACACCATAGAGGTCATATTTATGACTGTATCTTCATGAAAGTTCGTCAGAAAGTTTATAAAAATAATCTTTAAGTCAAGTTTAAATCTGGGTCATGTGCGGTCAAAAACTAGGTCACCAGGTCAAATCATAGCAAAAGCTTGTTAGCACTCTAGAGGTCTTATTTATGACTGAATGTTTATGAAATTAGTCAGAATGTTAATATTAATAATCTCTAGGTCAAGTTCGAATGGGGATCATGTGCGGTCAAAAACTAGGTCACCAGTTTAAATTGAAGGAAAAGCTTGTTAACACTCTAGAGGTCACATTTATGACTGTATATTCACGAAAGTTGGTCAGAATGTTTATATTAATAATCTGTAAGTCTAGTTTAAATATGGGTCATGTGTGGTCAAAAACTAGGTCATTAGGTCAAATCATAGGAAAAGCTTGTTAGCACTCTAAATGTCACATTTATGACTGTATGTTCATGAAACTTAGTCAGAATGTTTAAATTGATTAGTTCTAGGCCAAGTTCGAATGTTGGTCATGTGCGGTCAAAAACTAGGTCACCAGGTCAAATTTAAGGAAAAGCTTGTTAACACTCTAGATGTCACATTTATAACTGTATCTTCATGAAAATTTATCAGAATGTTTATATTAATAATCTCTAAGTCAAGTTTAAATCCAAGTCATGTGTGGTCAAAAACTAGGTCATTAGGTCTTGATTAGTTCTAGGCCAAGTTCGAATGTGGGTCATGTTCGGTCAAAAACTAGGTCACCAGGTCAAATAATAGGAAAAGCATGTTAACACTCTAGAGGCCACATTTATGACCATATGTTCATGGAACTTGATCAGAATGTTATTCTTGATGATCTTTAAGAGAGTTTGAGACTGGGTAATCAGAGGTCAAAAACCAGGCCACTAGGTCAAATCATAGAAAAACATGAAAACACTGTAGAGGTTACATTCTCACTTTGATCACCATGAAACTATGTCAGAATGTTTGTGTTTATGAATTCTATGTCAAGTTTGAAACTGGGTAACCAGAGTTCAAAAACTAGGTCACGGAGTCAAATTCTAGAAAACATTGTTAAAACACTGTTGAGGCCATATTTTCTACTTTATCTATATGGAACCTGGTCAGAAAGTACTTATTACAGCAAGGTAATTGAATTGGATCAGGTGAGCGATACAGGGCCTTCAGGGCCCTCTTGTTGATTTTGCATTTACTAATTTTTTCCATCATACAACTGTTTCAGGTGATATGGACATGTCCCCCAGCCCCTCCAATCAGAATCAAATGGACGCCCAGCCTGTCACGTACAAAGAACCCACGTAAGCCTACTATTTGATTTGGTCAATATTAGATGTCTGTAAGTCTGATGTCTGGTAATGCTTCATGAAATCTCAACTTGCAAATAAATCCAATCAAGTAGAAATCATCCTTCCAGATGAAAACCTAGTATTAATTACCCTATTGTGTTTCCAATTTTTTGTGTGTCATTAATTTTATCAGATGGAGGAATTGAACGGTCCTTCAAAAACACATTGACAATGACGTTTGGGTCATTAAATCAACATCCAGGGCGAGGTCATTTCAAGGTGCCACCACTTTAAGCCATACAAATGGAAGATCATATTCTATTTCCGCAGGTATTGGTGCTCTATAGCATACTATGAGCTGAACACACGAGTAGGAGAAACATTTCACGCCTCCCAACCCTCGCTGACAGTGGATGGGTTTACTGACCCCTCAAACAGCGAACGCTTCTGTCTCGGCTTGCTGTCAAATATTAACAGAACACAACAGGTCGAAATGACGCGGAGACATATTGGTAAATATGATTCATGTAAAGAAATGTTCAGTATTATAAATAAGTCTTACCAAAGACATTGCATGATAATTCATACACTGGCAGTGCATCTCAGGGGTCGTCAATATTTTGTACAAGTATGGTAAACTTTAGTCTTTCATGATTATTTGTATATTGCCTTTAAGTCTTTAATTTAGGCAAGAGTATGTCTTGACTACATTGGTCTAGGTGTGCCTGTAAATGTCCTAACAGTTTGTTGATGAAAACTTTCTTTGAAATTATATGTTGTTTGTATAGTTATATGTTTTTTGCGCCAGTCTATGTAATATTGGTGTTCATGATGTGAATTTGTGTCCAAGTGTTTGTATATATGATCATGTATATACACATTGCAGGTAAAGGTGTTCGTCTGTACTACATCGGAGGTGAGGTGTTCGCGGAATGTCTTAGCGAGAGTGCAGTGTTTGTACAGAGCCCCAACTGTAACCAGCGATATGGCTGGCATCCTGCAACAGTGTGCAAAATACCCCCAGGTACTCTCATTGTTAGTATTAATAGTGCATGGAACAAAGTATTTTTCTCGAGGTGTTTGGAAGTTTTAAATATATTTCTTTCATTATTTTCGATGAAATATGGGGTTTAAACAGTGAAATAACAACAGTGAAAATATCAATTTGATATTTTCACTGCAAAATAAGGAGTGAATTTTTTTTAGCTTTCAGAACTACTTTTAAATTCCTTTGTAGTAACTTCCCCTTGATCAAAACTGAACACTTCACCTTGAACCAGTAAATGTTGGCAAAACATGTTTAAAATTTAAAGACATGTTTTATTAATTAAAATGAATATATATTTGTAATATAAACAACTTACTGTTTATTACCGGTTATCCCGTTTTTCAAACGTTTTCTTGATCTCGAAGCTGAATGTTCGAACATTTGCTTTCATACCAAACAAATTACAGACTAAAACAACTGTTCAAACATAAATAGAATTTTATATCATTGGTTGAGTGTATTTTGAACTCTGCCATTGTAATATGTAAAACGAGCTTCCTGGAAAATTCACACAACAATTTACAGATAATCTGATATTTTTTACCCTACCCACACATCAAAACTTGTCAACAAACTAGGGTGGCATTCACTCTTTACCTGGAGAACAAACCTGTTTTCATAGCTGCAGATAATGTATCATGAAACATGTGCAGACTTAAACTAAGAAAAATGTTTAAAATCCAGTGATTATCCTCATTTGTTTTGCTTACACATTTGACCTTCCAAATTTTCATTCATTAAATTGTGGCGAAGTAATTTTGTTATTTAGCTACGTATTCATGCCCCACTTAAAATAAAAGTGTTTTCGTTGTTTTTTTTAACATATGTGCACTTATAAAACGTCATTATTACTGTTCATAAAAGCTTTGCACTAAAAAATGAGCGAACAATAAATTATAGGAATGAAAAGCTGAGAAATTTTTCTCAACAAACCGGAAATAGAAAAGTTGACAGCTATAATTTTGCGTGTGGGGCGCCCTACAAGTAGCGGCATAAATGACACCCTTTTCAGAAAAGTGGCTAATTAAGAAATTAATTCAAAAACTAATAAAACTCCGAAAATAAGCATAAAAGACACAGAAAATTTGTTTATATCAGTGTAAGATAGTATTTAATTTCACTTGTGATCATAGAAAAAAAATATTTTCACAAGTGGCGAACTCTTTATCTTTGACAAAATGACATTTGAAGCATGAATTAGGGAATTAGACTTTAGTAAATCATTAAATCTGTTATTCTTATCAAACACTTAAATAATTGTTTCTCCATGTTTGGTTTGTAGGCTGTAACTTGAAGATCTTCAACAACCAGGAGTTTGCAGCCCTTCTTGCCCAGTCAGTTAACCAGGGCTTCGAGTCTGTGTACCAGCTGACCAGGATGTGTACCATACGCATGAGCTTCGTCAAGGGGTGGGGAGCCGAGTATAGGTTGGTGGTCTCCCATCTTCGGGATGGTTGTTTGTTGAGAAACTGTAAATTGGAAGGGTCAATAATGTCATTGTCATGTGAAACTGTAAACCCCTCAAACTGTTGAAGGTATTCACATGAATCTTTGTACACATGTTAATAAGTGACAATGATGGCATGTTTAACAAGGTTATAATGCTGGCTTTAATTGTCCAGTTATGCCTGTTGATTGACGTTTACAACTGACAAGTAATTTTCAAAGCATCCATTAAAAGCAGAACTGGTGATTAGATGATGTGCGCGTAGATCAATACAAAATCCCCGCTTTTGTGTCTTTCAGGCGTCAGACAGTCACAAGTACTCCGTGTTGGATAGAAATTCACCTGAACGGCCCTCTACAGTGGCTGGATCGAGTACTTACACAGATGGGCTCTCCAGGGTTGCCATGCTCTAGCATGTCATAACTATTATAAACATGATAAAAGTGGTTAACCGGGTCTGTGGGAAAACCCACTGTACATTATTTGATTGACTTCTGGTGAAAACTTGAGTTACAGACTTAATCAAGTGTGAAGCCGGGTTGGTGGGATTCTGCCCATCGTATTTGATAAACTTATTGTTAAAACTTGAGTTACAAAGCTAACCAAGTGGTATCCTGGACTGGTCAGATTCTCCTCACTGTATTTGATCGACTTCTTGTGAAAACTCTACTTCCCTTGAGTAGTACACCAAATGGTGTACTGGTGTACTGGTGTACTGGTGTACTGGTGTACTGGTGTACTGGTCATGTGAAAAACACCTCCACTGGAAACTGTTGTCTACATTTGAAACCCTGGGTTGTAGCCTGTGACAGTCACGATCCAGTTTTAGGTCCAGTGGCAAATCTTATCTAGTGTGAAGACAGACTAATTGTTGGCATTTAAGGCTGGTATTCATACAGCACGTTCAGTTCAACTCAATGTCAATGTATATTCAGCTCCTGTTATTACACAAACTGTTTAACAACAGGAAATGTGTAGGGAGTTGAAAGGAGATAAGAACTTTGTTTTGGTTCAATCCCTTTAGATGTTTGAAGGGAAAATGAAATGAGGATAATACTCCAAGACAGCTAAATAGGAGTTGCATTGTCACATAAGGTCCCAAAATATTGTTTCATGAAACTCCAACAGTAATGCTCCTACACTCATGATTTAACTTTACAGGTATGTTAGTTTGGGCTGATGTGCAACTGAACTTTTTGTCACATACGACTTGGGCAAAAAAAGACATGGCCCTAAACTCAGTAAAAAATATCATAGATTAGCATGGGCGATTGTGCACCTGCCATTGTTGGGAAATATATCTAGCAAGAATTCTGGCACTGTAATTAGTTAAAAATGGTATGATGAATCTTGCGTGGCATGTAGATCCCATCATACCATTATTGCATCTATACTCGTGAAGCATCATAGTAATTTTGGTCATCATAGACTTTATGTGCACCTGCAAATGTTTCACTGCTTCACTTCTTAACTCCACAACGCCACATTTCTGTGTCAGGGGGCATCTGAGGGGATCCATCACGACTCTGACAACTCAAGTTTACATAACTATGTTGGCGCTAGGAAAGTGTAGGCCACTATTTCAATTGAAGCAGAACATCTGTCAATTTGAGATAATGAAAAGATGAAAATGAGTTTTTTAGCTACATGTACTGGCTATTTTTAATACTGTTGAAGCCTACATGGCTTCTAAACTAATTATTACTGAACTTGTTTTATGAATATCAGCTCTTACGGTAGTGTTACCATGCCAGGAATGATCATGTACTGCATGTGTCAAACCACTGCTACACAACATTTGTTATCTCTTTATTGATGTATTGAATTGGACTCAGTACCTCGTGTAGAACCGTGTCTTTTGCTGAAATATATACTTTTAAAACTGCGTTTAAAGTATAGGATACACTGATACCATTTTTGATGAATTATATTTTTACGACAAGTTTAGTGCTAGTATTGTTGAAATGGAAATGCTACATGTATATTAATGAGCATTTTGAAGTCACCATTTATGATGGATTGAAAACTCTATTTTACAACCCCCTAGTTTAATGATTTTCCCCCATTAAAATGTGATTTTTTAAGAACATTTATAACTAAATAAATAAATGTATGAGGGAAAAGAAAAAGTTTTTTCATTAGCATCAATTTTGATATGGGGAGTTATTAACTTTTTTTTTTTCTAGTTTTTGACCATGGCCCGTAACACATCAGCAAGAGATAACCAAAATAATGTTTGTATTCCATTCCCTCACCTTCCCTCATTGTTTGCAACCATGCATATTTTTTTATTGATGCCAGATAATAAAAAAAAAAAACATTATTTTTTTATTCTTTAGAATATATTTTTGGTGTTGACACGTAAATGAATTGTTTTTAAATAGTATTTAGTTTTCTTTGAACAATACAAATTGGAGATAGTCCTAACTCTGAAATTGAACATCATCATAACCCGTGGAATCTAAAATAACAATCCTGACCCTCCTTCCCTGCTTTTTTACCAGTAAAATAGGAAATGAACATTTTATTTTTGCCTAATGATTATACCAGTATATTGAGTTCTTTCATATGTGTTTACATGTTCAACCATTGTTCCTGATGGTTTTTAGTTTTACTATAGTTTTATTTAGATTATCAAAGTTCAGTTATTTGTTTATTTTGCATATGAAGTATAATTAGAGTTTAGAAGGAACGGCAGTAAATATGTAATATGTTACTGAAAGGATGTTACGTTTCTCGTTATGTTATTTCTAATTGGGCCTACATTTTACATGTTTCTTTGTTGACATTTGGGAAGAAATAGTTTGTATTATTAGCTGTTGAAAACATTCGTATTGAATATGCCTTTATCTGTCTCAAAGAAATGTTACAATGGTTGAAAAAAAAAAGATTTTAACATGTACTATTTTCATATTAGGATCGATGTATGAAAACATTAAGCAAGTGTACTTGTACCTGTCATTTTGGAATTCATAAACTATGTACTCACCAAATTATACACAAATGAACTCCAATAGAAAAAGACATGGAAAGCAGTAACATTTCTGTAAATTGTGGATAAAATACTTGTTAAAGATAAAACATGATCAAAACTTCATATCAGAGATCTATTGATAAAAAAATGGACTGAAAATGCTTTATTTTGTTGAAAAGTGTTCAAAACGCTACTAAAAATTAAATTATTTCAGCTTTGGCTTAATAAGATTCTGTTAAATTTTCTGAGAATCTGCCAGTTGCTTTTTATTCTACACATAAAATATGTGAGTGTGTTCCTAAATGAACTGGATAGAGGCATTTAACTTGGTGAAACAACTTGAGCTTTTGTCATGGAGACAAACTTTGACTTTGTGTTTTGTAATGTATCAGTATTACTTCTGTATTATTATCTATGAATATTGGAACAACATATGTATACATTTCATAGCCCTAGTGTTGCAATGAGGCTGTGTGGAGCATGTGAAATGTAGGCCCAAGTATTTGTTCACAATCATGAAATGATTGCTTTATATGTCCATATGTGATCACTCAAACATTATTGTTTCATAATAACAATTCTCATATACATTTCACTCCGATTGTTTGCATATTTTATATTAACTTAAGTCTAGCATAAAACAATAATATCAGAAGTGACCAGTTTGCACAATTTATAAAGTTTATATGGACATTTTAAATAATAATTGTGTTAAGGAATTTGAACTTCCTAGTTTAGAGTAAGGATATATTGTCAAAGCCCATGTGTTTTTGGTGTGAAAATTAGCCAAAAAGGACTCGGCCATATCGAAACAAGTTACAGTATTTGCAGAGTTTAACCTTGATTCACTCAAGAACCCAGATACCAGTGCAACCATATGACAAGTGCACGGGCCTCCTTCTTAGTATCAGTTAAATTGACTTGACAACGAACCACCCTGATATAAATATTCATAACTGTTTAAACTCTTTAATTTACATGATTGTGAAGAAAATTATATTGATGCTGTGTTGTTGGGGGAAACTTGAGTGCCTGGCTTGGTAACCACCAATCAAGCTCACATATGCCCAAAACTGTTAAACCATTGGGAAGATGTACTAGAAACAGCTCACATATGCCCAAAACTGTTAAACCATTGGGAAGATGTACTAGAAACAGCTCACATATGCCCATAACTGTTAAACCATTGGGAAGATGTACTAGTAACAGCTCACATATGCCCATAACTGTTAAACCATTGGGAAGATGTACTAGTAACAGCTCACATATGCCCATAACTGTTAAACCATTGGGAAGATGTACTAGTAACAGCTCACATATGCCCATAACTGTTAAACCATTTGGAAGATGTACTAGAAACAGCTCACATATGCCCATAACTGTTAAACCATTGGGAAGATGTACTAGTAACAGCTCACATATGCCCATAACTGTTAAACCATTGGGAAGATGTACTAGTAACAGCTCACATATGCCCAAAACTGTTAAACCATTGGGAAGATGTACTAGTAACAGCTCACATATGCCCATAACTGTTAAACCATTGGGAAGATGTACTAGAAACAGCTCACATATGCCCAAAACTGTTAAACCATTGGGAAGATGTACTAGTAACAGCTCACATATGCCCATAACTGTTAAACCATTGGGAAGACGTACTAGTCACATATGCCCATAACTGTTAAACCATTGGGAAGACGTACTAGTCACATATGCCCATAACTGTTAAACCATTGGGAAGATGTACTAGTCACATATGCCCATAACTGTTAAACCATTGGGAAGACGTACTAGTCACATATGCCCATAACTGTTAAACCATTGGGAAGACGTACTAGTCACATATGCCCATAACTGTTGGAAAGATGTACTAGTCACATATGCCCATAACTGTTGGGAAGATGTACTAGTCACATATGCCCATAACTGTTGGGAAGATGTACTAGTCACATATGCCCATAACTGTTGGGAAGATGTACTAGTCACATATGCCCATAACTGTTGGGAAGATGTACTAGTCACATATGCCCATAACTGTTGGGAAGATGTACTAGTCACATATGCCCATAACTGTTGGGAAGATGTACTAGTCACATATGCCCATAACTGTTGGGAAGATGTACTAGTCACATGATGTACAAGCACACTAGCTTGGTTTCAAGGTATTCTTTTGTTATACAAAGTTGGCAATTATCCTGGGTGGTCGTTACCATATTCAAGCGTCATATCAATTTGCATACTTCCACTTCATGTTATGTTGATCCAGTTTTAAGTAAGTTGATGCATTGTGCACTTGTTATATCTGATGTGTTCCATACTGGGATGATGTTTTCCCTTTAATTCTTAACCGACAAGTCTAGTACATGTTTCGAATGATCTTTTCAATACTAAAATTATGAAAGACAGCAATATTCAAGTGTTATCAAACTGCAACTGTAAAACATTGGTTTTGAAGAAGTTGTTTGTTATTTCAAAAACTTTGCAGGTATTTTAGTGTAACAAATCTCATGGTCACAGAAATGGTTATAAATTAAAATCAGAAATAATGCGTTTCTGAGTATCATCTGAAATTTAATCTCAGTTTAGTTTTGTTATGATTGCCTATTTACCCGAAACTCTGATGGTTATTTTTACTGTATTATAACCTTGATAATGTATATATGTGATACTAGCATATGTTTGTGCTGAATAAATACATTTGTCGCTTTATAAATTTCTTTTGTTTACCTTCATTGTCCCCCGTCACGGGCATGTGATGAGGTCAGACATGTAAAGAGGTCATGTGCATATGATGAGGTCAGACATGTTAAGGGGTCATGTGCATATGATGAGGGTAGATATGTAAAGAGGTCACGGGCATATGATGAGGTCAGACATGTAAAGAGGTCACGGTTATGTGATGAGGTCAGACATGTAAAGAGGTCACGGGCATGTGATGAGGTCAGACATGTAAAGAGGTCATGGGCATATGATGAGGTCAGACATGTTAAGAGGTCACCGGCATGAGAAGAGGTCACAGGCATATGCAGAGGTCACGGGCATGTGAAGAGGTCACCGGCATGAAATGAGGTCTTCAGCATGTGAAGAGGTCACAGGCAAATGAAGAGGTCATGGGCATATGAAGAGGTCACAGGCATATGAAGAGGTCACGGGCATGTGATTAGGTCACAGGCATGTGAAGAGGTCACCGGCATGTGAAGAGGTCACGGGCATATGAAGAGGTCACGGGCATGTCACCTGTATTTTGTCTTCTGTGAGTTCCACAGGAGTTCGTGTTTTCGGTAAAACTCCAACAGACTATCCGCCACCGCCAGGTGGAGTACGGTATACTAGTAGTATTCCCAATAGCAGAAGCGCCCTCCCCACCTTTTTTTCTCTTGGCGGCATGATGCGCACTATTCAATATCAAAAAGAATAACTGAATCCACTGTGATTTTTCCGCGTTTAATACCCGTAAGGACATGGAACGCCAGCAACGTGTTAGTCTGTAGTAAGTCACCCTTAAGTTTCATGCTCAACATGCTCGGCTTACGTTGACTAATTGTTCGTCGCGCACCAGCAACACATCGGCACAAGCTAATAGTTTCTAGGGTTGTCTAACTTGGTCGCTGGCACCCGTTCCTCATGCGTTAATCACAGTCACGCTAATCATGCATGAGTCACACGTTAGTCACACGCAAGATGTGTCCACCTTAGTCTAGAACGCTCGAAAATTGAACAAAATAAACGTATCCTAGAACGCTGACCAGAACGTTATGGTGTGACGGCCCAATCACATATAACGTATCCTAGAACGCTGACCAGAACGTTATGGTGTGACGGCCCAATCACCTAACGTATCCTAGGACGCTGACCAGAACGTTATGGTGTGACGGCCCAATCACAGCATCATTTTGTCAAAAGTATTCTCAGAGATCACATAATCATTTTGTCACAAACAAAGAAATGTTCCGAGCGATTTAAAACTGTGCCCTGAAGCCTTGCAGGTTCCCTTCATGTATATATCGTTATGTTTTGACAGAATGAAATGAAGAAAAGCCGTCAAACTCATAATTATAAGTTGGATATTTATTTTTTGTGTACGGAACTAATGTAAAATAACATTATCTGGTAATATTTCTTGTTTTTATGATATTTTATAGACGCTATATGCTTTAACCCGGAATCCTGATCGGAACAACTACCCACTTTTGATACTAAACAATTTGTACGTGAAGGATTTGCCATATCAAAAATCTAAAAAAAATTCGTCAACGTACAATTATTTCGACTACATCAATACATGCACTTGTGGTGGACTTGTAGTTGTTGGCGATCTGCAACATCAATGCATGCACTCGTGGTGGACTTGTAGTTGTTGGCGATCTGCAATATCAATGCATGTACTCGTGGTGGACTTGTAGTTGTTGGCGACCTGCAATATCAATGCATGTACTCGTGGTGGACTTGTAGTTGTTGGCGATCTGCAACATCAATGCATGTATTCGTGGTGGACTTGTAGTTGTTGGCGACCTGCAATATCAATGCATGTACTCGTGGTGGACTTGTAGTTGTTGGCGACCTGCAACATCAATGCATGTACTCGTGGTGGACTTGTAGTTGTTGGCGACCTGCAACATCAATGCATGCACTTGTGGTGGACTTGTAGTTGTTGGCGATCTGCAATATCAATGCATGTACTCGTGGTGGACTTGTTTATTGGCGACCTGCAACATCAATGTATGTACTCGTGGTGGAATTGTAGTTGATGGCGATCTGCAACATCAATGCATGTATTCGTGGTGGACTTGTAGTTGTTGGCGATCTGCAATATCAATGCATGTACTCGAGGTGGACTTGTAGTTGTTGGCGACCTGCACTATCAATGCATGCACTTGTGGTGGACTTGTAGTTGTTGGCGATCTGCACTATCAATGCATGCACTTGTGGTGGACTTGTAGTTGTTGGCGACCTGCACTATCAATGCATGCACTTGTGGTGGACATGTAGTTGATGGCGATCTTCAACATCAATGCATGCACTTGTGGTGGACTTGTAGTTGTTGGCGATCTGCAACATCAATGCATGCACTCGTGGTGGACATGTAGTTGTTGGCGATCTGCAATATCAATGCATGTACTCGAGGTGGACTTGTTTAATGGCGACCTGCAAGATCAATGTATGTACTCGTGGCGGACTTGTAGTTGTTGGCGATCTGCAATATCAATGTATGCACTTGTGGTGGACATGTAGTTGATGGCGACCTGCAAGATCAATGTATGTACTCGTGGTGGATTTGTAGTTGTTGGCGACCTGCAATATCAATGCATGTACTCGTGGTGGACTTGTAGTTGTTGGCGACCTGCAATATCAATGCATGTACTCGTGGTGGACTTGTAGTTGTTGGCGATCTGCAACATCAATGTATGTACTCGTGGTGGAATTGTAGTTGTTGGCGATCTGCAATATCAATGCGAATACTCGTGGTGGACTTGTAGTTGTTGGCGATCTGCAACATCAATGTATGCACTCGTGGTGGAATTGTAGTTGTTGGCGATCTGCAACATCAATGTATGTACTCGTGGTGGAATTGTAGTTGTTGGCGATCTGCAACATCAATGCAGGTACTCGTGGTGGACTTGTAGTTGTTGGCGATCTGCAACATCAATGTATGTACTCGTGGTGGAATTGTAGTTGTTGGCGATCTGCAACATCAATGCATGTACTCGTGGTGGACTTGTAGTTGTTGGCGACCTGCAATATCAATGCATGTACTCGTGGTGGACTTGTAGTTGTTGGCGACCTGCAACATCAATGCATGTACTCGTGGTGGACTTGTAGTTGTTGGCGACCTGTAATATCAATGCATGTACTCGTGGTGGACTTGTAGTTGTTGGCGATCTGCAACATCAATGCATGTACTCGTGGTGGACTTGTAGTTGTTGGCGCACTTCAATATCAATGCATGCACTCGTGGTGGACTTGTAGTTGTTGGCGCCCTTCAATATCAATGCATGTACTCGTGGTGGACTTGTAGTTGTTGGCGATCTGCAATATCAATGCATGTACTCGTGGTGGACTTGTAGTTGTTGGCGATCTGCAATATCAATGCATGTACTCGTGGTGGACTTGTAGTTGTTGGCGATCTGCAATATCAATGCATGTACTCGTGGTGGACTTGCAATTGTTGGCGACCTGCAACATCAATGCGAATACTCGTGGTGAACTTGTAGTTGTTGGCGATCTGCAACATCAATGCGAATACTCGTGGTGAACTTGTAGTTGTTGGCGATCTGCAACATCAATGCATGTACTCGTGGTGGACTTGTAGTTGTTGGCGATCTGCAATATCAACGATGTACTCGTGGTGGACTTGTAGTTGTTGGCGATCTGCAATATCAATGCATGTACTCGTGGTGGACTTGTAATTGGTGGCGACCTGCAACATCAATGCATGTACTCGTGGTGGACTTGTAATTGGTGGCGACCTGCAACATCAATGCATGTACTCGTGGTGGACTTGTAGTTGTTGGCGATCTGCAATATCAATGCATGTACTCGTGGTGGACTTGTAATTGTTGGCGACCTGCAACATCAATGCGAATACTCGTGGTGGACTTGTAATTGTTGGCGACCTGCAACATCAATGCATGTACTCGTGGTGGACTTGTAATTGTTGGCGATCTGTAATATCAATGCATGTACTCGTGGTGGACTTGTACTTGTTGGCGATCTGTAATATCAATGCATGTACTCGTGGTGGACTTGTAGTTGTTGGCGATCTGCAATATCAATGCATGTACTCGTGGTGGACTTGTAATTGTTGGCGACCTGCAACATCAATGCGAATACTCGTGGTGGACTTGTAATTGTTGGCGATCTGCAACATCAATGCATGTACTCGTGGTGGACTTGTAGTTGTTGGCGATCTGTAATATCAATGCATGTACTCGTGGTGGACTTGTAATTGTTGGCGACCTGCAACATCAATGCGAATACTCGTGGTGGACTTGTAATTGTTGGCGATCTGCAACATCAATGCATGTACTCGTGGTTGACTTGTAGTTGTTGGCGATCTGTAATATCAATGCATGTACTCGTGGTGGACTTGTAGTTGTTGGCGATCTGCAAGATCAATGCATGTACTCGTGGTGGACTTGTAATTGTTGGCGACCTGCAACATCAATGCGAATACTTGTGGTGGACTTGTAGTTGTTGGCGACCTGCAACATCAATGCGAATACTCGTGGTGAACTTTTAGTTGTTGGCGATCTGCAACATCAATGTGAATACTCGTGGTGGACTTGTAGTTGTTGGCGATCTGCAACATCAATGCGAATACTCGTGGTGGACTTGTAGTTGTTGGCGATCTGCAACATCAATGCGAATACTCGTGGTGGACTTGTAGTTGTTGGCGATCTGCAATATCAATGCATGCACTCGTGGTGGACTTGTAGTTGTTAGCGATCTGCAATATCAATGCATGTACTCGTGGTGGACTTGTAGTTGTTGGCGATCTGCAACATCAATGTATGCACTCGTGGTGGAATTGTAGTTGTTGGCGATCTGCAACATCAATGTATGTACTCGTGGTGGAATTGTAGTTGTTGGCGATCTGCAACATCAATGCAGGTACTCGTGGTGGACTTGTAGTTGTTGGCGATCTGCAACATCAATGTATGTACTCGTGGTGGAATTGTAGTTGTTGGCGATCTGCAACATCAATGCATGTACTCGTGGTGGACTTGTAGTTGTTGGCGACCTGCAATATCAATGCATGTACTCGTGGTGGACTTGTAGTTGTTGGCGACCTGCAACATCAATGCATGTACTCGTGGTGGACTTGTAGTTGTTGGCGACCTGTAATATCAATGCATGTACTCGTGGTGGACTTGTAGTTGTTGGCGACCTGCAACATCAATGCATGTACTCGTGGTGGACTTGTAGTTGTTGGCGCACTTCAATATCAATGCATGCACTCGTGGTGAACTTGTAGTTGTTGGCGCCCTTCAATATCAATGCATGCACTCGTGGTGGACTTGTAGTTGTTGGCGCCCTTCAATATCAATGCATGTACTCGTGGTGGACTTGTAGTTGTTGGCGATCCGCAACATCAATGTATGTACTCGTGGTGGACTTGTAGTTGTTGGCGATCTGCAATATCAATGCATGTACTCGTGGTGGACTTGTAGTTGTTGGCGATCTGCAATATCAATGCATGTACTCGTGGTGGACTTGTAGTTGTTGGTGACCTGTAATATCAATGCATGTACTCGTGGTGGACTTGTAGTTGTTGGCGATCTGCAATATCAATGCATGTACTCGTGGTGGACTTGCAATTGTTGGCGACCTGCAACATCAATGCGAATACTCGTGGTGAACTTGTAGTTGTTGGCGATCTGCAACATCAATGCGAATACTCGTGGTGAACTTGTAGTTGTTGGCGATCTGCAACATCAATGCATGTACTCGTGGTGGACTTGTAGTTGTTGGCGATCTGCAATATCAATGCATGTACTCGTGGTGGACTTGTAGTTGTTGGCGATCTGCAATATCAATGCATGTACTCGTGGTGGACTTGTAATTGTTGGCGACCTGCAACATCAATGCATGTACTCGTGGTGGACTTGTAATTGTTGGCGACCTGCAACATCAATGCATGTACTCGTGGTGGACTTGTAGTTGTTGGCGATCTGTAATATCAATGCATGTACTCGTGGTGGACTTGTAATTGTTGGCGACCTGCAACATCAATGCGAATACTCGTGGTGGACTTGTAATTGTTGGCGATCTGCAACATCAATGCATGTACTCGTGGTGGACTTGTAGTTGTTGGCGATCTGTTATATCAAATATCAATGCATGTACTCGTGGTGGACTTGTAGTTGTTGGCGATCTGTAATATCAATGCATGTACTCGTGGTGGACTTGTAATTGTTGGCGACCTGCAACATCAATTCGAATACTCGTGGTGGACTTGTAATTGTTGGCGATCTGCAACATCAATGCATGTACTCGTGGTGGACTTGTAGTTGTTGGCGATCTGTAATATCAATGCATGTACTCGTGGTGGACTTGTAATTGTTGGCGACCTGCAACATCAATGCGAATACTCGTGGTGGACTTGTAATTGTTGGCGATCTGCAACATCAATGCATGTACTCGTGGTTGACTTGTAGTTGTTGGCGATCTGTAATATCAATGCATGTACTCGTGGTGGACTTGTAGTTGTTGGCGATCTGCAAGATCAATGCATGTACTCGTGGTGGACTTGTAATTGTTGGCGACCTGCAACATCAATGCGAATACTTGTGGTGGACTTGTAGTTGTTGGCGACCTGCAACATCAATGCGAATACTCGTGGTGAACTTTTAGTTGTTGGCGATCTGCAACATCAATGTGAATACTCGTGGTGGACTTATAGTTGTTAGCGATCTGCAACATCAATGCGAATACTCGTGGTGGACTTGTAGTTGTTGGCGATCTGCAACATCAATGCGAATACTCGTGGTGGACTTGTAGTTGTTGGCGACCTGCAATATCAATGCATGCACTCGTGGTGGACTTGTAGTTGTTGGCGATCTGCAATATCAATGCATGTACTCGTGGTGGACTTGTAGTTGTTGGCGATCTGCAAGATCAATGCATGTACTCGTGGTGGACTTGCAATTGTTGGCGACCTGCAATATCAATGTATGTACTCGTGGTGGACTTGTAGTTGTTGGCGACCTGCAATATCAATGCATGTACTCGTGGTGGACTTGTAGTTATTGGCGATCTGCAATATCAATGCATGTACTCGTGGTGGACTTGTAGTTATTGGCGATTTGCAATATCAATGCATGTACTCGTGGTGGACATGTAGTTGTTGGCGATCTGCAATATCAATGCATGTACTCGTGGTGGACTTGTAGTTGTTGGCGACCTGCAACATCAATGCATGTACTCGTGATGGACTTGTAATTGTTGGCGACCTGCAATATCAATGTATGTACTCGTGGTGGACTTGCAATTGTTGGCGACCTGCAATATCAATGTATGTACTCGTGGTGGACTTGTAGTTGTTGGCGACCTGCAATATCAATGCATGTACTCGTGGTGGAATTGTAGTTGTTGGCGACCTGCAATATCAATGTATGTACGCGTGGTGGACTTGTAGTTGTTGGCGATCTGCAATATCAATGTATGTACTCGTGGTGGACTTGTAGTTGTTGGCGATCTGCAACATCAATGTATGTACTCGTGGTGGACTTGTAGTTGTTGGCGATCTGCAACATCAATGTATGTACTCGTGGTGGACTTGTAGTTGTTGGCGATCTGCAACATCAATGTATGTACTCGTGGTGGACTTGTAGTTGTTGGCGATCTGCAATATCAATGTATGTACTCGTGGTGGACTTGTAGTTGTTGGCGATCTGCAACATCAATGTATGTACTCGTGGTGGACTTGTAATTGTTGGCGATCTGCAACATCAATGCATGTACTCGTGGTGGACTTGTAGTTGTTGGCGATCTGCAATATCAATGCATGTACTCGTGGTGGACTTGTTTATTGGCGACCTGCAACATCAATGTATGTACTCGTGGTGGACTTGTAGTTGTTGGCGATCTGCAACATCAATGCATGCACTTGTGGTGGACTTGTAGTTATTGGCGATCTGCAACATCAATGCATGCACTCGTGGTGGACTTGTACTTGTTGGCGATCTGTAATATCAATGCATGTACTCGTGGTGGACTTGTAGTTGTTGGCGATCTGCAATATCAATGCATGTACTCGTGGTGGACTTGTAATTGTTGGCGACCTGCAACATCAATGCGAATACTCGTGGTGGACTTGTAATTGTTGGCGATCTGCAACATCAATGCATGTACTCGTGGTGGACTTGTAGTTGTTGGCGATCTGTAATATCAATGCATGTACTCGTGGTGGACTTGTAGTTGTTGGCGACCTGCAACATCAATGCGAATACTCGTGGTGGACTTGTAGTTGTTGGCGATCTGCAACATCAATGCATGTACTCGTGGTTGACTTGTAGTTGTTGGCGATCTGTAATATCAATGCATGTACTCGTGGTGGACTTGTAGTTGTTGGCGATCTGCAAGATCAATGCATGTACTCGTGGTGGACTTGTAATTGTTGGCGACCTGCAACATCAATGCGAATACTTGTGGTGGACTTGTAGTTGTTGGCGACCTGCAACATCAATGCGAATACTCGTGGTGAACTTTTAGTTGTTGGCGATCTGCAACATCAATGTGAATACTCGTGGTGGACTTGTAGTTGTTAGCGATCTGCAACATCAATGCGAATACTCGTGCTGGACTTGTAGTTGTTGGCGATCTGCAACATCAATGCGAATACTCGTGGTGGACTTGTAGTTGTTGGCGACCTGCAATATCAATGCATGCACTCGTGGTGGACTTGTAGTTGTTAGCGATCTGCAATATCAATGCATGTACTCGTGGTGGACTTGTAGTTGTTGGCGATCTGCAACATCAATGTATGCACTCGTGGTGGAATTGTAGTTGTTGGCGATCTGCAACATCAATGTATGTACTCGTGGTGGAATTGTAGTTGTTGGCGATCTGCAACATCAATGCAGGTACTCGTGGTGGACTTGTAGTTGTTGGCGATCTGCAACATCAATGTATGTACTCGTGGTGGAATTGTAGTTGTTGGCGATCTGCAACATCAATGCATGTACTCGTGGTGGACTTGTAGTTGTTGGCGACCTGCAATATCAATGCATGTACTCGTGGTGGACTTGTAGTTGTTGGCGACCTGCAACATCAATGCATGTACTCGTGGTGGACTTGTAGTTGTTGGCGACCTGTAATATCAATGCATGTACTCGTGGTGGACTTGTAGTTGTTGGCGACCTGCAACATCAATGCATGTACTCGTGGTGGACTTGTAGTTGTTGGCGCACTTCAATATCAATGCATGCACTCGTGGTGAACTTGTAGTTGTTGGCGCCCTTCAATATCAATGCATGCACTCGTGGTGGACTTGTAGTTGTTGGCGACCTTCAATATCAATGCATGTACTCGTGGTGGACTTGTAGTTGTTGGCGATCTGCAACATCAATGTATGTACTCGTGGTGGACTTGTAGTTGTTGGCGATCTGCAATATCAATGCATGTACTCGTGGTGGACTTGTAGTTGTTGGCGATCTGCAATATCAATGCATGTACTCGTGGTGGACTTGTAGTTGTTGGCGACCTGTAATATCAATGCATGTACTCGTGGTGGACTTGTAGTTGTTGGCGATCTGCAATATCAATGCATGTACTCGTGGTGGACTTGTAGTTATTGGCGACCTGCAACATCAATGCGAATACTCGTGGTGAACTTGTAGTTGTTGGCGATCTGCAACATCAATGCGAATACTCGAGGTGGACTTGTAGTTGTTGGCGATCTGCAACATCAATGCATGTACTCGTGGTGGACTTGTAGTTGTTGGCGATCTGCAATATCAATGCATGTACTCGTGGTGGACTTGTAGTTGTTGGCGATCTGCAATATCAATGCATGTACTCGTGGTGGACTTGTAGTTGTTGGCGACCTGCAACATCAATGCATGTACTCGTGGTGGACTTGTAATTGGTGGCGACCTGCAACATCAATGCATGTACTCGTGGTGGACTTGTAGTTGTTGGCGACCTGCAACATCAATGCATGTACTCGTGGTGGACTTGTAATTGTTGGCGACCTGCAACATCAATGCGAATACTCGTGGTGGACTTGTAGTTGTTGGCGATCTGCAATATCAATGCATGTACTCGTGGTGGACTTGTAGTTGTTGGCGATCTGTAATATCAAATATCAATGCATGTACTCGTGGTGGACTTGTAGTTGTTGGCGATCTGTAATATCAATGCATGTACTCGTGGTGGACTTGTAATTGTTGGCGACCTGCAACATCAATTCGAATACTCGTGGTGGATTTGTAATTGTTGGCGATCTGCAACATCAATGCATGTACTCGTGGTGGACTTGTAGTTGTTGGCGATCTGTAATATCAATTCATGTACTCGTGGTGGACTTGTAATTGTTGGCGACCTGCAACATCAATGCGAATACTCGTGGTGGACTTGTAATTGTTGGCGATCTGCAACATCAATGCATGTACTCGTGGTTGACTTGTAGTTGTTGGCGATCTGTAATATCAATGCATGTACTCGTGGTGGACTTGTAGTTGTTGGCGATCTGCAAGATCAATGCATGTACTCGTGGTGGACTTGTAATTGTTGGCGACCTGCAACATCAATGCGAATACTTGTGGTGGACTTGTAGTTGTTGGCGACCTGCAACATCAATGCGAATACTCGTGGTGAACTTGTAGTTGTTGGCGATCTGCAACATCAATGTGAATACTCGTGGTGGACTTATAGTTGTTAGCGATCTGCAACATCAATGCGAATACTCGTGGTGGACTTGTAGTTGTTGGCGATCTGCAACATCAATGCGAATACTCGTGGTGGACTTGTAGTTGTTGGCGATCTGCAATATCAATGCATGTACTCGTGGTGGACTTGTAGTTGTTGGCGATCTGTAATATCAATGCATGTACTCGTGGTGGACTTGTAGTTGTTGGCGATCTGCAATATCAATGCATGTACTCGTGGTGGACTTGCAATTGTTGGCGACCTGCAATATCAATGTATGTACTCGTGGTGGACTTGTAGTTGTTGGCGACCTGCAATATCAATGCATGTACTCGTGGTGGACTTGTAGTTATTGGCGATCTGCAATATCAATGCATGTACTCGTGGTGGACTTGTAGTTATTGGCGATTTGCAATATCAATGCATGTACTCGTGGTGGACTTGTAGTTGTTGGCGATCTGCAATATCAATGCATGTACTCGTGGTGGACTTGTAGTTGTTGGCGACCTGCAACATCAATGCATGTACTCGTGATGGACTTGTAATTGTTGGCGACCTGCAATATCAATGTATGTACTCGTGGTGGACTTGCTATTGTTGGCGACCTGCAATATCAATGTTTGTACTCGTGGTGGACTTGTAGTTGTTGGCGACCTGCAATATCAATGCATGTACTCGTGGTGGAATTGTAGTTGTTGGCGACCTGCAATATCAATGTATGTACGCGTGGTGGACTTGTAGTTGTTGGCGATCTGCAATATCAATGCATGTACTCGTGGTGGACTTGTAGTTGTTGGCGATCTGCAACATCAATGTATGTACTCGTGGTGGACTTGTAGTTGTTGGCGATCTGCAACATCAATGTATGTACTCGTGGTGGACTTGTAGTTGTTGGCGATCTGCAACATCAATGTATGTACTCGTGGTGGACTTGTAGTTGTTGGCGATCTGCAATATCAATGTATGTACTCGTGATGGACTTGTAGTTGTTGGCGATCTGCAACATCAATGTATGTACTCGTGGTGGACTTGTAATTGTTGGCGATCTGCAACATCAATGCATGTACTCGTGGTGGACTTGTAGTTGTTGGCGATCTGCAATATCAATGCATGTACTCGTGGTGGACTTGTTTATTGGCGACCTGCAACATCAATGTATGTACTCGTGGTGGACTTGTAGTTGTTGGCGATCTGCAACATCAATGCATGCACTTGTGGTGGACTTGTAGTTATTGGCGATCTGCAACATCAATGCATGCACTCGTGGTGGACTTGTAGTTGTTGGCGATCTGCAATATCAATGCATGTACTCGTGGTGGACTTGTTTAATGGCGACCTGCAAGATCAATGTATGTACTCGTGGTGGACTTGTAGTTGTTGGCGACCTGCAACATCAATGTATGTACTCGTGGTGGACTTGTAGTTGTTGGCGATCTGCAACATCAATGTATGTACTCGTGGTGGACTTGTAGTTGTTGGCGACCTGCAACATCAATGCATGTACTCGTGATGGACTTGTAATTGTTGGCGACCTGCAATATCAATGTATGTACTCGTGGTGGACTTGCAATTGTTGGCGACCTGCAATATCAATGTATGTACTCGTGGTGGACTTGTAGTTGTTGGCGACCTGCAATATCAATGCATGTACTCGTGGTAGAATTGTAGTTGTTGGTGACCTGCAATATCAATGTATGTACGCGTGGTGGACTTGTAGTTGTTGGCGATCTGCAATATCAATGTATGTACTCGTGGTGGACTTGTAGTTGTTGGCGATCTGCAACATCAATGTATGTACTCGTGGTGGACTTGTAGTTGTTGGCGATCTGCAACATCAATGTATGTACTCGTGGTGGACTTGTAGTTGTTGGCGATCTGCAACATCAATGTATGTACTCGTGGTGGACTTGTAGTTGTTGGCGATCTGCAATATCAATGTATGTACTCGTGGTGGACTTGTAGTTGTTGGCGATCTGCAACATCAATGTATGTACTCGTGGTGGACTTGTAATTGTTGGCGATCTGCAACATCAATGCATGTACTCGTGGTGGACTTGTAGTTGTTGGCGATCTGCAATATCAATGCATGTACTCGTGGTGGACTTGTTTATTGGCGACCTGCAACATCAATGTATGTACTCGTGGTGGACTTGTAGTTGTTGGCGATCTGCAACATCAATGCATGCACTTGTGGTGGACTTGTAGTTATTGGCGATCTGCAACATCAATGCATGCACTCGTGGTGGACTTGTAGTTGTTGGCGATCTGCAATATCAATGCATGTACTCGTGGTGGACTTGTTTAATGGCGACCTGCAAGATCAATGTATGTACTCGTGGTGGACTTGTAGTTGTTGGCGACCTGCAACATCAATGTATGTACTCGTGGTGGACTTGTAGTTGTTGGCGATCTGCAACATCAATGTATGTACTCGTGGTGGACTTGTAGTTGTTGGCGACCTGCAACATCAATGCGAATACTCGTGGTGAACTTGTAGTTGTTGGCGATCTGCAACATCAATGTATGTATTTGTGGTGAACTTGTAGTTGTTGGCGACCTGCAACATCAATGTATATACTCGTGGTGGACTTGTAGTTGTTGGCGACCTGCAATATCAATGCATGTACTCGTGGTGGACTTGTAGTTGTTGGCGATCCGCAACATCAATGCATGTACTCGTGATGGACTTGTAGTTGTTGGCGACCTGCAACATCAATGCGAATACTCGTGGTGAACTTGTAGTTGTTGGCGATCTGCAACATCAATGTATGTATTTGTGGTGAACTTGTAGTTGTTGGCGATCTGCAACATCAATGCGAATACTCGTGGTGGACTTGTAGTTGTTGGCGACCAGCAATATCAATGCATTCACTCGTGGTGGACTTGTAGTTGTTAGCGATCTGCAATATCAATGCATGCACTCGTGGTGGACTTGTAGTTGTTCGCGACCTGCAACATCAATGCATGCACTCGTGGTGGACTTGTAGTTGTTAGCGATCTGCAATATCAATGCATGCACTCGTGGTGGACTTGTAGTTGTTGGCGACCTGCAGTATCAATGCATGCACTCGTGGTGGACTTGTAGTTGTTAGCGATCTGCAATATCAATGCATGTACTCGTGGTGGACTTGTAGTTGTTGGCGACCTGCAACATCAATGCATGTACTCGTGGTGGACTTGTAGTTGTTGGCGACCTGCAACATCAATGCATGTACTCGTGGTGGACTTGTAGTTGTTAGCGATCTGCAATATCAATGCATGTACTCGTGGTGGACTTGTAGTTGTTGGCGATCTGCAATATCAATGTATGTACTCGTGGTGGACTTGTAGTTGTTGGCGATCTGCAATATCAATGCATGTACTCGTGGTGGACTTGTAGTTGTTGGCGACCTGCAACATCAATGCATGTACTCGTCTTGGACTTGTAGTTGTTGGCGATCTGCAACATCAATGCATGTACTCGTGGTGGACTTGTAGTTGTTGGTGACCTGCAATATCAATGCATGCACTCGTGGTGGACTTGTAGTTGTTGGCGATCTGCAATATCAATGCATGTACTCGTGGTGGACTTGTAGTTGTTGGTGATCTGCAACATCAATGCATGCACTCGTGGTGGACTTGTAGTTGTTGGTGATCTGCAATATCAATGCATGCACTCGTGGTGGACTTGTAGTTGTTGGTGATCTGCAACATCAATGCATGCACTCGTGGTGGACTTGTAGTTGTTGGTGACCTGCAATATCAATGCATGCACTCGTGGTGGACTTGTAGTTGTTGGTGACCTGCAACATCAATGCATGCACTCGTGGTGGACTTGTAGTTGTTGGCGACCTGCAACATCAATGAATGCACTCGTGGTGGACTTGTAGTTGTTGGCGACCTGCAACATCAATGCATGTACTCGTGGTGGACTTGTAGTTGTTGGCGACCTGCAACATCAATGCATGTACTCGTGGTGGACTTGTAGTTGTTGGCGACCTGCAATATCAATGCATGTACTCGTGGTGGACGTGTAGTTGTTGGCGATCTGCAATATCAATGCATGTACTCGTGGTGGACTTGTAGTTGTTGGCGATCTGCAACATCAATGCATGTACTCGTGGTAGACTTGTAGTTGTTGGCGACCTTCAATATCAATGCATGTACTCGTGGTGTACTTGTAGTTGTTGGCGACCTGCAACATTAATGCATGCACTCGTGGTGGACTTGTAGTTGTTGGCGACCTGCAACATCAATGCATGCACTCGTGGTGGACTTGTAGTTGTTGGCGACCTGCTATATCAATGCATGTACTCGTGGTGGACTTGTAGTTGTTGGCGATCTGCAACATCAATGCATGTACTCGTGGTGGACTTGTAGTTGTTGGCGATCTGCAACATCAATGCATGTACTCGAGGTGGACTTGTTTAATGGCGACCTGCAATATCAATGTATGTACTCGTGGTGGACTTGTAGTTGTTGGCGATCTGCAACATCAATGTATGTACTCGTGGTGGACTTGTAGTTGTTGGCGATCTGCAACATCAATGTATGTACTCGTGGTGGACTTGTAGTTGTTGGCGATCTGCAACATCAATGTATGTACTCGTGGTGGACTTGTAGTTGTTGGCGATCTGCAATATCAATGTATGTACTCGTGGTGGACTTGTAGTTGTTGGCGATCTGCAACATCAATGTATGTACTCGTGGTGGACTTGTAGTTGTTGGCGATCTGCAACATCAATGTATGTACTCGTGGTGGACTTGTAGTTGTTGGCGATCTGCAATATCAATGTATGTACTCGTGGTCGACTTGTAGTTGTTGGTGATCTGTGCATGCACTCGTGGTGGACTTGTAGTTGTTGGCGATCTGCAATATCAATGTATGTACTCGTGGTCGACTTGTAGTTGTTGGTGATCTGTGCATGCACTCGTGGTGGACTTGTAGTTGTTGGCGACCTGCAGTATCAATGCATGTACTCGTGGTGGACTTGTAGTTGTTGGTGACCTGTAATATCAATGCATGTATTCGTGGTGGACTTGTAGTTGTTGGCGATCTGCAACATCAATGCGAATACTCGTGGTGGACTTGTAGTTGTTGGCGATCTGCAATATCAATGCATGTACTCGTGGTGGACTTGTAGTTGTTGGCGACCTGCAATATCAATGTATGTACTTGTGGTGGACTTGTAGTTGTTGGCGATCTGCAATATCAATGTATGCATTTGTGGTGAACTTGTATTTGTTGGCGATCTGCAATATCAATGCATGTACTCGTGGTGGACTTGTAGTTGTTGGCGACCTGCAATATCAATGCATGTACTCGTGGTGGACTTGTAGTTGTTGGCGACCTGCAATATCAATGCATGTACTCGTGGTGGACTTGTAGTTGTTGGCGACCTGCAACATCAATGCATGTACTCGTCTTGGACTTGTAGTTGTTGGCGATCTGCAACATCAATGCATGCACTCGTGGTGGACTTGTAGTTGTTGGTGACCTGCAATATCAATGCATGCACTCGTGGTGGACTTGTAGTTGTTGGCGATCTGCAATATCAATGCATGTACTCGTGGTGGACTTGTAGTTGTTGGTGATCTGCAACATCAATGCATGCACTCGTGGTGGACTTGTAGTTGTTGGTGATCTGCAATATCAATGCATGCACTCGTGGTGGACTTGTAGTTGTTGGTGATCTGCAACATCAATGCATGCACTCGTGGTGGACTTGTAGTTGTTGGCGATCTGCAATATCAATGCATGCACTCGTGGTGGACTTGTAGTTGTTGGCGATCTGCAACATCAATGCATGCACTCGTGGTGGACTTGTAGTTGTTGGCGACCTGCAACATCAATGAATGCACTCGTGGTGGACTTGTAGTTGTTGGCGACCTGCAACATCAATGCATGTACTCGTGGTGGACTTGTAGTTGTTGGCGACCTGCAACATCAATGCATGTACTCGTGGTGGACTTGTAGTTGTTGGCGACCTGCAATATCAATGCATGTACTCGTGGTGGACTTGTAGTTGTTGGCGATCTGCAATATCAATGCATGTACTCGTGGTGGACTTGTAGTTGTTGGCGATCTGCAACATCAATGCATGTACTCGTGGTGGACTTGTAGTTGTTGGCGACCTGCAATATCAATGCATGTACTCGTGGTGTACTTGTAGTTGTTGGCGACCTGCAACATCAATGCGAATACTTGTGGTGGACTTGTAGTTGTTGGCGACCTGCAACATCAATGCATGCACTCGTGGTGGACTTGTAGTTGTTGGCGACCTGCAATATCAATGCATGTACTCGTGGTGGACTTGTAGTTGTTGGCGATCTGCAACATCAATGCATGTACTCGTGGTGGACTTGTAGTTGTTGGCGATCTGCAACATCAATGCATGTACTCGAGGTGGACTTGTTTAATGGCGACCTGCAATATCAATGTATGTACTCGTGGTGGACTTGTAGTTGTTGGCGATCTGCAACATCAATGTATGTACTCGTGGTGGACTTGTAGTTGTTGGCGATCTGCAACATCAATGTATGTACTCGTGGTGGACTTGTAGTTGTTGGCGATCTGCAACATCAATGCATGTACTCGTGGTGGACTTGTAGTTGTTGGCGATCTGCAATATCAATGTATGTACTCGTGGTGGACTTGTAGTTGTTGGCGATCTGCAACATCAATGTATGTACTCGTGGTGGACTTGTAGTTGTTGGCGATCTGCAACATCAATGTATGTACTCGTGGTGGACTTGTAGTTGTTGGCGATCTGCAATATCAATGTATGTACTCGTGGTCGACTTGTAGTTGTTGGTGATCTGTGCATGCACTCGTGGTGGACTTGTAGTTGTTGGCGATCTGCAATATCAATGTATGTACTCGTGGTCGACTTGTAGTTGTTGGTGATCTGTGCATGCACTCGTGGTGGACTTGTAGTTGTTGGCGACCTGCAGTATCAATGCATGTACTCGTGGTGGACTTGTAGTTGTTGGTGACCTGCAATATCAATGCATGTATTCGTGGTGGACTTGTAGTTGTTGGCGATCTGCAACATCAATGCGAATACTCGTGGTGGACTTGTAGTTGTTGGCGATCTGCAATATCAATGCATGTACTCGTGGTGGACTTGTAGTTGTTGGCGACCTGCAATATCAATGTATGTACTTGTGGTGGACTTGTAGTTGTTGGCGATCTGCAATATCAATGTATGCATTTGTGGTGAACTTGTATTTGTTGGCGATCTGCAATATCAATGCATGTACTCGTGGTGGATTTGCAGTTGTTGGCGACCTGCAATATCAATGCATGTACTCGTGGTGGACTTGTAGTTGTTGGCGACCTGCAATATCAATACATGTACTCGTGGTGGACTTGTAGTTGTTGGCGACCTGCAATATCAATGCATGTACTCGTGGTGGACTTGTAATTGTTGGCGACCTGCAATATCAATGCATGTACTCGTGGTGGACTTGTAGTTGTTGGCGACCTGCAATATCAATGCATGTACTCGTGGTGAACTTGCAGTTGTTGGCGATCTGCATCATCAATGCATGTAATTTTGGTGAACTTGTAGTTGTTGGCGATCTGCAACATCAATGTATGTATTTGTGGTGAAACTGTAGTTGTTGGCGTCCTGCAATATCAATGCATGTACTCGTGGTGAACTTGTAGTTGTTGGCGACCTGCAATATCAATGCATGTAATTGTGGTGAACTTGTAGTTGTTGGCGACCTGCAACATCAATGTATGTATTTGTGGTGAACTTGTAGTTGTTGGCGATCTGCAACATCAATGCATGTAATTGTGGTGAACTTGTAGTTGTTGGCGACCTGCAATATCAATGCATGTACTCGTGGTGAACTTGCAGTTGTTGGCGACCTGCAATATCAATGCATGTACTCGTGGATGTACTCGTGGTGAACTTGCAGTTGTTGGCGATCTGCAACATCAATGCATGTAATTGTGGTGAACTTGTAGTTGTTGGCGACCTGCAACATCAACGCGTGTTCTCGTGGTGAACTTGTAGTTGTTGGCGATCTGCAACGTCAATGTATGTATTTGTGGTGTGTTGGCGACCTGCAGAATCAATGCATATACGTGTGGTGAACTTGTAGCTGTTGGCGAGCTGCAGGATCAATGCATATACGTGTGGTGAATTTGTAGCTGTTGGCGAGCTTCAGGATCTATGCAGATACTTGTGGTGAACTTGTAGCCTTTGGCGATCTGCAGGAGCAATGCATATACTTGTTGTAGTTGTTGGCGACCAGCAGCATCAATTCATGTATTTGTGTTTTTGTTCGTATATTCAATTTTGATATCATCAACTCGTCAGTTTCCCAAATATAACCGGCCGATGTATATATTTCCAAATCCTTATGATGTCTGTCTGTGTCGTCCACGTTGAGGACGTCCTTAAACTCTTGAAATTCCCAGGATGCTAGCCGAATTTTCTAAATAAAGTTTCTCAGCCCATCAACTAGATCACGCCTACTGGCTTCCTTCAAGTCATGTAGTTCCACAAGTTCTCCTATTTTCTGCTCCTCCTTTCTGTCCTCGGTCACTTCATACCTCCATCTGAAAGTTATAATGGACTGATTTACTAATTATAGCAGTAATGCTCTTTTAATATTGTGTTTTTTCCAGCAGTTAGATGAAGCGTCGGGTAGACAGTGGATTTCAGGTAAGACGTCAACAGATCAGGCAGGACTTGAGCAGTTCGGCTGGGACTGCCATCTGGCAAATAGGCTCGGCGATATGTTAATACCTGGACATCTCCGACGCCAAGTTTCCATGTGAGATACTAACAGTCCTAATCATAGGGTGTCCCCAGTTAACACTTATAATAATACACGCGTGAATTCAATTGTCTCGCACAGTAATGCAGTCGTCAGTTGGGTTGATATCTGTCTTCCCAATCAAGCTATGAAAAATGTACAAAATAAATTATTGACATTTTACACTGATTTTAATTGCAGCTTGCAAACTTACTGGATAAGCTCACACGATATGACCTCGTGCTATTGGTCATAGTGGACTCGTTCTGGTTTATGACGTATTTGTGGAAAGTCAATGCCCAAATACTCGATGACCGTGACCACTTTCTTTCCCCGTGTGATATGTGCAACAGGAACCTGTCAGACAAGGGACCTGCAACGTTATAAGTAGACACTGGTAAACCGCGCACAGATGCAAATTTTGAGTATTTCTTAGTATTGATCGATCATTGATGTTTCTTCAGGTTAAGACACACTCAATATACAATTTGTTATACATAATACAATATCATTTAATGACATGCTAATACTAAGCACTACTTGGAAGTATATTTCTGTAACGTATCACAACATGCTAAATTCTAAAATGAAGAACCTCTGGACTAAGACCTTAAAAAGTATAATTAGCAACTCGACTAAATGTAGTAAATATAAGTGGAGTGTGTAATAACCACGTACGGTTTTAGAAAGAAATAATTGTCTCAACTAAGTTTTGCCCTAATAATCTGACTTACCTATGTTTTGTACAGAAGACATTTTGAATGAGCTTGCAAATCTATTATTTTTTACCTCAAACATTGTCCTTAAGAAAGGATATAATATTAAATCATATCGTTCAAATTTACTGTTTTACTAATTCTTCTTCACAAAAAGATGTTACTTTCTGGATGTGTTCATTTATCCGATTAAACAAACACTGCAATAAAAAAATAGAGTCCGCCTTTATATTGCTGTGCCTCATGCATTGTGCAAGGTAAATATTGGATGAAAACTCCATTCAAACAACTGTCGGACCATATAAGACAACTAATATGTCAATAATTTATAGGCGTAAAAACAGAACAATACCTTATACAAGCGGGAACAATGGACGCATTACAAAGGCAACTCCGGCTAATTAGCCTAAAATACTTGTATGTTTACAATAGTTTACAGGGTTTAGTTGTTATAAAAAGTTTTGAATAGGACTCTACTGTGATTTTCGAATGAGTTGAGGAAAAACTAAAGTTGCCTTGAGCCATATTGTGTGAATGGTACACTTAACTTCATGCTGCTTGATAACGCGACTGAACATTACTGATGATTTTCATGGTATCTTTACATAAAAGGCCTGCTTTAACTCGTAAATTATGCATGTTGAACAAAACTTATTTTCATTTTTGAAAATACAAATTTATATGTATTAATCTAAGCCAATAAAAGCCATGTATAGTTTTGTATTTTGTACAAACATCATGTCTGTAAGGTTATGTCATGAGCCCAAGATGTACAAGCATCATGTCTGTAAAGTTATGTCATAGGCCCAAGATGTACAAACATCATGTCTGTAAGGTAATGTCATAGGCCCAACATAGAAACACAATTGTACAAACATCATGTCTGTAAGGTAATGTCATAGGCCCAACATAGAAACACAATTGTACAAACATCATGTCTGTAAGGTAATGTCATAGGCCCAAGATGTACAAACATCATGTCTGTAAGGTAATGTCATAGGCCCAACATAGAAACACAATTGTACAAACATCATGTCTGTAAGGTAATGTCATAGGCCCAAGATGTACACACATCATGTCTGTAAGGTAATGTCATAGGCCCAAGATGTACAAACATTATGTCTGTAAGGTAATGTCATAGGCCGAAGATGTACAAGCATCATGTCTGTAAGGTAATGTCATAGGCCCAAGATGTACAAGCATCATGTCTGTAAGGTAATGTCATAGGCCCAAGATATACAAACATTATGTCTGTAAGGTAATGTCATAGGCCCAATATGTACAAACATCATGTCTGTAAAAGCTATGCCTCTCGTTTAAAAGTGATGCACCTGGCTTTACCATGATGTTATTGCCCAGATACACGACAGACATACTGCCATAGGCTGCGCTTACTGCTACCATACCCGGTGGTTAGGGCTCGATAGGAACACCTTTTGTAGCTCACCCTCATGTAATATACTAAACAATTGAAGTTATATTTGATATGTTATTTACACAGCGTTCGGACGCTAACAATTCTGATAATTTACAGTTAATACTGGTGATAGTGAGCTGTTTTGTGATAAATAAAGGCATTTAATCTATGTTCAACCGCATGCCCGTAGCAACACTTCGGCTACATTGTGTGGAAACTGATCACATGTACTTCATTTTATGAGTTGGTTTCGAGGTCTCTCTTCAAAATCAGATAATAAATTTAGCCAAAGTTCAGATGCATCGTTAGTGTGTGTACCACGTGATAAATTGCCTCAAAAATGCTACGTCGGAAGGCAATATTTTGCTTCGGTTAAAGACTTTAGAGAAAGCTAACTTTCCCATTTCTCCACCATTTTAAATGAAACATAGCGCAGTCTACGCCGCTTACGGAGCTCCGCCTTTGGTCTTTTATCACAGTTTGAATGCGAGTATAGTTTCTTAAAACACTTCGACAAACCTTTTCATAATACGGCCATCTGACGGAGCACTGTGAAACATTATTTTGGAAACAGGTTTGTCGAAGTGTTCGCTTAAACTAATCACCTTATCAAACTCCGGTAATAAAACGAAGGCTCTTTAAGCGGCATAGACTACCATTTGTTTAATTTAAAATGGTGTAGTAAAAGAAAAGTTATCTTTGATTTAAGTCTTCATTTTAAGCAAAATATTGCCTTCTGATATAGCATAAATGACGTAATATATAACGTGGTATACATACCCTGTATAAAGCTAAAACATAGTGTAACGTGCGACGTATAGAAACACCAACAGATCCCTTCAGAGAAAAGCATGCTCGATCCAGAAGGGGTTCGCTGGTCTTTATATACAATAAATTCTCAATCTACACAGAGCCCAGGCTGTGCTAATTTGCATATTACCAACCAAGTAAACGTACGTACTATGAACGTACTTCCGTTTATAACGGAATGTTATACTATGAACGCACTTCCGCCGCCTACAGCGGACCATTGCACTAATCCGCCGCCAACAGCGAACCGTTACACTAATCCGCCGCCTAGAGCGGACCGTTACAAAAGTTTTCAGTGCAGTCGATCATGACTAAGAGGTTTTTTTTTTCAGAACAAATTACGTATGTGTTTCAAAGGCAGTGGGCACACAACATTTGATACATTTCATCTCCGCACTGTCATTGGTTAGATGGGATTCTAGGTAGAGAAATAGAGACAGACAGAAATGAGGATAGGTCAGGATGGTCAAATGAGGAAACGGTTGTGTATCAGTATAACGCTTTAAGTATCTCTTCTTGTTGGGTACCATTTGGCGCGACGGTGCCCGAGTCAATGTATTGGCTCTGGTAGAGCCCAAAGACTTGCAGGGTTTACCGCTTCTAACCGAGATATCGGGTGTAGGACAGGGCGTTAGTTCATGAAGACGGTTGTCTGGGAATGGCCCGCTGACGATTTGATTTTCAGGAGTGTTTATCATCTTGATTCGGGTGAAGTGCTGTTTTAAAATTATTTGTGCAAGATATACGTTGGATTGAATTTGACGAACGCGTGCATTGTTTTCTGCATGGCACAGCAGTAGGCACTGGGTTTAAAAGCTTACGTAAGGAGTAAATGTGTCATTGTCACGTAACAATTTGGGAAATGCTTATTAAGATCTTGAAGTAATTTTCCTCTAGTTTCGGTTAACAGTTAGGATTTTAAAGCGTGAAGTGATTGGATCTTTCAAATCGCGGGAAAGTGATGAAATATTAACATCATGAAGTGGACAAATGTTTTTCTCGGGGTCTTAGTGATTCTCGGAATATTGTCAACGGTATATGCTCAATGTAAGTATTTTCCCACCTATACGATAGGCTTCAATTTCTTTAATCCATTTTAGCTTGACTGTGAAGACTGCTATAAGCTGATACACATGTAACGGTCCGCTGTAGACGGCGGACGTGCGTTCATAGTATATCATTCCGTTATAGACAGAAGCACGGTACGTTCATAGTACGTATGTTTATTTGGGTGGTACTGTAACGGTCCGCTGTAGACGGCGGACGTGCGTTCATAGTATAACATTCCGTTATAGACGGAAGCACGGTACGTTCATAGTATGTTTATTTGGGTGGTACTGTAACGGTCCGCTGTAGACGGCGGACGTGCGTTCATAGTATATCATTCCGTTATAGACGGAAGCACGGTACGTTCATAGTATGTTTATTTGGGTGGTACTGTAACGGTCCACTGTAGGCGGCGGACGTGCGGTCATAGTATAACATTCCGTTAGAGACGGAAGTACGTTCATAGAACGTATGTTTACTTGGTTGGGAATATGCAAAATAGCAAAAGCCCGGGCTCCGTGTGGTTTGAGAATTTACTGGAAAAAAAAGACCAGTGGACCCATTCAGGGTCGAGCATGCTTTTCTCTGAATGGATCTGTTGGCCTTGTTCGCCTCGTACGTTACACAACCATCGCCCGAGACTGCTTTCTGGGTATAAACCAGTACCGACTTCAGTTTGAGAGGCCGCGGGAATGTGCCCTATTTAGGATTCAATCCCACATCACCGTAGATGAGAAACCGGCACTCTGACTATAGCCTCGTCCCAATACGATTTGAATTTCTTAATTCTGCTTTTCGATACATGTTTCAAATTCATGGTACAGGATATTTATTTCCAAAAATGACTTATGTACACGATTATCAAATTGTTTAAGATCAGTTTAGATTTTGACCAACAAAAAACATTACAATGATTGAGCTAGCAAATCGTGTTTGATGTACAGAAAAAAATCATTTTTCAGTTTCAAATGCTTCTGAATACACAATAAGCACGCTCGTCAGAAGTATTCTTATGTGAGTCTTCCTGGTCTTTAATGTGTTTTTTTTTCTCACGAACAATAAATACAAACAAAATTCGTACCATGGCATAGCGTTTGTGCAAACTTTACAATATAATGAAATAATAATTGAGGACAAATATTACACTCATGCGAAATTTAACAACGGCTGGTTTCGTTTGCTCATCGTAAATAAAAGAAGTCTTTTCATGAGGACAATGTTTTATCCAAATAATCATTGAATTTATAATCGTTTGTTGTGTCTATATATGTATACCTCACAAAACGTAAGATTCAATAATTTGCTGATGAAGTGAATTTTCTATGACATATCTTTAAAATAAACAATGCAAATAAATAAATGGACGGATGGACGCACGGACGGACGAACGAACGAACGAATTTTGTTTAATGAAGATTTTATATAAAAAAAACATTGAATGAAACCACACCTATCACGAGCTTCCGGTGCGCATGTGCTGCAAACCTCCTGCTAATATTTCAGTGATTAGCCGTTTGTCTATAAGTAATTTTAGACCATTTATAGATCCACATAGATAAAACCAATCACAAGGACCGGTTTTTCGATCAAACAATTAAAATAGTTTCTATTGTTCTTTCTGTTGTAAACGTGTATTGGGTTTACTCTGTTCGTGAAGTTATTTATTTAATTCTGATCCTGTACAATAGTGTTTAAATGACTCAGCATTTCTATGCAGGGATATTCAAACTAATGAATTTACGTTTTATAGCTACATAAGTGGATATGGATAACCATTCTTTACTTTTTAGTTGTGAAATATTAGACAATATCGGTTAACAACTTAAGACTTTTAATTCTGCACAAAAAGGTCTACACAATGCAATACTATAAAAGGAAACAGATTTTAAATAAAACAAATTGAAAGCTACTCTCCGCTTCCTGGTATCTTCATGTTTTGTATCATTTGATATTCTATAAATGCAAACATTGACATGACAATAGATTAACCTCTTGGGACATTTACACCCAGATACAAAACGACTTTAGCAATGCATTGGAGCTATGCTCGCGTTCTTTAATATGATACCTGACATGTTTAAAAAACTTCATATATCAAAAGCATTCGGAAATCCTAGGCCATTTTCTACGAAAACAACTCGGATGTAAAACTTCATATATCAAAAGCATTCGGAAATCCTAGGCCATTTTCTACGAAAACAACCTCGGATGTAGATATGAACGAATTGCATTGTCAGAAATCGGTCACCTTGACTACGCTGCAAGTGGATCGCGTATTAAATTCATTCTAACAACTAAACTTAATCACTTAACTCATAACATGGGAATCTTCTGCAATAATACACATCGCCGGCAATCAATATATCTACAAATACAAGCTAAAACACTACATTCATTAGTTATATAATTCAAAATTTTACGAACTACCTCAACAGATGTACCGAGGTTGTTTAGTAGAAAATGACCGAAGTTGATAAGGAGGTAGCGAGGACAAGGTTATGATCGGGTGAGGGCGAGTTCGATGAGGGGCGAGCTTGAGGAGGGACGATGGCGAGGTTGAGGAGGGATTATGAGGAGGGGCAAGGGCAAAGTTGAGAATAAGTGCGATGGCGAGGTTGAGGAGTGGCGATGGCGAGGTTGAGGAGGTGCAATGACGAGGTTGACGAGGTTGAGGAGGTGCGATGGCGAGGTTGAGGAGGGGCGATGGCGTGGTTGAGGAGGGGTGAAGGCGAGATAAAGAAGGGGTGAATATGAGATTGAGGAGGGGTGAAGGCGAGATAAAGAAGGGGTGAAGGTGGGGTTGAGGAGGGGTGAAGGCGAGATAAAGAATGCGTGAAGGTGAGGTTTAGGAGTGACGGCGAGATGAAGAATGGGTGAGGGTGGGGTTGAGGAGGAGTGACGGCGAGATGAAGAATGGGTGAGGGTGAGGTTAAGGAGGGGTGAATGCGAAATAAAGAAGGGGTGAATGTGAAGTTGAGGAGGGGTGAATGCGTGAAGGAGAGGTTTAGGAGGAGTGACGGCGAGATGAAGAAGGGGGTAGGGTGGGGTTGAGGAGGAGTGACGGCGAGATAAAGAATGGGTGAAGGCGAGGTTTATGAAGGGTGAAGGTAAAATAAATAATGGAAAAAGGTGAGGTTGAGAATGGGTGACGGCGAGATAAAGAAGGGGTGAAGGTGAGGTTGAGGAGGGGTGACGGTGAGATGAAGAATGGGTGAGGGTGGGGTTGAGAAGGAGTGACGGCGAGATGAAGAATGGGTGAGGGTGGGGTTGAGGAGGAGTGACGACGAGATAAAGAATAGGTTAGGGTGAGGTTGAGGAGAGGTGAATGCAAGATAAAGAAGGGGTGAAGGTGAGGTTTAGGAGGAGTGACGGCGAGGTGAAGAATGGGTGAAGGTGAGGTTGAGGACGAGTGATGGCGAGATGAAGAATGGGTGAGGGTGAGGTTGAGGAGGGGTGAATGCGAGATAAAGAAGGGGTGAAGGTGAAGTTGAGGTGGGGTGAAGGCGAGATAAAGAAGGGGTGAGGGTGTGGTTGAGGAGGGATGAGGGTGAGGTTGAGGAGGAGTGACGGCGAGATAAATAAGGGGTGAAGATGAGGTTGAGGAAGGATGACGGCGAGATGAAGAATGGGTGAAGGTGAGGTACGTTGAGGAGGGGAGAGGGTGATGTTTAGGAGGGATGAGGGTGAGGTTGAGGAGGGGTGACGGCGAGATGAAGAAGGAGTGAAGGTGAGGTTTAGGAGGGGTGACGGCGAGATGAAGAATGGGTGAATGACGAGGTTAAGCAGGTGTGATGGCGAGGTTATGAAGTGATTAAGGCAAAGTTGAGGCGAGGGGTAAAGGCAAGATTGAGGAGAGTGAAGTCAAATTCTTGATCAGCCACTTACGTGACGTTAAATATGAGACATACAACTTTTATCTTAGGATATATGGACTACCTAGATAATACAACTACTGTGTTATCCTTTGAAAATGTATTTTGAGCGTAAATGATCTGGTACTTTACATTGCAATTTAGCTGCACAAATTATATTTGAATTGTGAAGAAGGTACCAACTTCTTTCAAAGAAGAAATTGAATATATTCTTGAGGATATTGTTTGTATTTCTCAGTGAAAACATATGCATACATCCCAAACAATGGATGAATAATTCTGGTCGATTTGAAAACACTAGTTGTCCATGTTAATGCATTGATTTTTGAAAGTCTGTATTAACTTAATAAATAATTGATCCACCCTCCCTATCACAATAGAGCGATGTCGATCATTAAATGGTACTAAATTTAGGCTCCTCCAACCAATTGATTTGTCATAACTTCCTGATAGTTTTTAAGGATCGTTTCTTGTCGTAAAATATACACTGCATAAAGAACAGCACTGAATATAACCGACAGTTCATTAAAACTTATTCAACAATACATCGTCAGAATAAAGATATTCGTATCGCGTGTCCGCAAATTGTATAAATTAAAGACTACAGCTACAGAACATGATCACTATAAGTTTGTAACATAAACAGTAAGGAACTCCACCGAAGTTGGTCTTAGTTACATTATCAATAATTGAATGGCTTCTTTAACATACCCCCCCCCCCCGTGCAAATAATTGTTTGAAGAACCAAAACATAAACAAATGTTGCATAATTTCATTTTTATCTTTTCTTTTGTTCAACAAGTGTAATTTAGAATTTTCCTTTTCAAAATGTCTAGGTGTAATAAGGACTTGAGTAAATATTTTGAGACAAAATTAAAGCAGATTTTGTCTTAAAAGCAATTGCAAAAGCATTTTTTTCGGAAAAGTGATTCAACATAATGCATTGGTTTTTGTATCACAATATTCATTACTGTCTTAGCAACACTAAACTGCGGCTTGAGGTGATAGCTTTTATTTTCAGAAAGATAATTGCATTTTTGTAAGCCAGAAAAATAATTCAATTCACTACTTTTCACTATCTTCTTTTTGAATTATTTTATTTTTACCAAGAAACCATAAAACATTGTTGATTTGGGTAGTCACATAATAAAACATATTTATAATATCGACTGGCTTTTCCGAAAGAAATCAATCTTACAATTATAAGATCTTATTTCATAAAAAAATGCTCCAATTCTTATAACATCAATATGTTGCAAAAAATGCATGTTTTATTATTGACAAATACTATCCCCCAAAACTAAACAAAACATGAACTTTTTAAACATCGATCTTGAGAAATAACTTAAGAAGGTTATGTAACAGTACATATACATATATAGGCGGTCACATATACATATATAGGCGGTCACATATATAGGCGGGCACATACATAGGCGGTCACATATATAGGCGGTCACATATTTTTCTGCTTTTCTTGAAATTACTGAACGGATACCGAGGTAAAATCAAGACAGCATAAAAGATGTATATACCCCCTGTTCATGCTGATGGGGGTAACTTTGATCTGTATTGTCATCTATATTACAAATAAACATTTACAATCTACATGTATAATCATATATAGATATGAGTACATGTGTTCTCAACTACTTTGTACATTTCAAGTGGTTATATTGGGAAAGGAAAAAAACAAACAATTGTCGGCATTTTATAATCATGCGCGTTAATTCCAACAGAAAATTGACACCTCAGTACATGTTATGTGGACATCTATCAGTATCTGACAGCAAACATGGTACGCTTGAAACTTAAACACTGTGATAACACGTAATTAAAGGGACATTCTGTATAATAGCACATATCCTTTTTGTTTTATAATAATGAGCTGCATTCCGGTCCAATGTACAGGAATATCATAAAGTTAAAAAAGCCATCACAACCATCTCAGTGGTGGTGGGATATCCCCGTATACAACAACCAGCTCAGTGGTGGTGGGATATCCCCGTATACAACAACCAGCTCAGTGGTGGTGGGATATCCCCGTATACAACAACCATCACAGTGGTGGTGGGATATCCCCGTATACAACAACCATCACAGTGGTGGTGGGATATCCCCGTATACAACTACCATCACAGTGGTGGTGGGATATCCCCGTATACAACAACCATCACAGTGGTGGTGGGATATCCCCGTATACAACAACCATCTCAGTGGTGGTGGGATATCCCCGTATACATCAACCATCACAGTGGTGGTGGGATATCCCCGTATACATCAACCATCACAGTGGTGGTGGGATATCCCCGTATACATCAACCATCTCAGTGGTGGTGGGATATATCCGTATACATCAACCATCTCAGTGGTGGTGGGATATCCCCGTATACATCAACCATCTCAGTGGTGGTGGGATATCCCCGTATACATCAACCATCTCAGTGGTGGTGGGATATCCCCGTATACAACAACAATGTCAGTGGTGGTGGGATATCCCCGTATACATCAACAATCACAGTGGTGGTGGGATATCCCCGTATACATCAACAATCTCAGTGGTGATGGGATATCCCCGTATACATCAACAATCTCAGTGGTGGTGGGATATCCCCGTATACATCAACAATCTCAGTGGTGGTGGGTTATCCCCGTATGCATCGATCATCTCAGTGGTGGTGGGATATCCCCGTATACATCAACCATCTCAGTGGTGGTGGGATATCCCCGTATACATCAACCATCTCAGTGGTGGTGGGATATCCCCGTATACATCAACAATCTTAGTGGTGATGGGATATCCCCGTATACATCAACAATCTCAGTGGTGGTGGGATATCCCCGTATACATCAACAATCACAGTGTTGGTGGGATATCCCCGTATACATCAACAATCACAGTGGTGATGGGATATCCCCGTATACATCAACAATCTCAGTGCCCTGTATGCATCGATCATCTCAGTGGTGGTGGGATATCCCCGTATACATCAACCATCTCAGTGGTGGTGGGATATCCCCGTATACAACAACCATCACAGTGGTGGTGGGATATCCCCGTATACAACAACCATCACAGTGGTGGTGGGATATCCACGTATACATCAACCATCACAGTGGTGGTGGGATATCCACGTATACATCAACCATCACAGTGGTGGTGGGATATCCCCGTATACATCAACCATCACAGTGGTGGTGGGATATCCCCGTATACATCAACCATCTCAGTGGTGGTGGGATATCCCCGTATACATCAACCATCTCAGTGGTGGTGGGATATCCCCGTATACATCAACCATCTCAGTGGTGGTGGGATATCCTTGTATACAACAGCCATCTCAGTGGTGGTGGGATATCCCCGTAAACAACAACCATCTCAGTGGTGGTGGGATATCCCCGTATACAACAACCAGCTCAGTGGTGGTGGGTTATCCCCGTATACAACAACCATCTCAGTGGTGGTGGGATATCCCCGTATACAACATCCATCTCAGTGGTGGTGGGATATCCCCGTATACAACATCCATCTCAGTGGTGGTGGGATATCCCCGTATACAACAACCATCACAGTGGTGGTGGGATATCCCCGTATACAACAACCATCACAGTGGTGGTGGGCTATCCGCGTATACAACAACCATCACAGTGGTGGTGGTGGGATATCCCCGTATATAAGATCCATCTCAGTGGTGGGATATCCCCGTATACATCAACCACCTCAGTGGTGGTAGGCTATCCCCGTTAACAACAACCATCTCAGTGTTGGGATATCCCCGTATACAACAACCATCACATTGGTGGTGGGATATCCCCGTATACAACAACCAGCTCAGTGGTGTGATATCCTCGTATACAACAACCATCTCAGTGGTGGTGGGATATCCCCGTATACAACTACCATCACAGTGGTGGGATATCCCCGTATACATCAGCCATCTCAGTGGTGGTGGGATATCCCCGTATACAACAACCATGTCAGTGGTGGTGGGATATCCCCGTATACAACTACCATCACAGTGGTGGGATATCCCCGTATACATCAACCATCACAGTGGTGGTGGGATATCCCCGTATACAACAACCATCACAGTGGTGGTGGGATATCCCCGTATACAATTATCATCACAGTGGTGGTGGGATATCCCCATATACCACAACCACTGAGATGGTGATGGGCTATCCGTGTATACAACAACCATCTCAGTGGTGGTGAGCTATCCCCGTATACAACAACCATCTCAGTGGTGGTGGGATATACCCGTATACAGCAACCAACTCAGTGGTGGTGGGATATCCCCGTATAAAACAACCATCACAGTGGTGGTGGCCTATCCCTGTATACATCAACCATCTCAGTGGTGGTGGGATATCCCCTTATACAACAACCATCACAGTGGTGGTGGACTATCCCTGTATACATCAACCATCTCAGTGGTGGTGGGATATCCCCGTATACAACAATCATCACAGTGGTGGTGGGATATCCCCGTATACAACAACCATCTCAGTGGTGGTGGGATATCCCCGTAGACATCAACCATCTCAGTGGTGGGCTATCCCCGTATACATCAACCATCACAGTGGTGGTGGGATATCCCCGTATACAACAACCATCTCAGTGGTGGTGGGATATCCCTGTATACATCAATCATCTCAGTGGTGGTGGGATATCCCCGTATACAACAACCATCACAGTGGTGGTGGGATATCCCCGTATACAACAACCATCTCAGTGGTGGTGGGCTATCCGCGTATACAACAACCATCACAGTGGTGGTGGGATATCCCCGTATATAAGATCCATCTCAGTGGTGGGATATCCCCGTATACATCAACCACCTCAGTGGTGGTAGGCTATCCCCGTTAACAACAACCATCTCAGTGTTGGGATATCCCCGTATACAACAACCATCACATTGGTGGTGGGATATCCCCGTATACAACAACCAGCTCAGTGGTGTGATATCCTCGTATACAACAACCATCTCAGTGGCGGTGGGATATCCCCGTATACAACTACCATCACAGTGGTGGGATATCCCCGTATACATCAGCCATCTCAGTGGTGGTGGGATATCCCCGTATACAACAACCATGTCAGTGGTGGTGGGATATCCCCGTATACAACTACCATCACAGTGGTGGGATATCCCCGTATACATCAACCATCACAGTGGTGGTGGGATATCCCCGTATACAACAACCATCACAGTGGTGGTGGGATATCCCCGTATACAATTATCATCACAGTGGTGGTGGGATATCCCCATATACCACAACCACTGAGATGGTGATGGGCTATCCGTGTATACAACAACCATCTCAGTGGTGGTGGGATATCCCCGTAGACATCAACCATCTCAGTGGTGGTGGGATATCCCCGTAGACATCAACCATCTCAGTGGTGGGCTATCCCCGTATACATCAACCATCACAGTGGTGGTGGGATATCCCCGTATACAACAACCATCTCAGTGGTGGTGGGATATCCCTGTATACATCAATCATCTCAGTGGTGGTGGGATATCCCCGTATACAACAACCATCACAGTGGTGGTGGGATATCCCCGTATACAACAACCATCTCAGTGGTGGTGGGATATCCTCGTATACAACAACCATCACAGTGGTGGTGGGATATCCCCGTATACATCAATCATCTCAGTGGTGGTGGGATATCCCCGTATACAACAACCATCACAGTGGTGGTGGGATATCCCCGTATACAACAACCATCTCAGTGGTGGTGGGATATCCCCGTATACAACAACCATCACAGTGGTGGTGGGATATCCCCGTATACATCAACCATCACAGTGGTGGTGGGATATCCCCGTATACAACAACCATCACAGTGGTGGTGGGATATCCCCGTATACATCAATCATCTCAGTGGTGGTGGGATATCCCCGTATACATCAACCATCTCAGTGGTGGTGGGATATCCCTGTATACAACAACCATCTCAGTGGTGGTGGGATATCCCTGTATACATCAACCATCACAGTGGTGGTGGGATATCCCCGTATACAACAACCATCTCAGTGGTGGTGGGATATCCTCGTATACAACAACCATCACAGTGGTGGTGGGATACCCCCGTATACAACTACCACTGAGATGGTAATGGGCTATCCGTGTATACAACAACCATCTCAGTGGGGATGGGCTATCCGTGTATACAACAACCATCTCAGTGGTGGTGAGCTATCCGTGTATACAACAACCATCTCAGTGGTGGTGAGCTATCCGTGTATGCAACAACCATCTCAGTGGTGATGAGCTATCCGTGTATGCAACAACCATCTCAGTGGTGGTGGGATATCCCCGTATACAACTACTATCACAGTGGTGGTGGGATATCCCCGTATACAACTACCATCACAGTGGTGGTGGGATATCCCCGTATACAACAATCATCACAGTGGTGGTGGGATATCCCCATATACATCAACCATCTCAGTGGTGGTGGGTTATCCCCGTATACATCAACCATCTCAGTGGTGGGATATCCCCGTATACATCAACCATCTCAGTGGTGGTGGGATATCCCCGTATACAACAACCATCTCAGTGGTGGGATATCCCCGTATAAAACAACCATCTCAGTGGTGGTGGGATATCCCGTATACAACAACCATCTCAGTGGTGGTGGGATATCCCCGTATACAACAACCATCACAGTGGTGGTGGGATACCCCCGTATACAACTACCACTGAGATGGTAATGGGCTATCCGTGTATACAACAACCATCTCAGTGGTGGTGGGCTATCCATGTATACATCAACAATCTCAGTGGTGGTGGGATATCCCCGTATACATCAACAATCACAGTGTTGGTGGGATATCCCCGTATACATCAACAATCACAGTGGTGATGGGATATCCCCGTATACATCAACAATCTCAGTGCCCTGTATGCATCGATCATCTCAGTGGTGGTGGGATATCCCCGTATACATCAACCATCTCAGTGGTGGTGGGATATCCCCGTATACAACAACCATCACAGTGGTGGTGGGATATCCCCGTATACAACAACCATCACAGTGGTGGTGGGATATCCCCGTATACAACAACCATCACAGTGGTGGTGGGATATCCACGTATACATCAACCATCACAGTGGTGGTGGGATATCCACGTATACATCAACCATCACAGTGGTGGTGGGATATCCCCGTATACATCAACCATCACAGTGGTGGTGGGATATCCCCGTATACATCAACCATCTCAGTGGTGGTGGGATATCCCCGTATACATCAACCATCTCAGTGGTGGTGGGATATCCCCGTATACATCAACCATCTCAGTGGTGGTGGGATATCCTTGTATACAACAGCCATCTCAGTGGTGGTGGGATATCCCCGTATACAACAACCATCTCAGTGGTGGTGGGATATCCCCGTATACAACCACCATCTCAGTGGTGGTGGGTTATCCCCGTATACAACAACCATCTCAGTGGTGGTGGGATATCCCCGTATACAACATCCATCTCAGTGGTGGTGGGATATCCCCGTATACAACAACCATCTCAGTGGTGGTGGGATATCCCCGTATACAACAACCATCACAGTGGTGGTGGGATATCCCCGTATACAACAACCATCACAGTGGTGGTGGGCTATCCGCGTATACAACAACCATCACAGTGGTGGTGGGATATCCCCGTATATAAGATCCATCTCAGTGGTGGGATATCCCCGTATACATCAACCACCTCAGTGGTGGTAGGCTATCCCCGTTAACAACAACCATCTCAGTGTTGCGATATCCCCGTATACAACAACCATCACATTGGTGGTGGGATATCCCCGTATACAACAACCAGCTCAGTGGTGTGATATCCTCGTATACAACAACCATCTCAGTGGTGGTGGGATATCCCCGTATACAACTACCATCACAGTGGTGGGATATCCCCGTATACATCAGCCATCTAAGTGGTGGTGGGATATCCCCGTATACAACAACCATGTCAGTGGTGGTGGGATATCCCCGTATACAACTACCATCACAGTGGTGGGATATCCCCGTATACATCAACCATCACAGTGGTGGTGGGATATCCCCGTATACAACAACCATCACAGTGGTGGTGGGATATCCCCGTATACAATTATCATCACAGTGGTGGTGGGATATCCCCATATACCACAACCACTGAGATGGTGATGGGCTATCCGTGTATACAACAACCATCTCAGTGGTGGTGAGCTATCCCCGTATACAACAACCATCTCAGTGGTGGTGGGATATACCCGTATACAGCAACCATCTCAGTGGTGGTGGGATATCCCCGTATAAAACAACCATCACAGTGGTGGTGGCCTATCCCTGTATACATCAACCATCTCAGTGGTGGTGGGATATCCCCGTATAAAACAACCATCACAGTGGTGGTGGCCTATCCCTGTATACATCAACCATCTCAGTGGTGGTGGGATATCCCCTTATACAACAACCATCACAGTGGTGGTGGACTATCCCTGTATACATCAACCATCTCAGTGGTGGTGGGATATCCCCGTAGACATCAACCATCTCAGTGGTGGGCTATCCCCGTATACAACAACCATCTCAGTGGTGGTGGGATATACCCGTATACAGCAACCATCTCAGTGGTGGTGGGATATCCCTGTATACATCAATCATCTCAGTGGTGGTGGGATATCCCCGTATACAACAACCATCACAGTGGTGGTGGGATATCCCCGTATACAACAACCATCTCAGTGGTGGTGGGCTATCCGCGTATACAACAACCATCACAGTGGTGGTGGGATATCCCCGTATATAAGATCCATCTCAGTGGTGGGATATCCCCGTATACATCAACCACCTCAGTGGTGGTAGGCTATCCCCGTTAACAACAACCATCTCAGTGTTGGGATATCCCCGTATACAACAACCATCACATTGGTGGTGGGATATCCCCGTATACAACAACCAGCTCAGTGGTGTGATATCCTCGTATACAACAACCATCTCAGTGGTGGTGGGATATCCCCGTATACAACTACCATCACAGTGGTGGGATATCCCCGTATACATCAGCCATCTCAGTGGTGGTGGGATATCCCCGTATACAACAACCATGTCAGTGGTGGTGGGATATCCCCGTATACAACTACCATCACAGTGGTGGGATATCCCCGTATACATCAACCATCACAGTGGTGGTGGGATATCCCCGTATACAACAACCATCACAGTGGTGGTGGGATATCCCCGTATACAATTATCATCACAGTGGTGGTGGGATATCCCCATATACCACAACCACTGAGATGGTGATGGGCTATCCGTGTATACAACAACCATCTCAGTGGTGGTGGGATATACCCGTATACAGCAACCATCTCAGTGGTGGTGGGATATCCCCGTATAAAACAACCATCACAGTGGTGGTGGCCTATCCCTGTATACATCAACCATCTCAGTGGTGGTGGGATATCCCCTTATACAACAACCATCACAGTGGTGGTGGACTATCCCTGTATACATCAACCATCTCAGTGGTGGTGGGATATCCCCGTATACAACAATCATCACAGTGGTGGTGGGATATCCCCGTATACAACAACCATCTCAGTGGTGGTGGGATATCCCCGTAGACATCAACCATCTCAGTGGTGGGCTATCCCCGTATACATCAACCATCACAGTGGTGGTGGGATATCCCCGTATACAACAACCATCTCAGTGGTGGTGGGATATCCCTGTATACATCAATCATCTCAGTGGTGGTGGGATATCCCCGTATACAACAACCATCACAGTGGTGGTGGGATATCCCCGTATACAACAACCATCTCAGTGGTGGTGGGATATCCCCGTATACAACAACCATCACAGTGGTGGTGGGATATCCCCGTATACATCAATCATCTCAGTGGTGGTGGGATATCCCCGTATAGAACAACCAACACAGTGGTGGTGGGATATCCCCGTATACAACAACCATCTCAGTGGTGGTGGGATATCCCCGTATACAACAACCATCACAGTGGTGGTGGGATATCCCCGTATACATCAACCATCACAGTGGTGGTGGGATATCCCCGTATACAACAACCATCACAGTGGTGGTGGGATATCCCCGTATACATCAATCATCTCAGTGGTGGTGGGATATCCCCGTATACATCAACCATCTCAGTGGTGGTGGGATATCCCTGTATACAACAACCATCTCAGTGGTGGTGGGATATCCCTGTATACATCAACCATCACAGTGGTGGTGGGATATCCCCGTATACAACAACCATCTCAGTGGTGGTGGGATATCCTCGTATACAACAACCATCACAGTGGTGGTGGGATACCCCCGTATACAACTACCACTGAGATGGTAATGGGCTATCCGTGTATACAACAACCATCTCAGTGGGGATGGGCTATCCGTGTATACAACAACCATCTCAGTGGTGGTGAGCTATCCGTGTATACAACAACCATCTCAGTGGTGGTGAGCTATCCGTGTATGCAACAACCATCTCAGTGGTGATGAGCTATCCGTGTATGCAACAACCATCTCAGTGGTGGTGGGATATCCCCGTATACAACTGCTATCACAGTGGTGGTGGGATATCCCCGTATACAACTACCATCACAGTGGTGGTGGGATATCCCCGTATACAACAATCATCACAGTGGTGGTGGGATATCCCCATATACATCAACCATCTCAGTGGTGGTGGGTTATCCCCGTATACATCAACCATCTCAGTGGTGGGATATCCCCGTATACATCAACCATCTCAGTGGTGGTGGGATATCCCCGTATACATCAACCATCTCAGTGGTGGGATATCCCCGTATAAAACAACCATCTCAGTGGTGGTGGGATATCCCCGTATACAACAACCATCTCAGTGGTGGTGGGATATCCCCGTATACAACAACCATCACAGTGGTGGTGGGATACCCCCGTATACAACTACCACTGAGATGGTAATGGGCTATCCGTGTATACAACAACCATCTCAGTGGTGGTGGGCTATCCATGTATTCAACAACCATCACAGTGGTGGTGGGCTATCCATGTATACAACAACCATCTCAGTGGTGGTGAGCTATCCGTGTATATAACAACCATCTCAGTGGTGGTGAGCTATCCGTGTATACAACAACCATCTCAGTGGTGGTGGGTTATCCCCGTATACATCAACCATCTCAGTGGTGGTGGGTTATCCCCGTATACATCAACCATCTCAGTGGTGGTGGGATATCCCCGTATACATCAACCATCTCAGTGGTGGTGGGATATATCCGTATACATCAACCATCTCAGTGGTGGTGGGATATCCCTGTATACAGCAACCATCTCAGTGGTGGTGGGATATCTCTGTATACATCAACCATCTCAGTGGTGGTGGGATATCCCTGTATACATCAACCATCTCAGTGGTGGTGGGATATCCCTGTATACATCAACCATCTCAGTGGTGGTGGGATATCCCTGTATACATCAACCATCTCAGTGGTGGTGGGATATCCCCGTATACAACAACCATGTCAGTGGTGGTGGGATATCCTCGTATACAACTACCATCACAGTGGTGGTGGGATATCCCCGTATGCAACAACCATCACAGTGGTGGTGGGATATCCCCGTATATCTCATTGGTGGTGGGATATCCCCGTATACAACAATTATCACAGTGGTGGTGGGATATCCCCGTATACATCAACCATCTCAGTGGTGGTGGGATATCCCCGTATACATCAACCATCTCAGTGGTGGTGGGATATCCCCGTATACATCAACCATCTCAGTGGTGGTGGGATATATCCGTATACAGCAACCATCTCAGTGGTGGTGGGATATCCCCGTATACAACAACCATCACAGTGGTGGTGGGATATCCCTGTATACATCAACCATCTCAGTGGTGGTGGGATATCCCTGTATACATCAACCATCTCAGTGGTGGTGGGATATCCCTGTATACATCAACCATCTCAGTGGTGGTGGGATATCCCTGTATACATCAACCATCTCAGTGGTGGTGGGATATCCCTGTATACATCAACCATCTCAGTGGTGGTGGGTTATCCCCGTATACATCAACCATCTCAGTGGTGGTGGGATATATCCGTATACAACAACCATCACAGTGGTGGTGGGATATCCCTGTATACATCAACCATCTCAGTGGTGGTGGGATATCCCTGTATACATCAACCATCTCAGTGGTGGTGGGATATCCCTGTATACATCAACCATCTCAGTGGTGGTGGGATATCCCTGTATACATCAACCATTTCAGTGGTGGTGGGATATCCCCGTATACAACTACCATCTCAGTGGTGGTGGGATATCCCCGTATACAACTACCATCACAGTGGTGGTGGGATATCCTCGTATACAACAACCATCACAGTGGTGGTGGGATATCCCCGTATATCTCAGTGGTGGTGGGATATCCCCGTATACAACAATCATCACAGTGGTGGTGGGATATCCCCGTATACATCAACCATCTCAGTGGTGGTGGGATATCCCCGTATACAACAACCATCTCAGTGGTGGTGGGATATCCCCGTATACATCAACCATCTCAGTGGTGGTGGGAAATATCCGTATACATCAACCATCTCAGTGGTGGTTGGATATCCCTGTATACATCAACCATCTCAGTGGTGGTGGGATATCCCTGTATACATCAACCATCTCAGTGGTGGTGGGATATCCCTGTATACATCAATCATCACAGTGGTGGTGGGATATCCCTGTATACATTGGGATATACCCGTATACATCAACACTCTCAGTGGTGGGATATCCCCGTATACAACAACCATCTCAGTTGTGGTGGGATATCCCTGTATACAGCAACCATCTCAGTGGTGGTGGGATATCCCTGTATACATCAACCATCTCAGTGGTGGTGGGATATCCCCGTATACAACAACCATTTCAGTGGTGGTGGGATATCCCCGTATACAACAACCATCTCAGTGGTGGTGGGTTATCCCTGTATGCATCGATCATCTCAGTGGTGGTGGGATATCCCCGTATACATCAACCATCTCAGTGGTGGTGGGATATATCCGTATACAACAACCATCACAGTGGTGGTGGGATATCCCTGTATACATCAACCATCACAGTGGTGGTGGGATATCCCCGTATACATCAAGCATCTCAGTGGTGGTGGGATATCCCCGTATACATCAACCATCTCAGTGGTGGTGGGATATCCCCGTATACATCAAACATCTCAGTGGTGGTGGGATATCCACGTATACATCAATCATCTCAGTGGAGGTGGGATATCCCCGTATACATCAACCATCTCAGTGGTGGTGGGATATCCCCGTATACATCAACCATCTCAGTGGTGGTGGGATATCCCCGTATACATCAATCATCTCAGTGGTGGTGGGATATATCCGTATACAACAACCATCTCAGTGGTGGTGGGATATCCCCGTATTCATCAACCATCTCAGTGGTGGTGGGATATCCCCGTATTCATCAACCATCTCAGTGGTGGTGGGATATCCCCGTATACATCAAGCATCTCAGTTGTGGTGGGATATCCACGTATACATCAATCATCTCAGTGGTGGTGGGATATCCCCGTATACATCAACCATCTCAGTGGTGGTGGGATATATCCGTATACAACAACCATCACAGTGGTGGTGGGATATCCCCGTATACATCAGCCATCTCAGTGGTGGTGGGATATCCCCGTATTCATCAACCATCTCAGTGGTGGTGGTATATCCCCGTATTCATCAACCATCTCAGTGGTGGTGGGATATCCCCGTATTCATCAACCATCTCAGTGGTGGTGGGATATCCCCGTATACATCAATCATCTCAGTGGTGGTGGGATATCCCCGTATTCATCAACCATATCTGTGGTGGTGGGATATCCCCGTATACATCAAGCATCTCAGTGGTGGTGGGATATCCCCGTATACATCAATCATCTCAGTGGTGGTGGGATATATCCGTATACAACAACCATCACAGTGGTGGTGGTATATCCCCGTATACATCAAGCATCTCAGTGGTGGTGGGATATCCCCGTATACAACAACCATCACAGTGGTGGTGGGATATCCCCGTATACAACAACCATCTCAGTGGTGGTGGGATATCCCCGTATACATCAATCATCTCAGTGGTGGTGGGATATATCCGTATACATCAACCATCTCAGTGGTGGTGGGATATCCCTGTATACATCAACCATCTCAGTGGTGGTGGGATATCCCCGTATTCATCAACCATCTCTGTGGTGGTGGGATATCCCTGTATACAGCGTATGTTTCATTTCGGATATTTATTTTCATTTTTAATTATTTCAAGATGATAGAATACCCCTTTTAACAAGAGACGTGTTTTAAAATGTCAACATACTTTTGTATTTGTCAAATATTTCTTGTATTAATCTGTATAACCATCTTGTTTAGTGATATGTTAATGTTTTACGTGTCAGTCAACTGTAGATTGATAAAACTGCGATTTTCTCACGTAGATGGATACCTATTTTCGATGTTAACCTTGATAAAATGAAAACAAAGAATCCCTTTATGGTATCGCTTCACAATCAAAAAAGCATTGTATTTGACTGTGAACTGTATTACAATAATTATTTAAAACAGAACGACACACTAAAATTAAGGAAACACACAATGTGCCTCATCCAGTAATCCCTATAAATGATCTGAATGAAAGGATTGGAGCGAACAATTTGAATAATATTAATAATAATATTAAATGAAATTAATAATACTAATATAAAAATAAAATAATAATTAATAATTATAATAACAAACACACCAACCCATCCGTGTTGTTATATTGTGTGGTATAATAATGTTAATGTTTATATTGTCAGATCAAAGCTCATTTATAAACGCAGCATTGTCACCACAACCACCACCATTACCACTACAACAACAAATACAACATTAACGACACCAACAGCAGCTACTAGACAAACAACAATTGTTAACATGCAGAACAAATTAAATATGGAATAACCACGAGTTGATTGGAACCTTTTTAAATGTTTCTAGTATTCTAAGATTATGTTTACGCGTTTAGTAAACATTCTATAAAAAGTCTTTGTCTCCCATATTTAAAGGGACTGTCTCACGTATGATAAAATAGCGAAAAAAAAAGAAGAAAATTGTCGAAATCTGACATAAACTTGGCATCGATGTGTATTGACACTTACTAATTGAAGTACAACATAGTTTATAATTTATTTAAGTTTAGTAGTTATTTCGTATTTTTCCATTAAAAAAAGATTACTGGATATGTCTACCAGGTAGAATTCATTCCTTATGCGTGACTGGCTAGTCGGTGTTATCACGTGATATTAGGTAGATTTATAGCTTAATTATGTCACTCTATTCGTATTAACCTTTGTAGCTCAGTGAGGTAGACGCCGAACTTCAATTTTGGCGACGCGGTTTCGAACCCGGTTTCCGACACAATTTTTTGTTTACATTTTGGTACTTTTTTAACAATTATGATATCAAAGCGTAACACATTCTATTAGATATTTGTCCCGAGATTCGTTACAGAAAAAAAACATATTTTGGTGCCAATCTGTGACACAGTCCCTTTAACTGTTTATACTTTATTTCAATAATGATCAAACATCACTGACGAAGTTCTTTTTAAATGAGCTGTTTTAGTGTCGACCCAGTTTGAGCGTTCATGTTGAGGAGTTTTTATTATTATATCAATTATTCCAAATAGTTACAATCAGTGAACCCCAAACTACTCAAATAGTTAGTGTTGGTTCTTTATGAAATACATGCAAATCCATAATAAATATTTAAGAAATATTACACACCACTGATGGTCATATGTCATAAGAACCGGCCAGTCAGCGCCAGAAGGTGTATATGGACCGAGGCGTTAGCTGAGGTCCATTCACCATCTTGGGCTGACGAGTTTCCGGATAAATCTTACACGAGCGGCTATGGTAGATGCTTTTTCTCCCACCTTCTTAGTTCAACAAAATCAAGTAAAAATATTGCCACAAGACAGGGTTTCTATGATGCTACAGACGACAGTCTTCAACAACAGAGGTAGTTACAATGTGATGACCATTAAAAAGGGGTTTTGTACGGGTTCTTGTTTTATCTTCGCCCGTGGGCAACATAAGAATTTCTAGCATGGTTATATTTTTATGTACTTATCTGAGGTGGGAGAAAACCAGTTACTGCTAGAAGCCAAAAGTGCATTTATAGCTTAGTGGTAATAGCTAGATAATTATTGCGAAAATTAAGTGATTAACAACTTGTGTGTGCATATTCTGTGTAGTTTCTTTGTATAATTTATGTTGAATAAAATATGTTTAAGTCAAGTGATTAACACGGAACAAATTGCGAACGCCATCAGGTTATCTTACGGCAGATATGCCACCGTAAAACTGACAGGCCATTACTCAGATTACAAAACAAGGGCAGTTGTGGAAGTGAGTTGTCTGAACCGTTTCACTTGTACACAGATGCAAGTTAATTGTAAATTTTAATAAATTACTTTGCATCTTTTACTATCGACCATTGCGGCCGGATATGACAATTGTTTTATCTTTGTCATCCATGATATCGCTCATTGTTTTCATGATTTCCAGCGTGTTCTTTTGTCCACTGTAAGACCTGTCCTGACGGGACATGCGAGCAGTGCACGGACGGGTACAGTTTCAACTTTAATCGAACGTTGTGCTGTAGCATTGGTATGTATATATTTATATAATGGCTTAATTGGGTCTGGTTATAGTTTCAACTTTAATCGAACGTTGTGCTGTAGCATTGGTGTGTATACATGTATATTCTTATATTGACTTAGTTATGTCGTTTTATAATTTCAACGCCGCCGAACGAACGCTGTGTTGCAATATATGTTTGTGTGTGTATACTGGTTTGATGGGACTGAAAGAACCCTATTTTGTATTGATGGTATGTGCGATCTCTTATATATACTTGGTTGAGCATGGTTACAGCTTCAACGCTGAACGGGCGCTGTGCTGTAGCTATTGAGTATTGTATCTATGTATTTCTTTACCTGCTTGGTTGAGCGAACGAGGTTATTGCTTCGACTCGGAACGGGCGCTGTGCTGTAGCTATTGTATCTGTGTATTTCTTTACTTGCTTGGTTGGTCGAGCGAGGTTATTGCTTCAAAGCTGAACGGGCGCTGTGCTGTAGCTATTGTATCTGTGTATTTCTTTACCTGCTTGGTTGAGCGAGCGAGGTTATTGCTTCAAAGCTGAACGGGCGCTGTGCTGTTGCTATTGTGTCTGTGTATTTCTTTACTTGCTTTCATGGCTGCGCGAGATTATTGCTTCAAAGCTGAACGGGCGCTGTGCTGTAGCTATTGTATCTGTGTATTTCTTTACTTGCTTTCATGGTTGCGCGAGATTATTGCTTCGACACTGAACGGGTGCTGTGCTGTAGCAATTGTATCTGTGTATTTCTTTACTTGCTTTCATGGTTGCGCGAGATTATTGCTTCGACACTGAACGGGTGCTGTGCTGTAGCTATTGTATCTGTGTATTTCTTTACTTGCTTGGTTGAGCGAGCGAGGTTATTGCTTCGACACTGAACGGGCGCTGTGCTGTAGCTATTGTATCTGTGTATTTCTTTACTTGCTTTCATGGTTGAGCGAGATTATTGCTTCAAAGCTGAACGGGCGCTGTGCTGTAGCTATTGTATCTGTGTATTTCTTTACCCGCTTGGTTGAGCGAGCGAGGTTAATGCTTCAACGCTGAACGGGCGCTGTGCTGTTGCTATTGTATCTATGTATTTCTTTACCTGCTTGGTTGATCGAGCGACGTTATTGCTTCAAAGCTGAACGGGTGCTGTGCTGTAGCTATTGTATCTGTGTATTTCTCTATTTGCTTGGTTGGTTGAGCGAGGTTATTGATTCAACGCTGAACGGGCGCTGTGCTGTAGCTATTGTATCTGTGTATTTCTTTACTTGCTTTCATGGTTGCGCGAGAGTATTGCTTCGACACTGAACGGGCGCTGTGCTGTAGCTATTGTATCTATGTATTTCTTTACCTGCTTGGTTGAGCGAGCGAGGTTATTGCTTCAAAGCTGAACGGGCGCTGTGCTGTAGCTATTGTATCTGTGTATTTCTCTATTTGCTTGGTTGGTTAAGCGAGGTTATTGATTCAACGCTGAACGGTCGCTGTGCTGTAGCTATTGTATCTGTGTATTTCTTTACCTGCTTGGTTGAGCGAGCGAAGTTATTGCTTCAAAGCTGAACGGGCGCTGTGCTGTTGCTATTGTGTCTGTATTTCTTTATTTGCTTGGTTGGTTGAGCGAGGTTATTGATTCAACGCTGAACGAGTGCTGTGTAATGTTGCTGTAGCAGTGGTACGTATGAATTATTATTGTAACTGTGTAGCGGGGATGGGTTTAAGAAGTTTAACACTGAACTAAGGCTGTTCTTTATAGTAATGGTATATGGGCATTTTTAATGACTTGATGGAGCGGGGCTTCAGTTTCAACGTTGAACTAATGCGATGCTGTAGCAATGATAAGCGTGCTTTCTTTTATTGGCTGGAGGGACTGAACGAACCTTGTGCTGAAGCAGTGGTTTGTTGAAACTCTTATATTTGCTTGGTTTGGCCATTTCGATAATGAATAGTGCTGTTACAGTGGTATGTATGCATTCTGATGTTTGCTTGATTTGCCGTCACATTGTTATTTGAGTATTATTGTATTGGGTTCACTGAGCGCGCTCATGGTCTCAAAGCTGAACGACTGCAGTTCGTTTGGCAGATTTAACATTTAAACGCTGAACGAACGCTGAAGCAGTAAAAACAGTGGAGTAGTAACGTATTCTAATATTGGCTTGTGGCGCGGGGTGAGACGCTGAACGAATGCAGTGTTCAAACAGGGGTATGTGGAGTTTCTTAGATGGTTGAATGGTGTTATAGTTTGGACGCTGAACGAATGCACTTCTGTGGCAGTAGTAACTTTGTGCTAAGATGTGATTAAGTTAAAAGTTATTTATTTTACAACGATTGTTATATAAACTTGCGAAGTCATTCTCGTGCGCACGATGTTGCGGCGCAAAATTCGGTCTTTTGTTGTTGGGGAAATCGGAGAACTCCCAATTATCCGACTTGGTGACCTCAAAGCAAAATCACATGCACTCAAGCCGGGAATCGATCGCGGGTCGTCTTGGTGAGAAGCGAGTGCACTCACCAGACAAGCTCGTTATATGAATGATAGGTAGGGCAGAAATATACAGCTTTAAATGATGTCCATCAAATGTGTTTATTTGTCTAAAGTAACATAAACAATAAATTAAATTTGTAAGACGTTATGTCACATTTGTCATGTGCTATTTTCAGGATGCAATCAGGATCAGCACGGGTATCCCGTGTGTTTGGAGGACGATACCTGCTTCTACACAGGGTGTAACACCGGCTACTACAGTAGCCGGTGTAGCAGATGTACAGACAGAATCACGGTACGAGCCAAATGGCATTCAGCTTCTTTCGAACTATTTTTATATGGTGATTTCAATAATCACCTACCTTTAATAGGTGTATCTTATGTGCCGAGCTGCAGTAGCCGTCATACGCTATATCATAATTAGTTCCACATTTTAAGGTGCATGTTTTCTGCATTGCTGTCATAAGTAATCGCATTGTGTGCCTGTAAACATTTCATTCATATTAAACTGAATTCTCGTATTCATCAAAGAAGCCAAATTTATGAAAATATCACATATTGTAAAAATAAGCATACCTAGAAAAACTACCTTTTTAGCATTTTAAAGGGCATTTCAACGGTCAGGATAGTGAAATATGTACGACTGATTTGCACTCTATTATACTATACAGTAGTTAGCGAAAGTAATTGCATCTTATTTTATATATTGTAATGTTTAAGATCGGCACGAAAGACAGTGTTTTCCCGTTGAAATCTTGAATGAACGCATTCTCACATGCTTATTTACAATCAGGATCGTTTCCATGCAAGTGATTTTTCTAACTTATCGGACTCTTATGTCAGACCGATGAAATGCCAAAAATGTAAACAAGACAGACAGAACACATGATGATAATAAAATATTGTGACCATGGCCTGGGGACGGTAAACGAAATATAATATTTGAGGGGTTTAAATCTATGCACGAATTTGTCAATAATTGCAAACATAATTACTGTCCTGCAGGAGACTGTGCAAAACGATTGTGTAATGTTGCCTGGAGGGGCAGATTGAAATATGGCCGTGGTATGGAAAATATTTTCAGAGATGATGAAATATTTTATTATGTTTGCTTATGAATGGCGTGTGATCATTCTATGAAATACCCAACATAAATTGGTACAAGCTGTAAGAAACGTCCACAAAATGACTGGGTTATAAAATGTCATGGTACGAAACGTCCATGATATGACTGGGTTATAAAATGTCATGGTACGAAACGTCCACAATATGACTGGGTTATAAAATGTCATGGTACGAAACGTAAAAACGACTGGGTTATAAAATGTCATGGTACGAAACGTCCACGATTTGACTGGGTTATAAAATGTCATGGTACGAAACGTCCATGATATGACTGAGTTATAAAATGTCATGGTACGAAACGTCCATGATATGACTGAGTTATAAAATGTCATGGTACGAAACGTCCACGATATGACTGGGTTATAAAATGTCATGGTACGAAACGTCCACGATTTGACTGGGTTATAAAATGTCATGGTACGAAACGTCCATGATATGACTGAGTTATAAAATGTCATGGTACGAAACGTCCACGATATGACTTGGTTATAAAATGTCATAGTACGAAACGTCCACGATATGACTGGGTTATAAAATGTCATGGTACGAAACGTCCACGATATGACTGGGTTATAAAATGTCATGGTACGAAACGTCCACGATATGACTGGGTTATAAAATGTCATGGTACGAAACGTCCACGATATGACTGGGTTATAAAATGTCATGTTACGAAACGTCTATGATATGACTGGGTTATAAAATGTCATGGTACGAAACGTCCATGATATGACTGGGTTATAAAATGTCATGGTACGAAACGTCCACGATATGACTGGGTTATAAAATGTCATGGTACGAAACGTCCATGATATGACTGGGTTATAAAATGTCATGGTACGAAACGTCCACAATATGACTGGGTTATAAAATGTCATGGTACGAAACGTAAAAACGACTGGGTTATAAAATGTCATGGTACGAAACGTCCACGATTTGACTGGGTTATAAAATGTCATGGTACGGAAACGTCCACGATATGACTGGGTTATAAAATGTCATGGTACGAAACGTACACGATATGACTGGGTTATAAAATGTCATGGTACGAAACGTCCGAGTTCAAAATTCTATTCCGGTCCAAGTAACTATTAAGTTATTTGAATACTTCAAGACATTTTTGTCATGAATTATTATTCTATCAAAATTAACTTTACGCCTCAGAATCAAACTTATATTAGTATAAATTGGTATTGATTTTGAATGTATACGTATACAATTAAAGCTTTACAAAATTACTGAAATAAAACTTAAAATGGGGTTGGCAGGTTATCCATTCGGGATGCAGAACGAGTGAAGCATTATTTCTTGAAATGTGCGTCAAAACTTTTTTATGGTGACATTTGAAGCGAGAACTAATTAATACGCATTCTTAATACTGCAACAAGACCAGGTTTTTATGATGCTACAGACGGCAGTCTTCAACAAGGGAGGTGATTACAATGCGATGACCATTAAAAAGTAGTTCAATACGGGCATTTTATCTTTGCCCGTGGCAAGATTATAAGTACCTTCCATGACCGAGAGTGTAAGATAGGTTCATTCCGACCCGAGCGTAGGGTGTTTTGTGGAAACGAGGTTTACCGAGTTTTCGCAAAACACCCTGCGCGAGGGTCGGGATGAAACTATCTTACACGAGCGGCTATTGTAAGATGCTTTTTCTTCCACCTCAGTTTAACAAAATTAATTTAAAATGTATTTTTTGCTGGAACTCCTTAATGCTTAGTGAAAATAATTGCGTATGGATATGCGATGGCACGTGGTTGTCATAGATACGCGCGCAGTGATCCAGTTAATGTTAATAGTCAAATCGGTTTTTATTAAATAGTTCTAAGGAAAATGAAGCATCATTTCTTGAATGGTGCTTGAAAACTGTTTTATGGTGACATTTGAAGCGAGAAATAATTAATTAGCGTTCTAAATATTACCATAAGACAAGATTTCCTTGATGCTACTGACGACAGTCTTCAACAATGGAGGTTATTATAATATGGTGATCGTTAAAAAGGAGTTCCATACGGGCATTTTATCTTTGCCCGTGGGCAAGATAAGAATATCTAGCATGGTTAAATTATTGGATATACTTATCTGAGGTGGGAGAAAAGAATTTCTAGCATGGTTAAATTTTTGGATCTTCTTATCTGAGGTGGGAAAACTCGTATTTCCATTTGCGATAAAGTTCAAGTTAATGGAAACGTTGTTTGCAGTCCTGTGACACGTACTAAATTGTTGAACAAACCCATAAAATACGATATGTTATTAGTAACGTGTCTTGTATAAAATTGTTTTAACAATTTACATGTACAGCATTTACTTCAGCGTTGTGTCTGTTGTATACGCCGGTGGTCTCATGCATGGTATTGTCACCTATCAAGTTTTTAAAAAAAGATCACGTGTTTTAGTATTGCGACACGTGTAACGAGGTGACCATTGGCGGGGAGGTACAGTGTACCAAGTGCGCCACCAACAAGTACCTGAGCGACAATCTTTTACATTGCTGTGCCAACCCGGGGTGTAACCAGTGCTCCGGAAGTGACAGTACGTACAATTGAAAATCTGACTATTTTCCTCTTTTTATACTCGAGGGCAGTATCTGTGTTTGCAATGACACATTCCGGTATATAGAGACACGGGACCACTAATATGTCCGTATACGAGAATACATGTTAATCATCCAATTGTAGCACCCACTGATTTTCGACATCTTTGTGTTAGAGGCAGCTGTACATCTAAAATTTAAATTATTTAAATTGTATCACTTGACGAATCATAAGAAAGTAGTGCCTGTTTTTCCAGACTCTGTGTGTACATCTTGTAAGCCCGGTTGGTTTCTGTACCAAAACTCATGCGATCAGTGTGGCACCACGTGTCAAGCACCCGCGGACGGATCGGCAAGGTACAGTATAACGTGTTAATGTTGTTGTTTGACACGTTGTGTTGAGTGTTCCGCTTGTAAGAGTGGAGTATGAAACTTAACATAAATATGATTTCAACTTCACAATGTGAAGAGTTAGATCGTGAAATCGTGAAGTTGGAATCGAAAAATTAAATTTGTGATTTTTTCCTAACAAATGTACATTAGCAGACGATTCATAAGGCGCGGTCATTTTGGCGAGAAAGACTCTGACTCTGAAAATCGGATTAACGTCGTCGACCTTCGGAAAAAGGATCGTCTGCTTCTCGCCAAAATGACCGCGCCTTATGAATCGTCTGCTAATAAAAATACTAAAATTCCTGCAAAATATTATAGCGAACTGTTATCCCGTGATAATGGCGGACTTGAGGAGAATTGACCAGAACTTGTCGTCTGCTGAACGGTTGGACCCGGAAGCGTTACACCGGAGCCGCCGGATCAATAATGTTACGCCTGAGCGGCTTCAAAAATTCCTAATTTTACTATCATATTTAAGATGCCGGATTTACTTTAAATACATGTGGATCACCGAGTGCATATCGACTGGATGAGCACATTAGACTACTTATATATCGTAACATGTCAACAATGTCATGACGACTCCATTTCTTCTCTTGAACCGATATGACAAAGATGAAAATTATATCAATACCTCTTCCTGTTTTCAAGATAGTTTAAAACGCGCGGAGTCTGGGTTATCGCGACATGAACTTGTGATAGATGGGATTAAAATTTACGATTAAGAACATTAGTTCCTACAACATATTTTTTTACTCATTTGAACAATTAAAAATCACTACGGTCAGTACCATTTTAGCGTTTTGCCATTGGGGTTAATATCAGTATTACACAGAAAACTACAGGGACAAGAACTACTTTGGAAGTTGATTCTTGTACAAAAGCAAGGGAACGAAATTAGGAAAACGTAATAAAGCTCTTAAAATTTTACAACACGACTGTTCCATTCATATGCGTTTCATTCTTAAGGAAAATATAGTTTATTTAATCCTACTGAACAACACGTTAATTAACGGTGCCCTTCTTGCCATCAATGTTCTAATCGTACAACATTAAATTAATAATTGAATAAGACACCACTACCGTGTATTGTCATGATTGTTCTGTCATTTAAAGTGCAGCATCAGTATTTCTTCATATTGTATGACAACAATTCGAATTGACTTAGTTCCTGTTATGATTCTGCGTGTGGTCAAATAAAATCTAGTTACAGGTATGTTCAACGAAATGTAGCCGCTTGAAAATAACGCATATAACGGATACTTCAAGACCTTGTATGTCAATACATCACCTAATTTTGATTCACATTTCCGTTACAGGTGCAATGCGGTTTCAGGAAACTGTTTGTACGGATGTATACAAGACTACCACGGCAACACATGCCAGAGAAACTGTGATATTCCGAAGTAAGAAATATGATAATATCAACCTTTTTGTATAACTGCCCGTACGTATGTATACAGAATATCAACCATTCATATCGTAAGACTGCCCGTAGGGATGTATACAGAATATCAACCATTCATATCGTAAGACTGACCGTACGTATGTATACAGAATATCAACCATTCATATCGTAAGACTGACCGTACGTATGTATACAGAATATCAACCATTCATATCGTAAGACTGCCCGTACGTATGTATACAGAATATCAACCATTCATATCGTAAGACTGCCCGTACGTATGTATACAGAATATCAGCCATTCATATCGTAAGACTGCCCGTAGGGATGTATACAGAATATCAACCATTCATATCGTAAGACTGCCCGTACGTATGTATACAGAATATCAACCATTCATATCGTAAGACTGCCCGTACGTATGTATACAGAATATCAACCATTCATATCGTAAGACTGCCCGTACGTATGTATACAGAATATCAACCATTCATATCGTAAGACTGCCCGTACGTATGTATACAGAATATCAACCATTCATATCGTAAGACTGCCCGTACGTATGTATACAGAATATCAACCATTCATATCTTAAGACTGCCCGTACGTATGTATACAGAATATCAACCATTCATATCGTAAGACTGCCCGTACGTATGTATACAGAATATCAACCATTCATATCGTAAGACTGCCCGTACGTATGTATACAGAATATCAGCCATTCATATCGTAAGACTGCCCGTACGTATGTATACAGAATATCAACCATTCATATCGTAAGACTGCCCGTACGTATGTATACATAATATCAACCATTCATATCGTAAGACTGCCCGTACGTATGTATACAGAATATCAACCATTCATATAGTAAGACTGCCCGTACGTATGTATACAAAATATCAACCATTCATATCGTAAGACTGCCCGTAGGGATGTATACAGAATATCAACCATTCATATCGTAAGACTGCCCGTACGTATGTATACAGAATATCAACCATTCATATCGTAAGACTGCCCGTACGGATGTATACAGAATACCAAACATTCATCCTGTGAAACTGCCCGTAGGGATGTATACAGAATATCAACCATTCATATTTTAAAACTGCCCCTTAACCATTCATACTGTAAAACTGCCTGTACCGATGTAAACAGAATATCAACCTTTCATACTGTTGAACTGTCTTTACGGGTGTATACGGGATATGAAACATGCTGTCAAACGTCATGCACGTCTGTACAAGTTTAACAGGACCATCAAACTACCATTTATCAATAAATCTGATTGGTTTATATAATGTTTTTGATGGCAAAAACGAAACAACAAGGCAACATTGTTTCATATATTGTTCTGGTTTCAGCTGTGACACGTGTAATTACGTACAAGCCACTGACAATCTGACATGTGCTGACTGCGCCGCCGGTAGATACGGTATTTCGTGCGAACAGTGCAACTCCCACTGTATACTGAAGACCGGCGAAATCTGTCTCCAGGATGGTAAGTAGTTATTGTTTTTTATCTTCAATGTATATTTTTAGTGGTGAAACTTTTTAAAAATCCCTCGTGTTGGCATATCAATATATACATAAGTGTGGTCTTCTGCTGTGTGAACGCATGAGAAAACCTTATCCATATTTGATACCAGTGCCTATCAACTAGACTAAAATGCACCCGGGCCAGAAACCAACTGGAAATCATGTGACTTTGGTATATTGTGTAGTTCATTTGCCGACTGAAGACGGAAAATTAAAGGCCAAAATGTAGTTTTAGTTTGGTTACTTAGCGGTTTAACACTGTGTTAGACGGGAACTGAGGTATTTTTAAATTAATATCTGTATCGCAATTGCACGTACACGACGATCAGATCTGTTCATCGAGTATTTGTGATAGCCAGGATGCGTCTCGATGTCGACACAAGATATTGTAATAGCCAGGATGCGTCTCGTTAACACGAGATATTGTGATAGATAGGATGCGTCTCGTTGTCGACACGAGATATTGTGATAGCCTGCGTATTCGTTGTCGACACGAGATATTGTGATAGCCTGCGTTGCGTTGTCGACACGAGTTATTGTGATAGCCTGCGTCTCGTTGTAGACACGAGATATTGTGATAGCCTGCGTATCCGTTGTCGACACGAGATATTGTGATAGCCTGCGTATTCGTTGTCGACACGAGATAGTGTGATAGCCCGTGTCTCGTTGACGACATGAGATATTGTGATATCCTTCGTCAAATTGTCGACACGAGTTATTGTGATAGCCTGCGTCGCGTTGTCGACACGAGATATTGTGATAACCTGCGTCTCGTTGTCGACACGAGATATTGTGAAAGCCTGCGTTGCGTTGTCGACACGAGATATTGTGATAACCTGCGTCTCGTTGTAGACACGAGATATTGTGTTAGCCTGCATATTTGTTGTCGACATAAGTTATTGTGATAGCCTGCGTCACGTTGTCGACACGAGATATTGTGATAGCCTGCGTATTCGTTGTAGATACGAGTGATTGTGATAGCCTTCGTCTCGTTGTAGACACGAGATATTGTGATAGCCTGCGTATTCGTTGTCGACACGAGTTATTGTGATAACCTGCGTCTCGTTGTAGACACGAGTTATTGTGATAGCCTGCGTATTCTTTGTCGACACGAGATATTGTGATAGCCTGCGTATTTGTTGTCGACACGAGATATTGTGATAGCCTGCGTCGCGTTGTCGACATGAGTTATTGTGATAGCCTGCGTATTCGTTGTCGACACGAGATATTGTGATAGCCTGCGTATTCGTTGTCGACACGAGATATTGTGATAGCCTGCTCATTCGTTGTCGACACGAGATATTGTGATAGCCTGCGTATTCGTTGTCGACACGAAATATTGTGATAACCCGCGTATTCGTTGTCGACACGAGATATTGTTATAGCCTGCGTATTCGTTGTCGACACGAGATATTGTGATAGCCTGCGTATTCTTTGTCGACACGTGATATTGTGATAGCCTGCGTATTCGTTGTCGACACGAGATATTGTTATAGCCTGCGTCGCGTTTTCGACATGAGTTATTGTGATAGCCTGCGTATTCTTTGTCGACATGAGTTATTGTGATAGCCTGCGTATTCGTTGTCGACACGAGATATTGTGATAGCATGCGTATTCGTTATCGACACGAGTTATTGTGATAGCTTGTGGCTCGTTGTTGACGGTGTTGGCAGGCAATAACTTTAACCATAATTATTTCTAAAATCCAAAAGGCGCATAACTCTAGCATTAATATTTGTTAAGATATGCTACTTCTCGGATGAAAAGGACCACAACGGCGCTGTATATCGAACATCCAATTCACATAGTATAAAAGGTTAAATGAAGCTATATCACTGATTTCCTTTTCAGGTACGTGTAACGATGGATGTGATCTCGGATTCCGAGGGAGCCAATGCAACATCCAGTGTAATGCAGCAGTTGGGATGGAGAACTGCATCCAGTGTGAGAGATACAATTTCCGGTTCGTAATATGTACTTACTTTCTATCAGTGGGAGAGGTAAATGGACTAAGTTAAAACATTTTTCACGCAAGCCTGTGGTTTGCACCATAGGTGGCAGTTTCGACGAGAGATGGAAGAAACAGATTATATATATTATATAAATAATAAAGATATATACAAACATGCTGTCACCATATCTGGTTGAAACTACCGACTATGTCGTTGCAACACGATCTATGTCTGTTATTCTTCTGCCAGGCGCCCGGTATGGTATGATGCGTGAAACAGTAACGTGTGCCTCTATAAATCTAATGTCTTACAGGCATCCATCTGCATTTTGACACATACTTTCAGATGCACCACATGCCAGACGGGTTACTGGGGTACCACTTGTCAAAACACGTGTTACGACAAATGCGTTCCCCAGGCCGGCTCCCCAACAGCGTACCCGTGCGAGATATTGGACGGAACGTGTGTGAAGGGCTGCCAGGCCGGCTATTTCAAGAACGACTGCCGTGGCTCTTGTCCAAACTGCGGAGCTGGAGGCCATTGTAACAGGACCACAGGTACGTCATCCGGCTAGGGATATATTTAACAGAATGGTTGTGGGAGGAAACTGGTCATAGTCGCTAGCGGATTCAGGAAGGGAGGGGGCGCCCCTGAAGTGTATGTGAGCATCTTATATGGAATCAGTTTGAGTACAGCCATGTCGCTTTAGCGCCCCTGGGCTGTTGCTCTTTTATTGTCAAAAAAGTAGCAAATTGACATTTTTGTCAGCTCTCGTTTGATTAAATTCGTATTCATACCCAGCTTGGTCACAATGCCAAAATGTGTTTTCCATTCTGTACACATTCGATAACCAATCTTATCTATACACTTTTATCTTCTATTGTAAAAAATGACTTGTATTCGCTCTCTCATTTTTGTTCCAGTTTTCATCGGAATCTAAAAATAATATCTCCATTATATATATTCGATACCTTTCTTTGACGTGCCTGTAAATGATCCCGTGTACTGAAGAGCGTAGAATGGGGACATTTAAAACGTGCATTTTATAGAGGCCCATAATAGAAACTTCTATTGAATAAAGGATGAACACAAATGTGTCTGTATTTGCAGGTGTGTGTATGCAGCAGATTTGTGACCCGGGGTGGTTCGGAGCGTCCTGCAACAACTCGTGTCCCGCTAACTGCAAGAACAACACCGGCCAGAGGTCATGTGACTTCAACACGGGCAGGTGCTCGAACGGGTGTCAGGACGGCTATTTCGGCGATACCTGCACGCAGCACTGCAGCATCAACTGCGCCATGAGCCCGGCTGGAACTGAAACTGGTGAGAGCTTGTTAACTGTGTGTGATTCTTTAACTAATGCAAAGGTTGTTAGTATGGTATATATATACTAGTATATATGTAAACTGGTATTTTAAAACGATATTCATATGCGATATATAAATGTTTTGTTTAATATTACTGAAAGCGGAGAACTAACCTAAATCTTTAACACTAGCAGACGGCGCTTTCTCGATAACATTGCAAACACATGTACGTTGAAGAAATATATGAAATCTTGAATTCCAAGAAAATCAATCTATAATGCAAACCGTTGACATTTCTCACTTGCAAACTTCCTGCAGGCACACTATGCATGCAGGCCAATGGAGACTGCGTGTACGCCTGCAGGCCGGGATATTACCACTCCACCTGCAGAGAGACGTGCCAATCACAATGTGTGGACAATACTTGCAACATCACCACCGGCATCTGCACGGAGTGTGAGAAGGGAGTTAACGCTGGCTACCTGTGCCCCGATGGAGGTAAGTCGTCCATGGTTGTTGAAACGTGTGGTGTGTTGCAGTGTTACGATGTTACTAACATATTGCTTATAGTTCGTGTGTTTGGTAGTCAAAAGTATCACCGATGATCGCCTTGTTTCGCTATGAAGCCTATAGTGTATGTGCACATAGAACTTTCAAACGTTTTATAAATTGGATGATATTTCCATGATAAAATGAGGAATTGAAAATACTGGAGGATAGATATCTTTTAAATAGGTCGAAGTTTAATCGAAATATGATTTTCTTCGTGACTGTTTCAAAATAACCTCACACAGTCTTCTCATTTTAACTGTTCTTGTTCAACAAAGTTTTACGTAAAGTTCCTTATCATGTCCATACAAAGTCTGTGAACTGCCATAGCTATAAGTGAGGTCCATTCTTTCACAATCAAACCGTGAAATAAACCACGCAAATACATTCGTAGCAACTTGATAATTCACGAATAGATTTTCGTACTGAGAATGAATATGATTCTGTTTCGAAGAGCACCTTAGTGTTCAAGCTTTAGAATCAGTATAGCCATGCTTCTTAGTTAGCTTTGCTTACTTAACTGTGCCGTATATAGTTAAAACATACAAAACATTGATGCTCAGAAACAATACTCTTCCATGCCGCTCGTAAGCTGGGTTTGGACACGGAGCTTTGGTTCCACGAGACTTTGTAGAACAGATCTTATCTGCTTGTTACTAATGCTTCACAGGACATTCTTACAGCAGTCATGTCACTTCGTGAACCATCTGACAAGAAACTTCTATTTTCTTTATTTTCATTTATATTAGTGTTATTTTTTATAATTTACTAAAAATGAAGTTACGTTTATTTACGTTTGAGCAATGCTTTGGGGATGTCTTTTTGATACGTGTAGTAATAGCTGTTCACCATAAACTGAAATCTAACTACTAAAGCTTTAATTGTGTTAGTTTTCCACGCATTCACGCTTTTTATCAATTCATTTTCTGTTTTCACTTCATTTCTACCACTCCACTGTTTATTTCACACTGCTTTATATTCCAAAGACCTCATTATTTCCCATTCTCTCACTGTTCTTTATCGCTTCTGTTCCGTCCCCGCTTGCCCTATCTGTTTCTCCATCATCCTTCACTTCTGAGACTTGTGCGAATATACGTAGTTATTGAACCATCCAACTGTTGGATTGCGAGGCAGCACTGACCGTGGCCCGGATGCTCCATCCCTTCCTCCACATGATAGAGGCTCTCTGGGCAAGGTAAGCTCTTAACGTAATGTTTAAAATATTATGTTAGTATGATGCCTATTTCAGGTGTTTGTTCGTGCGCACATTATGTTCTCCTGCGTCGATATTGCAATATACAGAGTGACTACTGGTGGCTGTTGAGTCATTATACAAATGTCTGCAAGTTTGTAAATGTATTATTGAGGGATATACCTTATGTTGCCATTCTGTTTTGTTGTCAAAAACATAACAATTGCGTTAATGTTTTAAGCAATTGCGTTTATGTTTTAAGCAATGTTGTTTATGTTTTAAGCAAATGTATTAATGTTTTAAGCAATTGTGTTAATGTTTTAAGCAAATGTATTAATGTTTTAAGCAATTGTGTTAATGTTTTAAGCAATTGCGTTTATGTTTTAAGCAATGGTGTTTATGTTTTAAGCAAATGTATTAATGTTTTAAGCAATTGCGTTTATGTTTTAAGCAATGGTGTTAATGTTTTCAGCAATTGCGTTAATGTTTTAAGCAATGGTGTTAATGTTTTAAGCAATTGTGTTAATGTTTTAAGCAATTGTGTTAATGATTTAAGCAAGTGTGATGCAAAGTTGTTGTTAACAGGAACCTGTCTATAAATAAATACACCATGTTTTGTTTGTGAGTTGAGTTGTTTTTGAAAGCTATGTCAAACGTTTGTGGTGCAACACTGTTTCAAGTACCATTAACGGAACAACTTGTCTTGTTATACTATTTTTTCAATGTACAGAGCTGAGCGTGTACGTGTTGGTTATATACATGCCATGAAACTACAGGTAGGACTCAAGGTTGTTCTCTCTTTTATTTTATGTCGTTTGGAGATGAAGTTCTGACCCGTCTGATGAAAAACACAAACCTCTGGTTTGTTCGATGCTTAACAAAGAAGTACTCTCTCACATATATATAGTTTGAAAATACCGATTTTAACACTGCTAATGTCATTGTGACTTACCTGTTTTACCCCTGTGTACTCCCGAAGTCAAGTATCCGTTCTATGAACCAGTATAACAAATGAGGCTTGTAAAAATATTAAACAACTCCGCCCATATGTACGTATTGCGAACAATGTCTAATACCCATATGTGTCATCTACGTTCATTCCTGTTAGTGAACGCTTGTTGGCGGTATGTATAAAACTACTGCGCTTTCTGGTCTCGGTTGTAAATTTGGTCACTCATAGAAAACATATAACAAAACATAAAGCTGCACATAGTATATGTCTGCTATTAGCTTTGGTCCGCAGTATCAGCCTTACCCATCATTTTGCACCCCATTCATTTCAGTGTGCGGCGCCGGCAGCTATGGTACAACGTGTCACCTGTCCTGTCCTGGTGGGAGCTCATGCCTTAATCATCTCTGTAACCGCTATACTGGTGACTGTACTGTTTGTATCCCCTATCACTGGGGCGAGACTTGTAACCACACCTGCTCTTACTGTGTGAATGGTCAGTGCTCTCAAACTAGCGGGATTTGTTCCCAGGGTTGTGTTGATGGCTTCTATTCCTTGTTGTGTAACCGCGCGTGTCATGATAGATGTTCCGTTTGCCGACAAGAGACGGGTGAATGCATTGTTTGTGATTCTGGAACTTACGGAGAGCTTTGTGAAGATGACTGTAGCTTAAAATGTGCCAATGATACTAGCGGTGATTATATTACGTGCACAAAAGATGGGGGACAGTGTAACAGCGGAGAGTGCACACCGGGTTACTATGAAAGAACGTGTACATCACAGTGCAATTTAAATTGTGCTCGGAGTGGCACACGATTACCTGAATGCAACATAGATTCAGGGCTCTGCACACATGGTTGTAGTACTGGATTCTATGGCCCGGATTGCTCAAAAGATTGTAGCTTTACTTGTCTTAACACAAACTGTATTGATAATGCAAACAATTGCATTGATGGATGTATAGACGAGTATTACAACTTCCCTAGCTGTGATCGAATGTGCAGCAGTAATTGTGTTCTGGATAAATGTATGGACGATAGTGGGTATTGCACATTCGGCTGTGAACCTGGCTTCTACGGTCCTAAATGTGGTGAAAGATGTACTGACACATGCATGAACAAAACCTGCGACCGGCTGCTCGGCTACTGTGCCGAGTGTGATCTGGGCACGCCTGGCTTTCAATGCAGATCAGCCAGTAAGTTCGCCATTATCAGCTACAACGTTTGTCTATTGATCATGGCAGTGGTTGCTTTCCTGTTCTATCTGTTTTGCTCAGCTCGTCCATGTACTCCAGCAGAAAACTCATACCATTTAACTCGTCCATGTACTCCAGCAGAAAACTCATACCATTTAACTCGTCCATGTACTCCAGCAGAAAACTCATACCATCTAACTCGTCCATGTACTCCAGCAGACAACTCATACCATCTAACTCGTCCATGTACTCCAGCAGAAAACTCATACCAACTAACTCGTCCATGTACTCCAGCAGAAAACTCATACCAACTAACTCGTCCATGTACTCCAGCAGAAAACTCATACCAACTAACTCGTCCATGTACTGCGGCAGAAAACTCATACCAACTAACTCGTCCATGTACTGCGGCAGAAAACTCATACCAACTAACTCGTCCATGTACTGCGGCAGAAAACTCATACCAACTAACTCGTCCATGTACTGCGGCAGAAAACTCATACCAACTAACTCGTCCATGTACTCCGGCAGAAAACTCATACCAACTAACTCGTCCATGTACTCCGGCAGAAAACTCATACCATCTAACTCGTCCATGTACTGCGGCAGAAAACTCATACCAACTAACTCGTCCATGTACTCCGGCAGAAAACTCATACCATCTAACTCGTCCATGTACTCCGGCAGAAAACTCATACCATCTAACTCGTCCATGTACTCCGGCAGAAAACTCATACCATCTAACTCGTCCATGTACTCCAGCAGAAAACTCATACCAACTAACTCGTCCATGTACTCCAGCAGAAAATTCATACCAACTATCTCGTCCATGTACTCCGGCAGAAAACTCATACCAACTAACTCGTCCATGTACTCCAGCAGAAAACTCTTACCATCTAACTCGTCCATGTACTCCAGCAGAAAACTCTTACCATCTAACTCGTCCACGTACTCCAGCAGAAAACTCATACCATCTTACATGTGCAGATGAATGTCCGCTATAATTGATTGCTACTTGTATTTCGATTTGGCGACGGCAGTGACTCATCGTTAATTTCATTGCTATGTTCAATACATTATTAGGTTTATTGGGGGAAAACACACTGGGTGTAATTCTCAAACTCCATACGTGTAATATTATTTATATTATCCATCAAATACACGCTCCCCCTTAACATATATCATATAAGTGCCGTTTGACCAAACGTCCACAACTTGGCAATTTGGTGAAATAGCATGTATAATTCATATGTTGTGGTTGTCCCCTCATTAATATCGAACCCGAGCAGCTCTCTAACTCCATTGAATTTTAACACCGGACTAACTAATACAACGGATTTATTCAAGAAATCCATACGTCTCTATTAACCGTTAGTATTCGTAATAATGTCATCTGACTCAACTTGTAGAAAACATTTGCCGTAATCACAGCCTTCAATGTTTACAATACTCAGCTCACACCTAATAAACGCCCTTTGTGTCTCAGTAACAGCCAACATGTGAGCAATGTGTCGATGTATGCAGCGGCCAAACATCCTGCATTTTTCTGAAGCCCTAACATCTTACTTCGTCGGTGTTTATAACAGCATAACCACGCTCTGCTCAGCTCAGTTCAGGAAAGGTAGTATTCTTAATTTCCATACTTGAGCGTCTAAGCTTGCATATACATGTTAACTAAAATTATAACACACACACGTTTAACATGTTCTAAAATATAACATAGAACTGTAGCTTCACTGGAAATGAAAATATACGTTTTCTGGTTTTCTGGGTTAGTTTGATTAATTTTCTTTTTCCTGGATATTTGGCGGCAAAAGTGAAACGCATTAACACTTTTCACTTCTCGATTAATGGTTTGTAGTGACCAAAAATGGACTGATTCTATGTTTTGATCTCTCTTTAATTTAGATACATGTATATCACTCACTCCTGTCTCGTCCACTTTCAGATTGTTCAGTCAGTTTATACGGCGACTTTTGTAACGCCACCTGTCCAGGCGGTACTCAGTGCTTCAGCAACATTTGCGAACGCTACACTGCCAAATGTGTCGGGTGCGTTAGCTATGCCTACGGTGAATACTGTGAACTGAGTTGTAATAACTGCGTCGGTGGACGTTGTGACCAGGACACAGGCAACTGTCTTGGAGAATGCGTCCGTGGTCATTATGGACCCAAGTGTGACGCTCAATGCCATAACCGATGCACATTCTGCGTCCAAGCCACCGGTTATTGTGAGTTGTGCGATACTGGGACGTATGGGAGTGCCTGTCAGTATAATTGCAGCACCCATTGTCAGCCATCATCTAACGGAGAAATAACTTGCGGAAGGTTTGACGGTAGATGTGACTCGGGTCGATGCGAAACTGGCTTCTATCAGCCTACGTGCACCTCGAGCTGTGGCGTCAACTGCAGAAACTTTGAATGCGACATCAACAGCGGGAACTGCTCCTTTGGCTGCACTATCGGTTGGTTTGGACGATACTGTGACGGACCTTGTAGTATTAACTGCGTCAACGAAAATTGTTTAAGCAGAATTGACAACTGTGTTGAAGGCTGTATTCCCGAAAATTACGGTCCTCGGTGTGATATACAGTGCAACCCACATTGCTTCTCCGCTATATGTAACGATACGGGGTATTGTTCAGTTGGCTGTGATGGTGGTTACTATGGCGATATGTGTGAGCTGCAATGCAGCGAGACATGCACCGATGGAAGATGTGACAGGCTCACCGGCAACTGTGCTGAATGCAGCAAGATCAGACCTTCGCCGCTCTGCCGAAGTTCAGGTTAGTTGAAATGTGTCATGACCCTTTCGTGGACCACCTTTCACGCATGTGTGTGTGTGTATGTGTCCTACTAGGATGATTTATATCGTGAATCATGAGCAGTTGATCATGAACCCATGCTTTTCATGAAACGTTCGTTGTCGTTTGGCCAACAATTTAAAAAGACTCTGTCATCCATACTCATTCATAGATTCATAATCAGGAGTAGTCGCTGTTTTGCAGTATTCCTGAGTTTAATATTTAACGATATTAAAATGATAACATATTGGTAGAATACGTGTTTATACTAATCCAATCACACTTCTGCAGCCATTTGGATCTGTTCACCTTAGTTATAAACAATGAACGATGTAAACTTTAGTTTTTTCACCAAGGCATCAGTGCTTATCCTCGATGTTTTATCATCGTTGTGTAGTCTAATGTTTCATGTGCGTGCATTATTGTACAGTTTCCTTATGGCATAATTATGTTGCAATTGGACTGCTTGTGTTACGCTACGTCTTGTTTTACATAGATGATATGTCACACCAGTAGTAAACAAATGGTATGTTCAACACCGCTGATATGTTTGTTTGTTGGTAACAAAACTTTAAATGAAATGCGTCGTTTATAATGCCTGATACAGGTTACAATTATAAAACTGTAAATAATTGCTTTAAAATATTTCTTTTGTTGTCGGAGAATCACCATCATGCTTACTTTAACGTACTAGTCACCTGAAAGTTAACTAACGTGTAAATGCTTGTTCCTCTATTTTCAGCCTGTGTCGTTGGTTTCTACGGAATAAACTGCGACATACTATGCAAAAGCCTCAACTGTCAAGACAACGTCTGCGATCGTTACACCGGAAATTGCGTAGGTTGCGTTACTGGTCGCTATGGTGATATATGTTCAGAAGAATGTGACACGTGTCTTCGTGGAACAACGTGTCAGCAAGCAGACGGGAGTTGTGACGGGGCATGTGAGAACGGATATTTCGGCTCTTTTTGTCGTCAGAACTGTACATCATGTATAACGTGTAACAAAGATACTGGACTCTGCGTGCAATGTCCGGATGGGAAATACGGCCAACTATGCGGTTTAAACTGCAGCAGCGCTTGTGTGCCAGTCAATGGTGTGGTATCGTGTGACATTTCCTCCGCTCACTGCACATCAAGGCAGTGCGTTCCTGGTTTCTGGGATCTCAAATGTTTTTCATTCTGTCACCCAAATTGCGACACCGACGCTAATGGGAATGTCACGTGTGACGTGATGACAGGGCGATGTGCCGGTGACTGTCAAGCCCACAACTATGGCGCCCAGTGCGACCAGCGGTGCGAGTCGGAGTGTTACGACGACACGTGTCACCGGGACAGTGGAGTGTGTGCCGAGTGCCTCAAACCCGACCCGGGCTTCACCTGCCCAAATGCACGTTAGTATCTTATACATTTTAATTTAAGTAATTATCGGTTAATACTTTTTTTACTCCAAAGAGTTACTCTGTTCGTGACTTTTACCATATGTCTGTTCGTATTCCTGTTTGACAAGTCCTTAATTGCGAGTGCGTATTATTATTTGTTTTTCTCTCTTGTTATTTTCCAGATATAAATTACCTTGACAATAGAGTATAGAGACACATAGAAGAACACTTGATATTGAAGTGATCCACTATCTTATGTATATACTCTCATTAATATTCCATCTTACGTAGAAACCCATATATCTATATACAAGTGTATACTCTTATGTATAATCCATCTTACGTAGAAACCCATATACCTATATACAAGTGTATACTCTTATGTATAATCCATCTTACGTGGAAACCCATATACCTACCTATATACAAGTTTATACTCTTATGTATATATAATCCATCTTACGTAGAAACCCATATACCTATATACAAGTGTATACTCTTATGTATAATCCATCTTACGTAGAAACCCATATACCTATATACATGCGTATAGGGTCCTCATTAATATTCCATCTTATATAGAAACCCTATACCTATATATAAGTGTATACCCTGATGTATAATCCATATATATGTAGAAACCCTATACCTTTATTCGTGTAATTTCTCCTATGTATAATCCATCTTATGTAGAAACCCCTATACCTATATACATGTAATTACTCTTATGTATTATCCATCTTATGTAGAAACCCTATTCCTATATACATGCAGTTACTCTTATGTATAATACATCTTATGTAGACACCACTCTACCTATATACATGTGTATACTCTCATGTATAATCCATTTTATGTGGTGTGTAAGCTTATTTATACTCGCACTCGGGCCTAGCCCATTCGGCGAGTGCTCCGTTAAGATTATTAGTCATTTTAGGTTTTTGGAGCATAGTGCACAGACAGAATGTAACCCTGTTTAGAGCTACCCTTGTTCTTTAACATGCACCAGTGTATAGCACTGTCACACGGGACCCCCATTTAACGTCCCTCCCGGAAGACGATTAGTTTTTTTAGTGATGCGACGGGGGGTCGAACCTGCGACCCCTGGATTGATAGTCAAGCGTGTAACCTCAAGACCATGGATCCGCCATTTTATGTAGAAACCCATATACCTATACATCACGCCTCCAACATGAATGACGCAACGCCATTGGTCCAGGACTGGTCACGCGATGACCCCATATTTTTTCCATATTGGGTCACCAAATCTATATCGTAGGTGACCCGATATGGGATATACGGGGCGCAGGAAACGATTTTCGAGCTTTGCTCTTACCAGATATGGTTTCCTTTGCCCCGTATATCCCATATAGGGTCAATTACTAACCCCGTATCTTATAATATACTCTAATGTATAATCCATCTTATATAGATACCCACATACCCATAAACATGTATATATTCGCATGTATAATCTACCTTATCCTATATATGTGTATATACTCGCATGTATAATCCACCTTGTCCTATATAAATGTATATTCTCTCATGTATAATCCACCTTGTCCTATATACGTGTATATACTCTCATGCATAATCCACCTTGTCCTATATAAATGTATATTCTCTCATGCATAATCCACCTTATCCTATATAAATATATATTCTCTCATGTATAATCCACCTTGTCCTATATGCATGTATATTCTCTCATGTATAATCCACCTTGTCCTATATACGTGTATATACTCTCATGTATAATCCATATTATCCTATATACATGTATACACTCGTATGTATAATACTTGCACACATTGAAAAACGCAAACCTTTCGCATATCGCATTTTGTAAAAATTAAAGTGTTAAATAAGTGATAAAGTAATAATTTGAAGATTTTTTTTTCAAATACGAATCTATGATATCAAATTAGAGCTCTATTCAGATCAAGATGCTGGTCTTTGCGTTTTTGAGTGTACTACGCACATTTAACTGACATCTAACCATATGTGTGGCCATTGGCAACAAGCAGCTCTAAATCCTGCAAACAAATATCTTCACAATTAATGTGTTATATGGCGTGTTTTTGAAGACAGAATTATATGTAGAGGGACGGTTGTAGGTTTATAAGATCAGACCAATGAGTGAGAACACACTGGTTAAGTTTGTTGTTAGCAGTGACGCTAACGAACTATAATATGTCTTTTAAGTTTTCAAAGAGATCAATGCTCTAAAAACACTTGTTACGAATACCGGAACACCTAGTATGATTGCATGTTACTGGAAACTCCTGCCAGTGAGGTCCAGAGATTTCCTACTATGATTGCATGTTACTGGAAACTCCTGCCAGTGAGGTCCAGAGATTTCCTACTATGATTGCATGTTACTGGAAACTCCTGCCAGTGTGGTCCAGAGATTTCCTACTATGATTGCATGTTACTGGAAACTCCTGCCAGTGAGGTCCAGAGATTTCCTTCTATGATTGCATGTTACTGGAAACTCCTGCCAGTGAGGTCCAGAGATTTCCTACTATGATTGCGTGTTACTGGAAACTCCTGCCAGTGTGGTCCAGAGATTTCCTACTATGATTGCATGTTACTGGAAACTCCTGCCAGTGAGGTCCAGAGATTTCCTACTATGATTGCATGTTACTGGAAACTCCTGCCAGTGAGGTCCAGAGATTTCCTACTATGATTGCATGTTACTGGAAACTCCTGCCAGTGAGGTACAGAGATTTCAATGTACCGATACTACATGTACACACACCTTTCTTTTCAATTCGACAAATAATAAAGAGGTTTAACATTGACGCGATGTTTAATAAAATTAGCTCGCCGAAAAGCGCGTGTGAAAGCCGTAGGTGTGGTTACAGTAGCGTTGGTACTGGCGACAGATTTAAATTGTGCTTTGAAACTCCTTGCCTTTGTACGATAAGGTAATGATTTAAATAATAGTTGATTCCATTTAATATTTCAGCGTGCGATGAGGGCAAATACGGTAACGACTGTAACCTTGACTGTTCGCCCGGGTGTACGCGTGTATGTGATCGGTACACGGCCATCTGCAGTAATTGTAGGGCCGGCCTGTATGGGGACGAGTGTAAACAGAGGTGTCGCGACAACTGTACGGTAAGAACGATAACTCTGATAAGTGTAGATACATTATAGGACATGCGTGTAAGACAATTACAGTGGTGAGGATCTTTCAATGACAGCAATGTTAAGTACACAAATGATTTGACCATTAAAGTCAAGCGATTAAATCATAATGAATTAATAATGCATTAATTAAATTGTTTTAGTTTGCATCAACCTATATTGTGTCCAGTTAACACTGGCAGCTTACTTATTATTCAATACCTTTACAGGTTTGCGATCAGCGTAGCGGTGCGTGTACCCAATGTAGTGCCTATAAGTGGGGGTCCAACTGTCAGATCGATTGTGGACAGTGCACGCCGTCCGCAGATGGGCTCGTGTACTGTGACATCCGGACGGGCGCGTGTGCAACAGATACCTGCACCCCTGGCTACCATGGTGCACTGTGCGAGTTTGAATGCGGAGTCAACTGTAAAGACTCTGTTTCAGGGATCAACAACTGTGATCGTGATACAGGAATTTGCTCTGACGGCTGTGACATCGGTTATTTTGGCGTGTATTGTACCGGCGACTGTAGCGTTACGTGTTTAAATCGTGATTGCGTGGGTACCGCGACGAACTGCCGCCAGGGTTGCGCGTTCGGTTATTACGGTAGTGACTGTCTGACGTCGTGTCCGGCCAACTGTGTTGGCGGCGGATGCGATGGTGTAACGGGCGCGTGTGACGGTTCATGTAAGGACGAGTATTTTGGAGCCCAGTGCTCCCAGCGGTGCAGTAGTACGTGTATTGATAACAGATGTGATCAGTCTACAGGCGACTGTTTAGAATGTCGCATAGCAACAGCAAACCCGTCGTATTTTTGCCGAGACGCAGGTAACTATGTATTTGACATGTTGTCCCCTATCTTGACATTCCAATCTGCGTCCTACTTTCTCTTGACATCACATATATCCACATGTATACTATCAGAAATTTACTGTTAACAGACGTATACACATTGGTACTGGGCTTCACGCATTCGGAGCTCCTCGGCCATTTTTAACAAAAACTACCCCGGGTATATGCTGGCACATCAGTAGAAGTAGTTCGTAAAATTCTGAATTATATATCATTAATTAAATGTAGTGTTTTGCTACTTTTTGTTGTTCTAAATTTAAATTGATTGCCAGTGATAACGTAATCAATATTCCTAAGAATTAAGTCATTAAGTTAAACTGCTGAATTAAATTACTACGCGATCTACTTGCAGCGGACTTAAAAAGACCCGATTTTTTACATTTAAACCGTTCATATACATTGGAGGTTCATTCGTAACTTAAAGTTGCGCTCTCACAGATTTACCATTTTTACAACTTTTTTTATTTTTTGTCTTAGAAAGAGCAAATTTTGGCGTAAATATCCGCAAACCAATGATACAAGATTGCTGACAAAAAATCAGATCGTAGATGTTCATATTTTCGTTCGAAAATTAATGTTTTATGGCTTAGTGCATAAAACATCAATTTTTGAACTTAAATATAAAAATCTGCGATCTTAATTTTTGTCAGCAGTCTTATATACCTGGTTTCCATGGATTTTCGCAAAAATTGGCTGGTTCCAAGACAGAAAAAAATAAAAAGTTGTCTAAACGTTCGATCTCTGAGAGTTCAGCTTTAATGGAAATGTGGCTGATATGTAATCTGCTGAATGGATTTTTGGTGTTGAGAGCTCTTCAAAATCTTTACATTTGAATACTAGCATGTCCTGTATGTTTTACAGCGTGTGATATCGGATTGTTGTATGTCTCAGCGTGTGATATCGGATTGTTGTATGTCTCAGCGTGTGATATCGGATTGTTGTATGTTTCAGCGTGTGATATCGGATTGTTGTATGTCTCAGCGTGTGATATCGGATTGTTGTATGTCTCAGCGTGTGATATCGGATTCTTTAGTCAGTTCTGTAACAACACGTGCTCAACTAACTGCGCGGGTGGATGTGAACGGTACACGGCCAGATGTGCGGCCTGTGTTACAGGTGAGCGGCGTCCTGCTTGGTTATGTTGTGTACGGTCACAAAATATATAAACGTATGTTTCCTTAATGTAAACGTTATCGACAGCAATTTTACGAAGTTTCCGTATTCCTATAGTTTCAATATTAAGATACTGTTATAACACTGCGTATTGGTCTGTATCACACACTACCTGGTTTTTGTTTGGTAGAGTCAGACCACTTACTTCTTTATTTATCTAGGTACATACGGCGCCACGTGCAACCAGTCATGTGGCAATTGTGCCACCAACACTTGTGAGCAGACATCCGGGTTTTGTATCGGTCCGTGCAGGGCGGGGTACTACAACAACTTTTGCAGGGCAACCTGTCTTTACAGCAACTGCGAAACTTGTGACAAAACCAGCGGCGTCTGCAGCACGTGCAAGCAGGGCTTTTATGGGACCAACTGCGAGCAAAGTTGCAGCAGCAACTGTTATCCAGACAGTAACAATCTGATATACTGCAGCAAGGACCTGGGCTACTGCAAAGCGAACCAGTGCGTTCCAGGGTATTGGGATGATACGTGTTCTATTCAATGTGAACCAACTTGCTTGCCGGACATTAATAATGACCGTATTTGTGAATTCCAAAATGGCCATTGTATAATGGGCTGCGAGTCAACGAACTACGGGGATTTCTGCCGATTGAAATGCAGCAACAATTGTGTGAGCCAGCTCTGTGAGAGGAACGGGGTGTGCACACTCGGGTGCGTGGCTGGAAAATTCGGAGAGATCTGTAGCATGGATTGCACCCAGACGTGCAACGATGGCACGTGTGACAGGTCGACGGGGGAATGCGCGGAGTGCAACAAACCGCTCAACGAACAGACCCCGCTCTGCAGAAGTGCAGGTTGGTTACATCATTTAGTACGCATAGTTCATTATTTCTTCACCTGTCGGGCAAAGAACAATCTTTTTACGAAAAGTATGTGTTGATAAAAGACAAACCGTTTTTTATTCGGTATGAAACATTTTGCGTTTTTATTAAACATATTGCTATTGAATTAAATAAAAACATCGACAGGTAAAGAAACTCCAATAGTTGTGTTGTTTGTCTGCGCCCGCTCTATCCACACATCACAGATCAGTTTCATTGTGCTTTTATTTGTAGCAATCACTCACTTGCCTTCTTTCCTTTACTCAAACAGTTATCCCGTCAACTTCTACTTTTTTTATTTTGTTTTTTGTGTTAAAATTAGATTCGATTGTGTGTTGTTTTTTATGTCCATAGCTTTCTTGTTTTCTCAGAAACATACAAACACTTAACAGTAGCTTTCTTTATACTCACCAGCACCTTTAAGACTATCAAGTGGAGCCTTCGTGTGATTTACAAATTGTATGAATTACATTCCGTGAACAAATGGTTTTCAAGCAAACTTTTTATGAAATAAAAATAATGTTTTAGTAAAACCGGTCGTTCTCATCCGACAATGAAGTGGTTATCTTTCCTAGCATAACACAGTAGCCCATCATGTACCATTACATTTTAATCATTTACATGTGTCAATTTGATTGTTTCTATAAGATTTCGTAAGAATATCAATGTCATTATCAATCATAATTATATAGTTTCCATCATAACTATATTGTTTCCATCATAATTATATAGTTTCCATCATAACTATATTGTTTCCATCATAATTATATAGTTTCCATCATAACTATATTGTTTCCATCATAACTATATAGTTTCCATCATAACTATATTGTTTCCATCATAATTATATAGTTTCCATCATAACTATATTGTTTCCATCATAATTATATAGTTTCCATCATAACTAAATAGTTTCCATCACAATTATAAAGTTTTGAAAACCTAATTCAATGTTGTCTAGTAAAATTGTACCAACAATGAATAATTAGTTTTCTATTTAATGAACCACAATATCCTCGTCATATGCTGTGAAATATTTGTAGAATGTAATACCGGGTTCGCTGGCCTGTCATGTAACATCTCGTGCCCCCCTAACTGTCGCGACAAGTGCGAACGATATGAAAGTTACACGTGCGCAGCGTGTTTAAATGGGTATTACGGTGCCACGTGCGATAATTCTTGCGGCTTTTGTGCGACCGGGACATGTTTCAAGGCAAATGGGACGTGTGTGGGGCGTTGCCGGGAGGGATATTACTCAGACATGTGTGATCTAACATGCCGCCAACTAAACTGTAGATCGTGTGACCGAACAAGTGGAGAATGCGCTACGTGTAAGCAGGGGCACTGGGGAAGTGATTGCTCACAGGATTGCAGTGCTGAATGCACGAGCTCATCCGATGGACTTGTTTACTGTAGTAAGGAAAACGGCAACTGCGAAATTGGAGCTTGCAACCCGGGCTTTTATTCCTTGACATGCCAGTCAGAATGCAGCAGAACTTGTCAGAAAGATCCGTACGGCAATCGAGACTGTGACTTCGGAACAGGAATCTGCAGAGACGGCTGCGAGGATGGATATTACGGCGACTATTGTGACAGACAGTGTCACGAAAACTGTAAAGGGCCCATTTGTGAGCGAGATGGGGAATGTAACAGGAGCCTCGGTTGTAGGGACGGCTTCGGTTGGTACGGTTTTGACTGCACCTTAAACTGCACAACTACCTGTACGGACAACACGTGTGACAGGGACGATGGCGTCTGTGACGAGTGCCGGAAACTACCACAACTACAGTCGCCTCTATGTCGATCAGCAGGTATCATCATACACTTAACACAAACTTCAATTACACACTTTATTACGTATTACTTGAGCAAGTCGTTCTTTGAAATAATTCTTATTTCGCTCGTTGTCAAATTTTTGTATATTATTTTCTATTAATTGGAAGAAATTGTGTCTGCAAAGCAGTCATTCCGGACCTCAAGAACAAGTTTTTAGCAAATACTGAAAATACCTATAATTGTACCGATGCTTTGTCATTTAACAGAATGTCGGCCTGATTCGAGCATGACGTACTTGTACGGGGCGGACTGCAATATATCATGTCCCCAGAACTGCGTCGACTCGTGCCACCGTTACTCGGCCAAATGTGATCAGTGTAAGCCCGGATTCTGGGATAGCCCTTGTGACCAGCAGTGTGGCAAATGTGCCACCGTTTCCTGTGATCAGGACTCAGGAGAATGTTTCAGCGACTGTAACCCTGGCTTCTACGGTTTGAATTGTGCCAGAACCTGTCCATACGGCGGTTGTGAGACATGTGACCGATTAACTGGAAGTTGTATTCTATGTAAGAAGGAGCTGTGGGGACAGAACTGTGAGAACTCGTGTAGTCCTAATTGCGACCCGTCCACTGGTGGTAACTGCAGTAAGGAAACCGGCGCTTGTGACAGTCAAGGATGTAGAACGGGCTTTTACAACCCATACTGCACTGCTGCTTGCAATTCAAACTGTTTTCCATACGAAGGAGAAAGCGTCGGATCGTGCGATTTCACAAACGGCAGATGTGACCGATCCTGTAGAACAGGTTGGCACGGGGACATGTGTGACCGCCCTTGCAGCCAGAACTGCGTAGATAGCACGTGCCATCGCGACGGGGAGTGCCACGTGGTTCTTGGATGCATCACAGGATTTCACGGTTTCAACTGCACTTCTAAATGTTCCGATACGTGTAACGATGATACATGTGACAGAACATTGGGCGTGTGTGCCGAGTGTCTTCAGGAAGTGAAAACTCCGAAATGCAGATCAGCAGGTACCCTTGCACGGCTGCATGGACGTGTTATTGCATGGACTGCATGGACGTGTTATTGCATGGAAGTGTTATTGCATGGACGTGTTGTTGCATGGACGTGTTATTGCATGGACGTGTGTGAGCAGAAGGGCTATATTTCACATAAAGCATGTACACATAATTGCATCCTGTGACAGATGTGTGAGCTGGTATTTGGAAAGGCTTCATTCTTTAACCACACAAACGAGCCAATCAATGCATGGAGTTGTGATTCGGAATGGCTACGTTTTCTTAACATAAGCAATATATAAGGCATTATAATTTTGCGTGTTTACGTCATGGTGATACATATATAGCGTCCAAAAACATGCACAGAGAGATTATACTTATATATAAGTATACACACTCGTATATAATTTTGGAAACTGACGTGAACTGACTCAATCAATTTAGCGCGTCTGTGAAAAGGGTTTTTGCTGTAATGGTGTGTGTGTGTGTGTGTGCTCTCATTCACAATTTGGCTGTCTGTTTTAATACTTCTATAGGAAGTAATATATTATTCAAAAGATGTACGTTCGTTCAGACTTTAAGCATCGCATTGCTTTGCATAATTGATTTATTTATATACCATAATGTTATGATGTTAGACTCTCTCCTCTCTCAAACAATTCACACCAAGCGTACGCCATCCCTCAGTTCCTGATGCTCGACCTCTCTGGGTATTCAGTTTAGATCATGCCAACTCAGTTTCCGTAAATGCATTTGTAAACACACACGCCGGTTTTCTCAGTTTCATCTGTCAGCTCATTCTTGCTATTTCACACCTTGCATTAACGGCAATGACTATGGCTTTATGTTTTGTTCACGTTACACCTCATATATTAACGCTTATATTCCATTTCATTCGCACTTGCAGCGTGTCCAGTAGGTTCGCACGGCCTTTTCTGCGAGTATAACTGCTCGGCCACATGTGAAAGCTCCTGCGGACGTTATACGTTACGTTGCGACTCGTGTGACGACGGATTTTATGGACACACGTGCAACGGCTCTTGTACCAACTGCATGACTGTAACATGTCAGCAGTCCAGTGGAACCTGTAATGGCATTTGTGTGGATGGCTATTATACCGACCAATGCTCCCGGCAGTGTATCCACACCGGCTGTATGACGTGTGATCGGCAGGCCGGTGAGTGTCTGACTTGTAAGCCAGGCTTGTACGGTGTACAGTGCAGCCTGCCATGTAGCGATCAGTGTGTTCCGTCATCCGATGGCAATGTTTACTGTAACAAAACAACAGGAAGCTGCATCGCTGGTGCATGCAGAGCTGGCTATTACGGAAGTACCTGCACGCAGACATGCCCCGGGGACTGTCGTGAAAACCCAGTAGATGGTCTGACGTATTGTGACTTCAGCACCGGGGAATGTCTCCACGGTTGCAATGATGGCTTCTTTGGAGAACAGTGCGAGCTAGAATGCAGCGAAAACTGTGCTGGCCAAGTCACAGTCTGTCGACGAGACGGATATTGTACCAACGGTTGTGTAGACAATCATTACGGGTCTTTTTGTGGGGAAATGTGCAACTCTTCCTGTACGGATAACCAGTGTGACCGGGTAGAAGGCATCTGCATGGACTGCCTCCAAGACAGGACGCCACTGTGCAGGGACGCAGGTAACAACACTCATGTCAGGAAGCTTACCACTGTTCCACGTTCATTCAGCATACATATCTTACCACTGTTCCACGTTCATTCAGCATACATATCTTACCACTGTTCCACGTTCATTCATCATACATATCTTACCACGAACTATTTAGTTACTCACACGTAGGTATTACCTTTCATATCATTGTACTCGTGCACATGTTTTAGACACACTGCTTCTGGTTATATAGGTTGAAGTGACACCTAACACATGGTCTTATATGCTTCTGTTTATAGTGTACTAATATGTTTCTGTTTATAGTGTATTAACACACGACATGTTTTGCTACTGTACAACAATTAATCCGCGCTTTTCCCGGTTTTATCAGTTTTAAGAAGTAAAAGTACAACTATTTACGTATTTGAAACATTTATGCAAGATGGCAGTGCAACTCGAGACAATGGTGCAATGTTAGCTGGTTTTACCTTCAGGTGTATCGGATTCATTGTTTCATTGTATTAACTTTGTTTGTCCAATGTCTAACAACTTGTTGTTTTGTTTCTTGATAGATTGTCCGTTACCGTACTATGGGCTTAAATGTAACGAGTCCTGTGCTGCTAATTGTCGGAATGGTGACTGCGATAGATACTCGGCACGTTGCACGAGTTGTGTGGCTGACTACTGGGGCGGCACGTGTACCCAGGCATGTGGACACTGTAGGGGAAACATATGTTATCAGAACAATGGCACGTGTCCGAGTGGATGTGATGACGGATTTTACTCCATTGATTGCACAGTTCCCTGTACATACCCAGGGTGTCAGACCTGTGATGACACTGGCGCATGCGCATCATGTAAGCAAGGCAGATATGGCACAAACTGTGATCGGGGGTGTAGCGGAAATTGTCTCCCAAGTTCCATCGATGGGTTTATCTACTGTAGCCGATCTCTGGGCTCCTGTAGCGAGAACCAATGTGTTTCGGGATATTACAGCAGCGACTGTAGTCAACAGTGTAGCTCAAACTGTGGAGTTGCTGCTGGATTTAGATCATGCGACATCGACGACGGCGAATGCGACGCTGAATGTGAACTAACGTGGTATGGCCCAAACTGTAGAACAATTTGTTCAAGCAATTGTTTGAATCAGAACTGCAACCGGACAGGAGAATGTCGCGAGGGCTGTACTGTCGGATACTGGGGAGAAATGTGTGAACGGACTTGCACGATGGCGCAAACATGTAACGACGGGACCTGCGATCAGGGACTGGGACGCTGCTTAGAGTGTGAAAGAGTTAACCCGTCACCTCGCTGTCGATCCGCAGGTACTGCTGCAAAAGTGATATGATATTAGGACATGCGAGAAGAAATTGAGTTTCGATTCTTTGATTTGTAAATGTTAAACTTGAAGAATGGGGTGATAAACGATCTGAACGATGTTAATATCATTTAAAGTTGAACTTATATTCACTTAATATTTTTCATCAGAAAATATTCCAACGATATTTTAAGCGATAAAGGTCATGGGCTGGAGTTTAAACGTACGAAGGCTGAGATTTCTTAGCAATTACATTCACATTGCGTGGATTTTTTTAAAGATAATATTTAATGGCCAGGAACTTCAAATATGTACCCTAAACAACATCGAGTTGTTTTTTTAGTAAGCATGCAATATTTATTCATTAAGATTTTTGTTATCTATTTACTACTATACTAGCACACGTCTGAATTTCACTGAACCACTTATACCTGGCTTTCTTTTACAGTTAAAATCTTCTTATTGACATTCCTACAAAGTCTGGAAGCGAGAAAGTCATGTCTGTATGTTTTTCGAGAAAGGCCCGTCTGTGTGTTTTTCGAGAAAGGCCCGTCTGTGTGTTTTTCGAGAAAGGCCCGTCTGTGTGTTTTTCGAGAAAGGCCCGTCTGTGTGTTTTTCGAGAAAGGCCTGTCTGTATGGTTTTCGAGAAAGGCCTGTCTGTATGGTTTTCGAGAAAGGCCCGTCTGTATGTTTGTCGAGAAAGGCCCGTCTGTGTGTTTTTCGAGAAAGGCCTGTCTGTATGTTTGTCGAGAAAGGCCTATCTATATGTTTGTCGAGAAAGGCCTGTCTATGTTTGTCGAGAAAGGCATGTCTATATGTTTGTAGAGAAAGGCCTGGGTATATGTTTGTAGAGAAAGGCCTGTCTATATGTTTGTCGAGAAAGGCCTGTCTGTATGTTTGTAGAGAAAGGCCTGTCTGTATGTTTGTCTGCCAGTACGTAATGCTTGTCTAAACATTGCCCCCACCCCATTGTCATCATGATGCTTTAGCGTACTTGCCGTCTTTTCATATTTGTCGTAGCAAGTGTTTGGTTTGAACGCATTAACACGTCTAAAATCAGCTTAAACACTCTCTCGTGGCCTTGTCGTTGGCAGAGGCATATATTTGCTCACACTGCCTATAAACTGAATCTGTTGTATGTGGTGATTTCATTAGAAATAGTGTGTTTTCATATCATATCCGAACCATCGATGCGAATTAAGTATTGATTATGACACATGTATATAATATAGAAATGATTGTAGTATTTGCAGGGAAATTGACGTCAAACATTTGTTCGACTAATATCTTTGGAAATTGAAAGCATATTTTCCATTCATATAACACGAAAACGGTATCAAATTTATAGAAGAGTAACAAAAGAGTCTCAATTTTCCGTTCTCTTTCAGCCTGCACCCCCTCCAACACGTGGGGTGTGTTCTGCGACCGCACCTGCCCAGCAAACTGTCGTGGTGACACGTGTGACAGGGACACCGGCGAGTGCGCAGGCGGATGTAAGGACACGTACTTCGGAGACTACTGTAACATGACATGTCCCAACTGCCTACAGGACATGTGCTTCCAGGTAAGGTACCTCTAATTATGCAACAAGAACATGTACTTCTATGAAGTTCGTCTTTCGTTTCCAATTGGTTAGAATTTGTAAACCTATTAGATAACATTTGAGTTTCCTGGGTCTGCTTTCTACGTTGTAGCATGGGCTAGCTAGGGCTCTAACCTTTAGCCGTTAAAGGCAACATTCCATGGTGAAATTTGTTTATAAAGTGGTTTCAATGGAAGTGAAACGTGTACGAACACTATAAGCTTACATTCAAGCGCTTGATGTGTGTCCCATGTCGCAGAGTAAACGACTGATTGTTACTTTCAGAACAATGGTAACTGTGTATCAGGTTGCAAACACGGATACCACAAGCTTGATTGTAACACCATGTGCCTCTACCCCGGATGTAGGAACTGTGATCGGACGGAGGGCAAGTGTATCACGTGTAAGACGGGCCTCTTCGGAGAAGAGTGTGACCGGGACTGTGAGCGGAGCTGTGGGGAGTCGGGCGGTGTCCTCTCCTGCAACAGGTTTACAGGTTGGTGGGGTTTTAACTGATCTCGACCTGGATTGGTTCAAGACGGCCCTCCTCGGCAAGGAGTGTCGGTTGTGTTGGTAGTGTTCTATTTATGTTTTGCCTTGCAAGACGGGCCTCAATGGCAAACAGTGTGAGCGGAAATGCGCCTGGAGCTTGGTTAGGGTGCGGTGGGGTGGTGTTATTTCTAACAACAGGTGAACAGGGTTGTGGGACTTGAACTGTTCTTCTCAATTATATTGCGCTTAAGTTATTCCGTCAAATGACGATCTCTCGGTAAAGTGTACATGGTCGAGGTTTCAACGATTAAATTGATTCAGCCCGTGTGGTGAGCGTTCCTGGCGTGTTTTTCGCAACGAGTCTGTGTGAACACGGCACGTAGCTCGAACACGATCATGGTTTACTGTGCCCCGTATATCCCATTTCGGGTCACCTATCAACCCCGTAACGTATATAACACGTCGACAACCTGTTAACATTGGTCAATTTATGGAAACTGTTTCATTCATTCATTGGAATCGGAAAACAGACGCCATTTGGTACAATATAAACATTAGTGACCCAGTATGGTAAAATATGGGGTCACCGTGAATGTGACTAGTCCTGGACAAATGACGTTGCGTCATTCACGTTGGAGGAGTGACATGGTAAGATAACGTGTAACAGTATCGAACACAAGTATTATTAATTCTAAGGATCAAGCAAAATTTAACAAAGTAAGTTAAACAGACCTAAGAAAGTTATGATATTAAGATATTTGTTTCACGTTTATGTTTCAATTGTCTGCAGGAAACTGTGACGCGAGGTTCTGCAAGGACGGCTGGTACAACCTGCAGTGCACAGACAAGTGTAGCGACTTCTGTGAAACCAACAACAACCAGTGTGAGTTCGAGACCGGCACGTGCTCGCCATGTGCGCTCGGCTGGTACGGCCAGAAGTGCGATGGCGAATGTAGTACCAACTGTAAGAATAAGAACTGCACAGTGACGGCAACGAATTGTAGAGAAGGTAAATACCGGAACATTTGGGGTTTAAGTTTAAAGATTATATAGATACAGAGTTTAGAGAAAGGTGCATGGCAACCAGAGCGTTACTATAATGATGCTATATATAGAGATCTAGCGAACAGAATTGTTCTATAAACAAGAAGGTGGAGTTATTGCCATAGCCGTCGGATGAAGATATTTATAATATTTCCATAGTGGTCGGAAGAATATAGTTGAGGCTTATCCATAGTCGTCGGACGAAGGAACTCGAGATATTGCCATCGTCGGAAGGAAGGAAGAAGTCGAGATATTGCCATCCTAGTTGGAAGGAAGAAGTCGAGATATTGCCATCCTCGTCGGAAGGAAGAAGTCGAGATATTGCCATCCTCGTCGGAAGGAAGAAGTCGAGATATTGCCATCCTCGTCGGAAGAACAAAGTCGAGGTATTGCTATCGTCGGAAGGAAGGAAGAAGTCGAGATATTGCCATCTTAGTCGGAAGGAAGAAATCGAGATATTGCCATCGTCGTAAGGTAGGAAGAAGTCGAGATATTGCCATCCTAGTCGGAAGGAAGAAGTCGAGATATTACCATCCTCGTCGGAAGCAGAGAGTCGAGATATTGCTTTAGTCGTCGGAATAAGTAAGTTCAGATATTTCTTTAGACGTCGGAATAAGGAAGTCGCATATTTTAGTTCTTAATAAGAATGTTGAGATGTTTCCATAGTCGTCGGACGAAGGAAGTCGAGATATTGCCATCGTCGTCGGACGAAGGAAGTCGAGATATTGCCATCCTCGTCGGACGAAGGAAGTCGAGATATTGCCATCCTCGTCGGACGAAGGAAGTCGAGATATTGCCATCGTCGTCGGACGAAGGAAGTCGAGATTATAAGTATCTTCCATGGCAGAGAGTGTAAGATAGGTTCATCCCGACCCGAGCGTTTGGTGTTTTGCGGAAACGAGGTTTACCGAGTTTCCGCAAAGCACCCTGCGCGAGGGTCGGGATGAACCTATCTTACACGAGCGGCTATGGTAGATGCTTTTTCTCCCACCTCAGTTAAACAAAATTAAGTGAAAGTGTATTTTTTGCTTGAACTCTTTTGTGCGTAGAGAAAATAATGCATATGGATATTTGATAACTCGTGGTTGTCATGGATATGCGCGCATTGATTCAGATTATGTTACTAGTCAAAGGGGTCTTTAAATAGTATTGATGAGAGTGGAGCATTATTTTATGAAAGGTGCGTGAAACTTTTTTTATGGTGACAATTGAAGCGAGAAACAGTTAATTAGCATTCTAAATATTGCCATAAGACAAGGTTTCTATGATGCTACAGACGACTGTTTTCAACAAGGGAAGTAACTTCAATAATGTGACCGTTAAAAAAGAGTTCCATACGGGCATTTTATCTTCGCCCGTGGGCAAGATAAGAATTTCTAGCATGGTTAAATTATTGGATCTACTTATCTGAGGTGGGAGAAATTGCCATCGTCGTCGGAGGAAGGAAGTCGAGATATTGTCATCGTAGTCGAAAGTCGAGATATTGCCATCGTCGTCGTCGGAAGGAAGTCGAGATACTGCCATCGTCGTCGGGAGAAGAATGTCGAGATATTGCCATCGTCGTCGGAGGAAGGAAGTCGAGATACTGTTATCGTCGTCGGACGAAGGAAGTCGAGATATTGCCATCGTCGTCGAAAGACGAAAGTCGAAATATTGCCATCGTCGTCGTCGGAAGGAAGTCGAGATACTGCCGTCGTCGTCGGAAGAAGAAAGTCGATATAGTGTCATCGTCGTCATACGAAGGAAGTCGAGATATTATTGTCATCGTAGTCGAAGGAAGAATGTCGAGATACTGCCATCGTCGTCGGAAGAAGAAAGTCGAGATATTGCTTTATTCGTTGGCGTGGTTGAAGTGCAATAATTAGAAAAGAAATATTTAATTAAGCTATTATTATAAACACGTACTCTACTGAGAAAAGGGTACATCGCTTAAAGGGCGATGCTTTTGTTATTCGTTGTGTGGAATGCATATATAGTTACAAGGGTCTGCAGCACACTATGTATGCGTTTTATCTTCACAGGCTGCACAGACGGGTTCTGGGGATCCGAGTGTCAGAAGGTGTGCTCAGTGAACTGTCAAAACAAGGCGTGTGACGCCGTGACATCTGCTTGCAGGTTCGGTTGTAACCAGAGTCGCTGGTACGGACAGCTATGCGACACGGAGTGTGGAGCCAACTGTGTAGGTGGCGTTTGTGACAGGAGCGGGACCTGCACCGGCGGGTGTGTGGTCGGCTATTACGGAGCCATGTGTGAGAACCAGTGTGGTGAGGTGAGAAACAATTGTGATCTTGAACACTCGCTACTCGATTATGTAATACGCTAGATTGGGTCAAATGGTCCATATCGACCCTGGTGATTTAAATAAATAATTCTAGAAATGTTCGATGATATAACATTATCAACAGAATGCTACACATCGATATCAAGATGATTTTTTAAAGGAATAAAATACTAAAAAAAGCAGAACAATGGACCATTTTAGAACGATATTTACACTGTAACGTACACGTTTTCTTTGGGGGACCTTTCAATGTAATCAATGGTGTATATTAATATTATTAATAGTGAATAATTCCATTTTTAGAGCTCCAAATGTAATGACGGCACCTGTAACCGGGAGACGGGACTTTGTGATGATTGTTTTGACACGGCCCCCCGCCCGACCAATTGTCCCACCGCAGGTATGTTTATAAATGCTATAATTCAGTCTGATCTGTGTAAATAAAAATTAGTTTTTAAAGTTACGAGTATGCTATAAACTGGTGTTTTGAGATTGGAATATATGAGGGTTCGAGTGACGACTAGAGAAAGATAGCGATGGGAAGATACATGTAGTTTCATGCGATGATTAATTAAGACAACTGTTGCCTTTTTCTCAATCTTATCTGCACATCATTCATAATATGGACATGCCTTCATTGTGCAGGGTTTCACTGACTTGGTGGTACTCCTCACCATCACCTTTCCTCTTCCACATATGACTTACAGTGGCTGTGTGATATAGGATACAGTCGCTTGCAGTGGCTGTGTGATATAGGATATAGTCGCTTGCATTGGCTGTGTGATATAAGATATAGTCGCTTGCATTGGCTGTGTGATATAGGATATAGTCGCTTGCAGTGGCTGTGTGATAAAAACATTCTACCTTTTTACACATAACAGTGTGTAAATCTTAAGAGGACTTGAACAGTCAACATTGAATAAACAAACACACTAATTGAGAGATTTAATTTACTGTCAGTATATTTATCATGTACTTGACAATGCGATGACAAACTTACTTTTTTCCGTTTGAAATGTGTTAAAATATTTAATATTGTTTTCACAAAAAGAAATACAAAGCTGTTTCTTATAAAACGTTGAACTATATGGCAACTGCTAGTATTAACTCACATCCCACATGTACACAGACTTAAATTGTGTGAATGAGACGGACTATGTAACTTGCTTATCTCCTGCAGACTGCCCGGCTGGAAAGGCAGGTGACCAATGTACTGATGATTGTCCGAGCACGAATTGTCTGTACAATCAATGTGACCGGTACGCCCCTAGCAACTGCAAGGCATGTCGACCTGGCTACTATGGTAACCTGTGTGCACAGACGTGTCCCAATTGTAAAACAGGTAAGTTGATGAGCGAACGAAGTGTCCCATCACAAAACCCTTTGGCAATTATGAACCTACGTGGTCTTCTATTATTTGATGGTACCGCACATTACATTGTCCGTTCATGTCGACCTATAACGGATAATCTTATTTCCCGGCGAACGGTATTTATGTGGATAAGTTTACGTTTATTTTAGCATGAGTAAAAATGTTGTTTACCTTCTTTGGTGGTGTTTTTATAAAAACATTCGTGTTGACACTTTATACAGGGTAGTCCAACTGTGTATTGCATCCCAATAATTCGTGTTGACAGAACGTGCGACTACTTGCATTGGACATATACTCTACTGACTACTTGCATTGGACACAAACTCTTCTGAGTTCTTGCACTGGACACAGACTCTCCTGACTACTTGCATTGGACACAGACTCTCCTGACTACTTGCATTGGACACAGACTCTCCTGACTTCGTGCATGGGACACAGACTCTCCTGATTACTTGCATTGGACACAGACTCTCCTGACTACTTGCATGTGACACAGACTCTCCTGACTGCTTGCATTGGACACAGACTCTCCTGACTACTTGCATGTGACACAGATTCTCCTGACTACTTGCATGAAACACAGACTCTCCTGAGTTCTTGCATGTAACACAGACTCTCCTGACTACTTGCATTGGACACAGACTCTCCTGACTACTTGCATGGGACACAGATTCTCCTGACTACTTACATGGGACACAGACTCTCCTGAGTTCTTGCATGGGACACAGACTCTCCTGACTACTTGCATGGGAAACAGACTCTCCTGACTACTTGCATGGGACACAGACTCTCCTGACTTCTTGCATGGGACACAGACTCTCCTGACTACTTGCATGGGAAACAGACTCTCCTGACTACTTGCATGGGACACAGACTCTCCTGACTTCTTGCATGGGACACAGACTCTCGAGACTACTTGCATTGGACACAGACTCTCCAGACTACTTGCATGGGACACATACTCTCCTGACTACTTGCATTGGACACAGACTCTCCTGACTACTTCCATTGGACACAGACTCTCCTGACTACTTGCATTGGACACAGACTCTCCTGACTACTTGCATTGGACACAAACTCTCCTGAGTTCTTGCACTTGACACAGACTCTCCTGACTATTTGCATTGGACACAGACTCTCCTGACTACTTGCATGTGACACAGACTCTCCTGACTTCTTGCATGGGACACAGACTCTCCTGATTACTTGCATTGGACACAGACACTCCTGACTACTTGCATGTGACACAGACTCTCCTGACTACTTGCATTGGACACAGACTCTCCTGACTACTTGCATGTGACACAGATTCTCCTGACTACTTGCATGAAACACAGACTCTCCTGAGTTCTTGCATGTAACACAGACTCTCCTGACTACTTGCATTGGACACAGACTCTCCTGACTACTTGCATGGGACACAGATTCTCCTGACTACTTACATGGAACACAGACTCTCCTGAGTTCTTGCATGGGACACAGACTCTCCTGACTACTTGCATGTGACACAGACTCTCCTGATTACTTGCATGGGAAACAGACTCTCCTGACTACTTGCATGGGACACAGACTCTCCTGACTTCTTGCATGGGACACAGACTCTCGAGACTACTTGCATTGGACACAGACTCTCCAGACTACTTGCATGGGACACATACTCTCCTGACTACTTGCATGGGACACAGACTCTCCTGACTACTTGCATTGGACACAGACTCCCGAGACTACTTGCATGGGACACAGACTCTCGAGACTACTTGCATGGGACACGGACTCCTGAGACTACTTGCATGTGACACAGACTCTCCTGACTACTTGCATGGGACACAGACTCTCCTGACTACTTGCATAGGACACAGACTCTCGAGACTTCTTGCATGGGACACGGACTCCTGAGACTACTTGCATGTGACACAGACTCTCCTGACTACTTGCATGTGACACAGACTCTCCTGACTATTCGCATTGGACACAGACTATCCAGACTACTTGCATGTGACACATACTTTCCAGACTACTTGCATGTAACACAGACTCTCCTGACTACTTGCATTGGACACAGACTCTCCTGACTACTTGCATTGGACACAGACTCTCCTGACTACTTGCATGGGACACAGACTCTCCTGACTACTTGCATGGGATACGGACTCTCGAGACTACTTGCATGGGACACGGACTCCCGAGACTACTTGCATGGGACACAGACTCTCGAGACTACTTGCATGGGACACGGACTCCTGAGACTACTTGCATGTGACACAGACTCTCCTGACTACTTGCATGGGACACAGACTCTCCTGACTACTTGCATAGGACACAGACTCTCGAGACTTCTTGCATGGGACACGGACTCCTGAGACTACTTGCATGTGACACAGACTCTCCTGACTACTTGCATGTGACACAGACTCTCCTGACTACTTGCATTGGACACAGACTCTCCTGACTACTTGCATGTGACACAAACTCTCCTGACTATTCGCATTGGACACAGACTATCCAGACTACTTGCATGTGACACGGACTCCTGAGACTACTTGCATGTGACACGGACTCTCCTGACTACTTGCATGGGACACAGACTCTCCTGACTACTTGCATAGGACACAGACTCTCGAGACTACTTGCATGGGACACGGACTCCCGAGACTACTTGCATGTGACACAAACTCTCCTGACTACTTGCATTGGACACGGACTTTCCTGACTACTTGCATGGGACACAGACTCTCCTGACTACTTGCATGGGACACAGACTCTCGAGACTACTTGCATGGGACACGGACTCCCGAGACTACTTGCATGGGACACAGACTCTCCTGACTACTTGCATTGGACACGGACTCTCCTGACTACTTACATTGGACACAGACTCTCCTGACTACTTGCATGGGAGACAGACTCTCCTGACTACTTGCATGGGACACAGACTCTCCTGACTACTTGCATGGGACACAGACTCTCCTGACTACTTGCATGGGAAACAGACTCTCCTGACTACTTGCATTGGACACAGACTCTCCTGACTACTTGCATTGGACACAGACTTTCCTGACTACTTGCATGTGACACAAACTCTCCTGACTATTTGCATTGGACACAGACTATCCTGACTACTTGCATGGGACACATACTTTTCAGACTACTTGCATGTAACACAGACTCTCCTGACTACTTGCATTGGACACAGACTCTCCTGACTACTTGCATTGGACACAGACTCTCCTGACTACTTGCATGGGACACAGACTGTCCTGACTACTTGCATGGGATACGGACTCTCGAGACTACTTGCATGGGACACGGACTCCCGAGACTACTTGCATGGGACACAGACTCTTGAGACTACTTGCATGGGACACGGACTCCTGAGACTACTTGCATGTGACACAGACTCTCCTGACTACTTGCATGGGACACAGACTCTCCTGACTACTTGCATAGGACACAGACTCTCGAGACTACTTGCATGGGACACGGACTCCCGAGACTACTTGCATGTGACACAGACTCTCCTGACTACTTGCATTGGACACGTACTTTCCTGACTACTTGCATGGGACACAGACTCTCCTGACTACTTGCATGGGACACAGACTCTCGAGACTACTTGCATGGGACACGGACTCCCGAGACTACTTGCATGTGACACAGACTCTCCTGACTACTTGCATTGGACACGGACTCTCCTGACTACTTACATTGGACACAGACTATCCTGACTACTTGCATGGGACACAGACTCTCCTGACTACTTGCATGTGACACAGACTCTCCTGACTACTTGCATGGGACACAGACTCTCCTGACTACTTGCATTGGACACAGACTCTCCTGACTTCTTGCATGGGACACAGACTCTCCTGATTATTTGCATGTGACACAGACTCTCCTGACTACTTGCATGTGACACAGACTCTCCTGACTTCTTGCATGGGACACAGACTCTCCTGATTACTTGTATTGGACACAGACTCTCCTGTCTTCTTGCATGAGACACAGGCTCTCCAGACTACTTGCATGGGACACAGACTCTCCTGACTACTTGCATGTGACACAGACTCTCCTGACTTCTTGCATGGGACACAGACTCTCCTGATTACTTGCAATGGACACAGACTCTCCTGTCTTCTTGTATGGACACAGACTCTCCTGACTACTTGCATGGGACACAGACTCTCCTGACTACTTGCATTGGACACAGACTCTCCTGACTTCTTGCATGGGACACAGACTCTCCTGTCTTCTTGCATGAGACACAGACTGTCCAGACTGCTTGCATGGGACACAGACTCTCCTTACTACTTGCATGTGACACAGACTCTCCAGACTACTTGCATGGGACACAGACTCTCCTGACTACTTGTATGGGACACTGATTTTCCTGTCTACTTGTATTGGACACAGACTCTCCTGACTATTTGCATTGGACACAGACTCTCCTGACTACTTGCATGTGACACAGAATCTCCTGACTACGTGCAAGTGACACAGACTCTCCTGACTACTTACATGTGACACAGACTCTCCAAACTACTTGCAAGGGGCACAGACTCTCCAGACTAATCACTGGAGACAAATACTCTTCAGACTAATCACAGGTGGCACATACTCTCCAGATAATCACAGCGGACACATACTCTCCAGAAAATCACAGGGGGCACATACTCTCCAGACTAACCACAGGGGGCACAGACTCCAGATAATCACAAGGGGCACCTATTCTCCAGATACTCACAGGGGACACATACTCTCAAGAAAATCACAGGGGGCACATACTCTCCAGACTAACCACAGGGGACACAGACTCTCCAGATAATCACAAGGGGCACTTACTCTCCAGATAATCACAGGGGACACATACTCTCCAGACTAATCACAGGGTGCACAGACTCTCCAGACTAATCACAGTGGACACAGACTTTCGAGACTACTTGCATGGGACACGGACTCCCGAGACTACTTGCATGTGACACAGACTCTCCTGACTACTTGCATGGGACACAGACTCTCCTGACTACTTGCATGGGACACGGACTCCCAAGACTACTTGCATGTGACACAGACTCTCCTGACTACTTGCATTGGACACGGACTCTCCTGACTACTTACATTGGACACAGACTCTCCTGACTACTTGCATGGGATACATACTCTCCTGACTACTTGCATGGGACACAGACTCTCCTGACTACTTGCATGGGGACACAGACTCTCCTGACTATTTGCATGGGACACAGACTCTCCTGATTACTTGCATTGGACACAGACTCTCCAGACTACTTGCATGGGACACAGACTCTCCTGACTACTTGCATGGGACACAGACTCTCCTGACTACTTGCATTGGACACAGACTCTCCTGACTTCTTGCATGGGACACAGACTCTCCTGTCTTCTTGCATGAGACACAGACTGTCCAGACTACTTGCATGGGACACAGACTCTCCTTACTACTTGCATGTGACACAGACTCTCCAGACTACTTGCATGGGACACGGACTCTCCTGACTGCTTGCATGGGACACTGATTTTCCTGTCTACTTGCATTGGACACAGACTCTCCTGACTATTTGCATTGGACACAGACTCTCCTGACTACTTGCATGTGACACAGAATCTCCTGACTACGTGCAAGTGACACAGACTCTCCTGACTACTTACATGTGACACAGACTCTCCAAACTACTTGCAAGGGGCAAAGACTCTCCAGACTAATCACTGGAGACAAATACTCTCCAGATAATCACAGCGGACACATACTCTCCAGAAAATCACAGGAGGCACATACTCTCCAGACTAACCACAGGGGGCACAGACTCCAGATAATCACAAGGGGCACCTATTCTCCAGATAATCACAGGGGACACATACTCTCCAGAAAATCAAAGGGGGCACATACTCTCCAGACTAACCACAGGGGGCACAGACTCTCCAGATAATCACAAGGGGCACCTACTCTCCAGATAATCACAGGGGACACATACTCTCCAGACTAATCACAGGGTGCACAGACTCTCCAGACTAATCACAGTGGACACAGACTCTCCAGACCAATCACAGGGGGCACATACTCTCCAGACTAATCACAGGAGGCACAGACTCTTCAGATAATCACAGGGGACACAGACTCTCCAGACTAATCACAGGGGGCATATACTCTCCAGACTAATCACAGGGGGACAGACTCTCCAGATAATCACAAGGGGCATCTACTATCCAGATAATCACAGGGGGCACATATTCTCTATTTAATCACAGGGGACACATACTCTCCAGACTTATCAAAGGGGACACACGTATACTCTCCAGACTAATCACAGGGGACACATACTTTCCAGACTAATCACAGGGGACACATACTCTCCAGACTAATCACAGGGGATACATGCTCTCCAAATTAATCACAGGGGACACATACTCTCCAGACTAATCACAGGGGACACATACTCTCCAGACTAATCACAGGGGACACATATTCTCCAGACTAATCAGAGGGGACACATGTTCTCCAAATTAATCACAGGGGACACATATTCTCCAGACTAATCACAGGGTACACATGTTCTCCAGACTAATCACAGGGTGCACAGACTCTCCAGACCAATCACAGGGGGCACCTACTTCCCAGACTAATCACAGGGGACACATGCTCTCCAAATTAATCACAGGGGACACATACTCTCCAGACTAATCGCAGGGGACACATACTTTCCAGACTAATCACAGGGGACACATACTTTCCAGACTAATCACAGGGGACACATACTCTCCAGACTAATCACAGGGGACACATACTCTCCAGACTAATCACAGGGGACACATACTCTCCAGACTAATCACAGGGGGCACATACTCTCCAGACTAATCACAGGGGACACATACTTTCCAGACTAATCACAGGGGACACATACTCTCCAGACTAATCACAGGGGGCACATACTCTCCAGACTAATCACAGGGGACACATACTCTCCTGACTACTCACACGGGGCGCAGACTCTCCAGACTAATCACAGGGGGCACCTACTTCCCAGACTAATCACAGGGGACACATACTTTCCAGACTAATCACAGGGGACACATACTCTCCAGACTAATCGCAGGGGACACATACTCTCCAGACTAATCACAGGGGACACATACTCTCCAGACTAATCACAGGGGGCACATATTCTCCAGACTAATCACAGGGGACACATACTTTCCAGACTAATCACAGGGGACACATACTCTCCAGACTAATCACAGGGGACACATACTTTCCAGACTAATCACAGGGTGCACAGACTCTCCAGACCAATCACAGGGGGTACCTACTTCCCAGACTAATCACAGGGGACACATGCTCTCCAAATTAATCACAGGGGACACATACTCTCCAGACTAATCACAGGGGACACATATTCTCCAGACTAATCACAGGGGACACATACTTTCCAGACTAATCACAGGGGACACATACTCTCCAGACTAATCACAGGGGGCACATACTCTCCAGACTAATCACAGGGGACACATACTTTCCAGACTAATCACAGGGGACATATACTCTCCAGACTAATCACAGGGGGCACATACTCTCCAGACTAATCACAGGGGGCACATACTTTCCAGACTAATCACAGGGGACACATACTCTCCAGACTAATCACAGGGGACACATACTCTCCAGACTAATCGCAGGGGGCACATACTCTCCAGACTAATCACAGGGGGCACATACTCTCCAGACTAATCACAGGGGGCACATACTCTCCAGACTAATCACAGGGGACACATACTCTCCAGACTAATCACAGGGGACACATACTCTCCAGACTAATCACAGGGGGCACATACTCTCCAGACTAATCACAGGGGACACAGACTCTCCAGACTAATCACAGGGGACACATACTCTCCAGACTAATCACAGGGGACACATACTCTCCAGACTAATCACAGGGGACACATACTTTCCAGACTAATCACAGGGGACACATACTCTCCAGACTAATCGCAGGGGACACATACTCTCCAGACTAATCACAGGGTGCACATACTTTCCAGACTAATCACAGGGGACACATACTCTCCAGACTAATCACAGGGGGCACATACTCTCCAGACTAATCACAGGGGACACATACTTTCCAGACTAATCACAGGGGGCACATACTCTCCAGACTAATCACAGGGGACACATACTTTCCAGACTAATCACAGGGGGCACATACTCTCCAGACTAATCACAGGGGGCACATACTCTCCAGACTAATCACAGGGGACACATACTTTCCAGACTAATTACAGGGGACACATACTCTCCAGACTAATCACAGGGGACACATACTTTCCAGACTAATCACAGGGGGCACATACTCTCCAGACTAATCACAGGGGGCACATACTCTCCAGACTAATCACAGGGGACACATACTTTCCAGACTAATCACAGGGGACACATACTCTCCAGACTAATCACAGGGGGCACCTACTCCCCAGACTAATCACAGGGGACACATACTTTCCAGAGTAATCACAGGGGACACATACTCTCCAGACTAATCGCAGGGGGCACAGACTCTCCAGACTAATCACAGGGGACACATACTTTCCAGACTAATCACAGGGGACACATACTCTCCAGACTAATCGCAGGGGACACATACTCTCCAGACTAATCACAGGGTGCACATACTCTCCAGACTAATCACAGGGGACACATATTCTCCAGACTAATCACAGGGGACACATACTTTCCAGACTAATCACAGGGGACACATACTCTCCAGACTAATCACAGGGGGCACATACTCTCCAGACTAATCACAGGGGACACATACTCTCCAGACTAATCACAGGGGACACATACTCTCCAGACTAATCACAGGGGACACATGCTCTCAAAATTAATCACAGGGGATACATATTCTCCAGACTAATCACAGGGGATACATGCTCTCCAAATTAATCACAGGGGACACATACTCTCCAGACTTACCACAGGGGACACATACTCTCCAGACTAATCACAGGGGACACATGCTCTCAAAATTAATCACAGGGGATACATATTCTCCAGACTAATCACAGGGGACACATGCTCTCCAAATTAATCACAGGGGACACATATTTTCCAGACTTATCACAGGGTACACATGCTCTCCAGACTAATCACAGGGTGCACAGACTCTCCTGACTAATCACAGGGGGCACCTACTTCCCAGACTAATCACAGGGGACACATACTCTCCAGACTAATCGCAGGGGACACATATTCTCCAGACTAATCACAGGGGGCACATACTCTTCAGACTAATCGCAGGGAACACATGCTCTCCAAATTAATCACAGGAGACACATACTCTCCAGACTACTCACACTGGGCACATACTCCCCTGACTACTCACAGGGTGCACATACTCTCCCGACTAATCACAGGGGACACATATTCTCCTGACTAATCACAGGGACACATATTCTCCTGACTAATCACAGGGGACACATACTCTCCTTACTACTCACAGGGGGCATAGACTATCCAGGCTAATCACAGGGGACACATACTCTCCCGACTAATCACAGGGGACACCGACTCTCCAGACTAATCTCAGGGTGCACAGACTCTCCAGACTAATCACAGGGGGCACAGGCTCTCCTGACTACTCACAGGGGGGGGGGGCACATATTCGCCGATCTAATCACAGGGGGCACAAACTTTCCAGACTAATCACAGGGGGCACATACTTTCCAGACTAATCACAGGGGGCACCTACTCCCCAGACTTATCACAGGGGGAACATACTCTCCAGACTAATCACAGGGTGCACATACTCTCCAGACTTACCACAGGGGACACATATTCTCCTGACTAATCACAGGGTCACATACTCCCCAGATAATCACAGGGGACACATACTCCCCATATTTATCACAGAGGGCAAATACTCTCAAGACTAATCACAGGGGACACATACTCTCCAAACTAATCACAGGGGACACATACTCTCCAGACTAATCACAGAGGGCACATACTCTCCAGACTAATCACAGGGGACACATACTCTCCAAACTAATCACAGGGGGCACATACTCTCCAAACTAATCACAGGGGACACATACTCTCCAGACTAATCACAGGGGACACATACTCTCCAGACTAATCACAGGGGACACATACTCTCCAGACTAATCACAGGGGGCACATACTCTCCAGACTAATCACAGGGGACACATACTCTCCAGACTAATCACAGGGGGCACATACTCTCCAGACTAATCACAGGGGACACATGCTCTCCAGACTAATCACAGGGTGCACATACTCTCCAGACTAATCACAGGGGGCACATACTCTCCAGACTAATCACAGGGGGCACATACTCTCCAGACTAATCACAGGGGGCACATACTCTCCAGACTAATCACAGGGGGCACATACTCTCCAGACTAATCACAGGGGACACATACTCTCCAGACTAATCACAGGGGGCACATACTCTCCAGACTAATCACAGGGGACACATACTCTCCAGACTAATCACAGGGGGCACATACTCTCCAGACTAATCACAGGGGACACATACTCTCCAGACTAATCACAGGGGACACATACTCTCCAGACTAATCACTGGGTGCACATACTCTCCAGACTAATCACAGGGGACTCATACTCTCCAGACTAATCGCAGGGGGCACATACTCTCCAGACTAATCACAGGGGGCACATACTCTCCAGACTAATCACAGGGGGCACATACTCTCCAGACTAATCACAGGGGGCACATACTCTCCAGACTAATCACAGGGGGCACATACTCTCCAGACTAATCACAGGGGGCACATACTCTCCAGACTAATCGCAGGGGGCACATACTCTCCAGACTAATCACAGGGGTCACATACTCTCCAGACTAATCACAGGGGGCACATACTCTCCAGACTAATCACAGGGGGCACATACTCTCCAGACTAATCACAGGGGGCACATACTCTCCAGACTAATCACAGGGGACTCATACTCTCCAGACTAATCACTGGGTGCACATACTCTCCAGACTAATCACAGGGGGCACATACTCTCCAGACTAATCACAGGGGGCACATACTCTCCAGACTAATCACAGGGGGCACATACTCTCCAGACTAATCACAGGGGGCACATACTCTCCAGACTAATCGCAGGGGGCACATACTCTCCAGACTAATCACAGGGGACACATACTCTCCAGATAATCACAGGGTGCACATACTCTCCAGACTAATCGCAGGGGACACATGCTCTCCAGACTAATCACAGGGGACACATACTCTCCAGACTAATCACAGGGGACACATACTCTCCAGATAATCACAGGGTGCACATACTCTCCAGACTAATCGCAGGGGGCACATACTCTCCAGACTAATCACAGGGGGCACATACTCTCCAGACTAATCACAGGGGGCACATACTCTCCAGACTAATCACTGGGTGCACATACTCTCCAGACTAATCACAGGGGGCACATACTCTCCAGACTAATCACAGGGGACACATATTCTCCTGACTAATCACTGGGTGCACATACTCTCCAGACTAATCACAGGGGGCACATATTCTCCAGACTAATCACAGGGGACTCATACTCTCCTGACTACTTACAGGGGGCACAGACTCTCCAGACTAATCACAGGGGGCACATATTCTCCAGACTAATCACAGGGGACTCATACTCTCCTGACTACTTACAGGGGGCACATACTCTCCAGACTAATCACAGGTGGCACATACTCCCCAGACTAATCACAGGGGACACATGCTCTCCAGACTAATCAAAGGGGACACATATTCTCCTGACTACTTACAGGGGGCACAGACTCTCCAGACTAATCACAGGGGACTCATACTCTCCTGACTACTTACAGGGGGCACAGACTCTCCAGACTAATCACAGGGGACACATGCTCTCCAGACTAATCACAGGGGACTCATACTCTCCTGACTACTTACAGGGGGCACAGACTCTCCAGACTAATCACAGGGGACACATACTCTCCAGACTAATCACAGGGGACACATGCTCTCCAGACTAATCAAAGGGGACACATATTCTCCTGACTATTCACAGGGGACACATACTCTCCTGACTACTCACACGGGGCGCAGACTCTCCAGACTAATCACAGGGGACACATACTCTCCAGACTAATCACAGGGGGCACATATTCTCCATACTAATCACAGGGTACACATGCTCTCCAGACTAATCACAGGGTGCACAGACTCTCCAGACTAATCACAGGGGGCACCTACTTCCCAGACTAATCACAGGGGACACATGCTCTCCAAATTAATCACAGGGGACACATACTCTCCAGACTAATCGCAGGGGACACATACTCTCCAGACTAATCACAGGGGGCACATACTCTCCAGACTAATCACAGGGTGCACAGACTCTCCAGACTAATCACAGGGGGCACCTACTTCCCAGACTAATCACAGGGGACACATGCTCTCCAAATTAAGGGGACACATACTCTCCAGACTACTCACACGGGGCACATACTCCCCTGACTACTCACAGGGTGCACATACTCTCCAGACTAATCACAGGGGACACATATTCTCCTGACTAATCACAGGGGACACATATTCTCCTGACTAATCACAGGGGACACATACTCTCCTTACTACTCACAGGGGGCATAGACTATCCAGGCTAATCACAGGGGACACATACTCTCCCGACTAATCACATGGGACACCGACTCTCCAGACTAATCACAGGGTGCACAGACTCTCCAGACTAATCACAGGGGGCCCAGACTCTCCTGACTACTCACAGGGGGGGGGGGCACATACTCGCCGATCTAATCACAGGGGGCACAAACTTTCCAGACTAATCACAGGGGGCACATACTTTCCAGACTAATCACAGGGGGCACCTACTCCCCAGACTTATCACAGGGGGAACATACTTTCCAGACTAATCACAGGGTGCACATACTCTCCAGACTTACCACAGGGGACACATATTCTCCTGATTAATCACAGGGGGCACATACTCCCCAGATTATCACAGGGGACACATACTCCCCAGACTTATCACAGGGGACACATACTCTCCAGACTTATCACAGGGTTCACATACTTTCCAGACTAATCGCAGGGGACACATACTCTCCAGACTAATCACAGGGGACACATACTCTCCAGACTAATCACAGGGGACACATACTCTCCAGACTAATCACAGGGGACACATACTCTCCAGACTAATCACAGGGGACACATACTCTCCAGACTTATCACAGGGGACACATATTCTCCTGACTACTCACAGGGGACACATATTCTCCTGACTACTCACAGGGGGCACATACTCTCCAGACTAATCACAGGGGACACATACTCTCCAGACTTATCACAGGGGACACATATTCTCCTGACTACTCACAGGGGACACATATTCTCCTGACTACTCACAGGGGGCACATACTTTCCAGACTACTCACAGGGGACACATACTCTCCAGACTTATCACAGGGGACACATACTTTCCAGACTAATCACAGGGGACACATATTCTCCTGACTACTCACAGGGGACACATATTCTCCTGACTACTCACAGGGGGCACATACTCTCCAGACTACTCACAGGTGGCACATACTCCCCAGACTACAAGTACAAATGTACTTACATTGGGCACAATTCGTTCAGACTACTTGCAGGGGTATACATTATGCGGGTATGCTCATTGCTGAATGCCTTTAACTAATGAGGCAGTTGGTGTTTCAGATACGGGTTGTATCCAGGACACAGGTGATTGTACAGCAGGCTGCAGGGACGGTTGGTACGGCCCCAAGTGCACATTACCCTGTAACACCAACTGCAAGTCATGTGAACGTAATGTAAGTCTTTCAAACAGTCATTTCAAATATTGATTATCATTATGTTTTTAATATTTTAATATTATTTGACCATGTTTTTGTTCTGTTTTGTGTTAATTTCGTCTTTAAAAATGCTATTTTATGCAAATGAGTCAATAACGGTATCGGTTTCGCTTAAATATTCATTCGAAATAGCTCATGGTAAGTGCACCACTGTACACGCATCCTCGTACTGCCGAACCCCGTTGACTCGAACTAGCTCGATTTCCTCGTAGGCTCAAACTAGCTAGGCTCGATTTCCTCGTTAACTCAAACTAGCTAAGCTCGATTTCCTCGTTGACTTGAACTGGATGTAAAGGGACGATTTCTTTCCACTGAAGGTAAGCATTCACGCTTTGGTCGAATTTCACGACGCATTAGGTATTTTTGCTGGCCCGTGGAAGTTGGAGCCAACAGGGTTTGGCTATACATTGCTTCTCGTTCCATTACAGTCCGGGACGTGCATCGTCTGTAAGGACGGTCGTTGGGGCCCCGCCTGCTCTCAGTTGTGCTCGGTGAATTGCAAGGCTACGTTGGTGGCTGGAATGAGCGTCCACTTGTGTGACAAGACGAGCGGTGCTTGCACTCCTGCTGAGTGTAACGTGGGATACTGGCATACGGATTGTACACAGGTAGAGGCTTATATAGGGGATGTCAAATGTACGAACTGAAAATGGATTTCAATATTCACTATCCCAAGAAAAGAAATCAGTTTTTCTTAGGAACTGAAATTCAATACTGTGAAAAATTTAAAATTGTTGAACACTATTGTAATCCGATTAAGTTCATTTGAGTAAGTAAATTTGAGCATTGTAGCCAGCATTGCCTAGTTGACGCCAGTAACAATCATGTGTTTGAGAACATAGACAGTGTACATATATTTCAGCAATGTAGCCAGCATTTCCAAGTTGAATCGAGTAGCATTCATATGTCTGAGAACATAGGAAGTGTTCATATATTTCAGCAATGTAGCCAGCATTTCCTAGTTGACGCGAGTAGCATTCATGTGTCTGAGAACATAGGAAGTGTCCATATATTTCAGCAATGTAGCCAGCATTGCCTAGTTGACGCGAGTAACATTCATGTGTCTGAGAACATAAGGCAGTGTTCATATATTTCAGCAATGTAGCCAGCATTGCCTAGTTGACGCCAGTAACATTCATGTGTCTGAGGACATAGGCAGTGTTCATAAATTTCAGAATGTAGCCAGCATTGCCTAGTTGACGCGAGTTACATTCATGTGTCTGAGAACATAGGCAGTGTTCATATATTTCAGTAATGTAGCCAGCATTGCCGAGTTGACGCGAGTAACATTCATGTGTCTGAGAACACAGACAGGGTTCATATATTTCAGCAACGTAGCCAGCATTGCCGATTGACGCCAGTAACATTCATGTGTCTGAGAACACAGGCAGTGTTCATATATTTCAGCAACGTAGTCAGCATTGTCTAGTTGACGCGAGTAACATTCATGTGTCTGAGAACATAGGCAGTGTTAATATATTTCAGCAACGTAGCCAGCATTGTCTAGTTGACGCGAGTTACATTCATGTGTCTGAGAACATATGGCAGTGTTAACATATTTCAGCAATGTAGCCAGCATTGCCGAGTTGACGCGAGTTACATTCATGTGTCTGAGAACATAAGACAGTGTTCATATATTTCAGCAATGTAGACAGCATTGTCTAGTTGACGTGAGTAGCATTCATATGTCTGAGAACATAAGACAGTGTTCATATATTTCAGCAATGTAGCCAGCATTGCCTAGTTGACGCGAGTAACATTCATGTGTCTGAGAATATAAGGCAGTGTTCATATATTTCAGCAATGTAGCCGGCATTGTCTAGTTGACGCGAGTAACATTCATGTGTCTGAGAATATAAGGCAGTGTTCATATATTTCAGCAATGTAGCCAGCATTGCCGAGTTGACGCCAGTTACATTCATGTGTCTGAGAACATAAGGCAGTGTTCATATATTTCAGCAACGTAGCCAACATTGTCTAGTTGACACGAGTATCATTCATGTGTCTGAGAACATAGACAGTGTTCATATATTTCAGCAATGTAGCCAGCATTGCCGAGTTGACACCAGTAACAATCATGTGTCTGAGAACATAGACAGTGTTCATATGTTTCAGCAATGTAGCCAGCATTGCCTAGTTGACGCCAGTAACATTCATATATTTCAGCAATGTAGCCAGCATTGCCGAGTTGACGCGAGTAGCATTCATGTGTCTGAGAACATAGGCAGTGTTCATATATTTCAGCAATGTAGCCAGCATTTCCTAGTTGACGCGAGTAGCATTCATGTGTCTGAGACCATAGGAAGTGTTCATATATTTCAGTAATGTAGCCAGCATTGCCTAGTTGACGCGAGTAACATTCATGTGTCTGAGAACAGCAATGTAGCCAGCATTGCCGAGTTGACACCAGTAACAATCATGTGTCTGAGAACATAGACAGTGTTCATATGTTTCAGCAATGTAGCCAGCATTGCCTAGTTGACGCCAGTAACATTCATATATTTCAGCAATGTAGCCAGCATTGCCGAGTTGACGCGAGTAGCATTCATGTGTCTGAGAACATAGGCAGTGTTCATATATTTCAGCAATGTAGCCAACATTGCCTAGTTGACGCGAGTAACATTCATGTGTCTGAGAACATAAGGCAGTGTTCATAAATTTCAGCATTGTAGCCAGCATTGCCTAGTTGACGCGAATTACATTCATGTCTCTGAGAACATAGGCAGTGTTCATGTATTTCAGTAATGTAGCCAGCATTGCCGAGTTGACGCCAGTAGCATTCATGTGTCTGAGAACATAAGGCAGTGTTCATATAATTCAGCAACGTAGCCAACATTGCCGAGTTGACGCGAGTAACATTCATGTGTCTGAGAACACAGGCAGGGTTCATATATTTCAGCAACGTAGCCAACATTGCCGAGTTGACGCGAGTAACATTCATGTGTCTGAGAACACAGACAGGGTTCACATATTTCAGCAACGTAGCCAGCATTGCCGATTGACGCCAGTAACATTTATGTGTCTGAGAACACAGGCAGTGTTCATATATTTCAGCAACGTAGTCAGCATTGTCTAGTTGACGCGAGTAACATTCATGTGTCTGAGAACATAGGCAGTGTTAATATATTTCAGCAACGTAGCCAGCATTGTCTAGTTGACGCGAGTTACATTCATGTGTCTGAGAACATAGGCAGTGTTAATATATTTCAGCAATGTAGCCAGCATTGACGAGTTGACGCGAGTTACATTCATGTGTCTGAGAACATAAGGCAATGTTCATATATTTCAGCAATGTATACGGCATTGTCTAGTTGACGTGAGTAGCATTCATGTGTCTGAGAACATAAGGCAGTGTTCATATATTTCAGCAATGTAGCCAGCATTGCCGAGTTGACGCCAGTTACATTAATGTGTCTGAGAACATAAGGCAGTGTTCATATATTTCAGCAATGTAGCCAGCATTGCCGAGTTGACGCCAGTAACAATCATGTGTCTGAGAACATAGACAGTGTTCATATATTTCAGCAACGTAGCCAACATTGTCTAGTTGACACGAGTATCATTCATGTGTCTGAGAACATAGACAGTGTTTATATATTTCAGCAATGTAGCCAGCATTGCCGAGTTGACGCCAGTAACAATCATGTGTCTGAGAACATAGACAGTGTTCATATATTTCAGCAATGTAGCCAGCATTGCCGAGTTGACGCGAGTAGCATTCATGTTTCTGAGAACATATTCAGTGTTCATATATTTCAGCAACGTAGCCAGCATTGCCTAGTTGACGCCATTAACATTCATATATTTCAGCAATGTAGCCAGCATTGCCTAGTTGACGCCATTAACATTCATATATTTCAGCAATGTAGCCAGCATTGCCTAGTTGACGCGAGTAACAACCGTGTATGTGAGATACAGGACGGGAGATGTAAGGTTGGCTGCGAGGACACGTTCTATGGCACAACATGTGACGACAAGTGCAGCGTTAGGTTGTTTGCATTTTGTTACGTCATTTTTTAACTGTTTTATCATGCATCTAAGAAAATTTGTTATGTCCCTGGCCCCAATTTCTCGAAACTTCTTAAGCTTAACAGGCTAAAGTATCTTATTTCAATTAGCCAAAATAGACACTTAAAATCAATTTTGGTAAATGAAAAATGGTTTATTGTGATTATCATATTTTAGATAATTCCAGTTAGAAGTCTAAAAAATATTAAAAAAGTAAAATTAACACAAAAATTAATATAGAAAAACAAAAAATAGTGAGTTTAGCTTAATCCTGTTATAAGGGACTTTTGGAAATTGGGGCCAGTTGTTTTTGCTACTGAATGTTAAAAATCTCACCATTGTATTTTTGCAAATGTCTAAGTATCTTGCTGATATTTGACATACACACAGATCTACACATACCGACAGATCTACACATACACACAGATCTACACATACACACAGATCTACATATACCGACATATCTACACATACCGGCAGATCTACACATACACACAGATATACACATACGCTCAGATCTACATATGCACTTAGGTTTCCTACTATTATGTAATTGATAATTGTATTTTGGAGTATACCATTAAGAAATGGTATGTTGACAATTATTACAAGTGATCTTTGTATTCATATTATGTACCTACTTGGAACTGTAAACAAAATGCAATGAATGACTTTCAGTAAGGAACCCACAACGCCCTCGAAAATGTTAGGTACTAGTTGATCGAAACAAATCAAGAAGTGAAATTCGTGAAAAGAAACCGTATTATATGGCTTAACCATCTTATTTACAGATGTAAAGATCAGAGGTGTACGAACTTCGCCACGAGCTGTGACATGGGTTGTGAAGCTGGTTATTATGGCGCCACGTGTATTAATGCGTGTAGTCAGCAATGCGCAGGCGCGGGCACATGCTCACCGATTAATGGCACATGTATGGAAGGATGTAGGGACGGGCATTACACCACACGGTAAGCTTTGCCGTTGTTACAATGGGTTGGTAGGAATATATTTATATCTTATGGTGTCAGTCCAAATAATCCTTGAACATTTCCCATTCTGTGAATCGAGCGAAAACAATGACCACCTCGCGATATATATATAATGCACGATATTTCTGAGATACGTGTACTTAAATATGTCCTGCTGTGTGCCAACAGCTGCTGCAGTTGTCCTAGGACATTATAATGTACCCAGTGAGAACAAAACGCCAACATCATGTGAGTTTAGTTAGTGGTCACCAAGCCGGACAAGTGGGTTTTCACCGGGTACTCCGGTCCCCCCCCCCACACACACACACCACCAGACCACACTCTCGCGCAACATCGTGCCAATGAGAGTGACTTAGTATAAGCTAGGATAGCTTTCTTCACAATCGTAAAATATAAAATGTTTAAACTAAAATGCCAACATGTCAAGCCTATGATGTACTCGTTGTTATACACTATTTGAATGTCAAGCCTATGGTATTCTCGGTGATATACACAATTTCAATGTCAAGCCTTTAGTTTCCCGGTGTTTTACACAATTTGAATGTCAAGCCTTTGGTATCCTCGGTGTGATAAACTATTTGAATATCATGCCTTTAGTTTCCCGGTGTTTTACACAATTTGAATGTCAAGCCTTTGGTATCCTCGGTGTTATACACTAATTAAATATCAAGCCTATGATATCCTCGATGTATTACACAATTTGAATCTCAAGCCAATGGTATCCTCAGTGTTATGCACTATTTGAATGATATGTGTTACAGGTGTAACGTTGCATGTGCCTACACTTGTCTCGACGGAAAGTGCGACTCCACGACTGGTGGCTGCCCTGACTGTAAGACTGACCCAGTAGGCCCCAACTGTCGAGTCAAGGGTATTTAATACCATCTTTATTATTTAATGTGCAGCGAGACTGTTTTGATGATTTAGGTGTACCTGTCATATTGTCCGCTGGTCCTGGTCCTCGTGTAGCAAAGTATGCATCTCAACCCATATTTGTTTCCTGTATATGTAACAGCATTGTTTGTATTACTCCTAGTTTTGAAATACACATCTTTAATCCATGCCCAAGAGAAAAGTATATCTTTAACAAAAATGTTCTTCAGTATTCCAAAGCACTAAAAGAGTCCTGAATGCGACAATGCCTATAATAATCAATGGTTTGTTGAATAAAAGCGAAACTAATATTGTCAAGGAACTTAAATCCTTTATTTGCGATACATTGTCAACATTGACTGAGTAAGACAATGGGGTCGATATTCATATTTTTATTAATGATCCAGCAGCAGCCACTCTTCAACGTGGAAACGTTGGTAAATAATCGTTGCCATTGAACGTTTCGGAGACGTTGAGATTTCAACGTTAAAACAACTGCTTGTTGTGGAATTTAAAGTTATTTAAACTTAGTCTTTGGCTAACATCAAGTATGAATACGTGCAAATGAGACTTATAATTTCTCACCAATAAAGTAAAGCTCAAGGCTATAAATATCTTACACCGAACAATGTCATTGGTTGCTAATGAAGTAATTTATTGCTAAGAAAGTCTAAGGTTGCTAAGGAAGTAATTAGTTTCTATCAATGTGGCTAGTTGCTAAGAAGTAAGTTATTGCTAACAAAGTCATTTACCGCATAGAAAGTCATTGTTTTTGAAGGAAGTCATTGATTGAGCTAGTAAAGGTAGTTGATAAGAAAATCATGGTTGCAAACGAAGTATTTTGTTGCTAAGGAAGTCATTCCTTGCTAAGGAAATTATAAGTTACTAAGTAAATAAGTGGAAATATAGGGAGCATATGTTTACGAAGGAAGTCATTGGTTGCTTAGTAAGTCATCGGTTGCAATAAAGATACATGTAGGTGAAAAGATTATCATTTGTTAGGTATTGACTGGTTGCTATGTATGTAGGTAGCTGCCAAGGAAGTAAGTGATTGCTTAGAACGCCAGTGGTTGTTAAGAAGTCATAGGTTGTTAAGGGAGAAAGCAGTCGCTAAGTTATCTAAAGGTTGCAAAGAAGGTCATTGGTTGCTTAGGAAGTGTGTGCTAAGGAAGCATTGGTTGCGAAGGAGGTCAATAGTTTCTAAGGAATGAGGTTGTTGCTGATAAAGGCATTGGTTGCTTAGGAAATAGTTGGATTCGTAATCAAGTAAATGTTTGCTAAGAAAGTGATTGGTTACTAAGGAAGTAGTCGGTTACTGAGGAGTTACTGAAGAAGAAAGTCAAGTTGCTAAGGAAGTCATTTGTTGTTTACGGAAACAATTAGATGCTTTTTAAGTAAACGGTAAATAAGAAGTTGGATTGGTTGCTATGGATGTAGGTAGTTTCTAAACACTACATGAGGCTACTTACCAATAGCAATGGTCTTGGCCTTGCGGTTTAGAGGGGATTTTCAAAGATTTAACTGTATAAGTATAGGGAACCTTGGACTCCTGTGCCGGTGCTTAGAAAACATTTTAAGTCATTTCCTAAATTGAGTCATTTTAATATATCACTGGTCATATGATAAATTAACTTAATAGTGTTTTGGCATAATTGGTCATTACACAAATCGATTTTACAAACTCGATTGACCGTTGCCACATTATTAATCGATTACTTCTATTTTATAAAAGTTTTTATTCTGATAGGCTTGATGTCCGTAAAGACAAATTAATGCTTGATTATCGTAAAATTCAGCATGGCTGCTGCATTAACATTTCGGTGTAAGAAAATAGTACATGTGACCTCTGATGTCACAGAAGACTTGTAGCCTAATTCTCTTTTCGATACTTCTCGGTGAAGTATTCGTCCGCACTACATTCTAAACATTGTTTTAACTTCAATGTCTGTTATGTCTGTTATGTCTGTATCTTGTGAGCAACAAAATGTGTTTAATTTGTCGATTTCTTAAAAATTCGAACATCAAAACCCAAATTACATTTGAACGATGCATACTTCGAAAATGAATAATTTGGAAACTCTTTTTGGGGATGATTCACAATTTGCTTTTCCTATAGCGATAATTTTCATGATATCTTGATTTTATTTGTGATTACCTTGTACATTGCTACATGTAGGTAGAGAACTTTCAACTTATATTGATGGAAAATACTGGCGATGATTTTGAACAGGAACAACCATATATTCCGCCGAGAACTACTTATTTTGCCTTAAACTGAGATGAGTTACGTGGCATTTCCAGCCTGTTCAAAATTCCATGTAGTTATTGATACAAAAGGTGACATAGCCGCAAAAATACAAAGTGTATACGTAGTGGTTTATATGTGGTATATATGTCAGATGAGCATTTCCAACTTTCGCCGAGTTTCTGTCTGTTTCAGAATAGTCGGATAAGTCCAGTCTTTGAAAATCCTTACATTTCAAGTCTTACTTTACCAACCTGTCTAGTTTCATCTACTCATTCTTTATCAATACCATTATTGTCTGATTATAAGTTGCCTGTGTAGTATGTAGAATGCGCTTTTTATTTTCCTGCACATACACTTTTCACTTCTGTTTGGTTTTAAACGTTTAACATGTATATACATATTATTGTTAAAGATATTTTCCCAAACTTTAACCTGTATCATGTTTCCTAAGTGACAAATTATAACACATATTCTAAATAAATGGAGAAGTTTAAGAGTTATCGAGTTTGCTATGACACAGAAAATATATTGTTCATGTGGTGAAGGTGTGTTTAACTATTACATCGTCTTATAGTTCATTCACACTGTCTTTCTTGTCCCGTGTTTACAGAGTGCGATGCAGGTTGGTACAGCCCCACGTGTGATAGCCGCTGCCCCGGAAACTTCTGTCTTAACAACAAATGTCACCGCCAGACGGGCACCTGTGACTCTGGATGCCTGCCAAACTACTATGGTACGTGTCTTACAGTCGTTCGTCTGTAATCAGAATGATTGTTATACATCCACCACGAGCTGATTAAGGGATTATGGTGTTATCGTATGGTTGGTTGGTTGGTTGAGAAGTCTGTTGCAAACAGTGAAAGGTAGGACAGAACGCGTGAAAGCGGCATGCAATGGCTGAAAGCACTGCGCCGTAGTTAAAGGTTCATATAGTATGCATTAGATCATTCTATTCTGCTCTGGTGCGATCATCTATTTTTAAACTTTTAAAATCACACTTTTTATAACAAGAATTATGACTGGTTCAAACGATCATCTCAAGATAAACATGTTGTACATGTACATGGTAAGATTAAGAAAATATACTTCTTTCCAGGCGCCTACTGTACGGAGGTGTGTCAGTGTAGCCAGCTGGGAACGGAGACATGTGAGCAGGACAAGGGCACCTGTGTTTGTAAAGCTGGATACACTGGAGTGTTGTGTTCGGAGACATGTAGCGTGGGATGTATAGGGTAAGTGGCTCGAGCGTGTAAAGCTGGATACACTGGAGTGTTGTGTTCGGAGACATGTAGCATGGGATGTATAGGGTAAGTGGCTCGAGCGTGTAAAGCTGGATACACTGGAGTGTTGTGTTCGGAGACATGTAGCGTGGGATGTATAGGGCGTGTAATAGGCTACATTGGAATGCCATGTTCGGATAAGTGTAGCTTGTGATGTCTCGGGTAAGTGACTCAATCGTGTAAGCTGGCTACAATGGAATGCTTTGCCCTTAGAAGCGTAACTTGGGTGGTCTCGTTAGGTGACTCAAGCGTGTAAGCTGGCAACAATGGAATGCTGTGTCCGGAGAAGGGTAGCTTGTGATGTTACGGGTTAGTGACCCAAGTGTGTAAGCTGGCTACATTGGAATGCTGTGCCCGGAGAAGGTAAGCTTGGGTTGTCTCGAGTTAGTGACACAAGCGTGTAAGCTGGCTACAATGGAATGCTCCCGGAAAAGGTAAGCTTGGGTTGTCTCGCTTAGTAACTAAAGCGTGTAAGCTGGCTACAATGGAATGCTGTGCCCGGAGAAGATAGGCTTTTGTTGTCTCGGTTAGTAACTCAAGCGCGTTCTTAACCACATAGGGTTGGAGATGAACAGTCCCAATATATAAAAATACTTGATAAAGGTCAAACAAGGTTCCACTGAATGTACATGTGCATTCAAATAAATTTTATGGCGACATATCGGTGTACTATAAGGTTACTGTCATGACATAACATCATCAGTAGCAGGACATTCATTAAGTAGAATCTAAAATTTGGGTTCATGATGTCGACGTCCATTGGAATGATGTAAGACGTTCACTAGCAAAACAGACGGCTTATAAAAGTCACTGTAAACAAGGATGCTATTTTTTATAAAACATGACCCAAGTATGTTTAAGCTGGTTTTAAACATAAGAAAAGCGCGACCGGGTCCGCTATACAAGGGCCAATCGCTGTACATAATGTAACCGTGCAAACGGCGAAACAGATACGGTCTAACGAAAGAAATCCTAGATATAGGTGAAACTTGAACCAGACATGGGCCAAGATGTAGGTAATCTTGAACCAGACATAGGCCTAGATGTAGGTGAATCTTGAACCAGACATGGGCCTAGATGTAGGTGAATCTTGAACCAGACATGGGCCTAGATGTAGGTGAATCTTGAACCAGACATGGGCCTAGATGTAGGTGAATCTTGAACCAGACATGGGCCTAGATGTAGGTGAATCTTGAACCAGACATGGGCCTAGATGTAGGTGAATCTTGAACCAGACATGGGCCAAGATGTAGGTGAATCTTGAACCAGACATGGGCCTAGATGTAGGTGAATCTTGAACCAGACATGGGCCAAGATGTAGGTGAATCTTGAACCAGACATAGGCCTAGATGTAGGTGAATCTTGACCCAGACATGGGCCTAGATGTAGGTGAATCTTGAACCAGACATGGGCCTAGATGTAGGTGAATCTTGAACCAGACATGGGCCTAGATGTAGGTGAATCTTGAACCAGACATGGGCCTAGATGTAGGTGAATCTTGAACCAGACGTGGGCCAAGATGTAGGTGAATCTTGAACCAGACGTGGGCCTAGATGTAGGTGAATCTTGAACCAGACATGGGCCTAGATGTAGGTGAATCTTGAACCAGACATGGGCCTAGTTGTAGGTGAATCTTGACCCAGACATGGGCCTAGTTGTAGGTGAATCTTGAACCAGACATGGGCCTAGATGTAGGTGAATCTTGAACCAGACATGGGCCTAGATGTAGGTGAATCTTGACCCAGACATGGGCCTAGATGTAGGTGAATCTTGAACCAGACATGGGCCTAGTTGTAGGTGAATCTTGAACCAGATATGACGATTAGGCGGTTAACGTCGTAATTTAGATTTGGCATTTCACGCTAGCTTCTAAATGTTAAAAATAACGACACGTCAAGTCAATTTCTTTGAAAAAAACATCAAACAGTTGTGAAATTTAGCTTGGTATTTCATACATGAAAGATCGTAGTGTTTTTTTACCATAACCCATGCCTACGTTAGATGTCGTACTGAAAAAAAACACATTTAACTTACCAAATGCGCTTTGAAAGAAGTTACTTTTTCAAACATGTATTGACTGTTAAATATTAGCTTTAAATATAATCAAACAAATGCGTTGTTCTAGTGTATATAATTCTGATCGACATGTGGCTGTGAAACTTTTAAACTGAGAGGCTTATGTCACCGATCTTAAATCATTATTTTCTGTGTAAGATGGCGACTTGTATGTTTGTTTTGTTTGACACTTTTTACAGTCTGACCTGCGCGAGGGACGGTACCTGTAGTGGCGGTTGTAAGGCTGGGTATTACGGCGCTGAGTGTGACCGGCAGTGTGATGCCTGCCTCAGTAAGGAGTGTGAAGCCTCCTCGGGGGTCTGTTCCATTGGGTGTATCCCCGGTTACTATGGCAACATGTGTCAGACTAGGTGTCCAACCAACTGCGTGGAATGTGAGCGAACAAGCGGTAAATATTTCATTTTTTTCAATTGTCATCAAACAGCAACCATGGTCAAAATATACTTGTCACCGTGTGCTTCATTGTATTTCTGGTGCTCGGAACGTAACGTGTAAAAGACGTGAGTATTCTCATGATTACAGGTGACTGCACATCCTGCATATCAACCTTCTATGGTCTACCGCGGTGTGACATCGTCTGTAACGCCAACTGTCTCCCGGGTTTAGGGCGCCAGTGTGACCAGAGCACTGGCAAGTGTGTGCACGGCTGTCACGGAGGGTTCTATGGCGATGATTGCCAGGAATCGTGCGGACAGTGCGCCTCCGGTGTGTGCGGCACAAACGGCGCGTGCAACGGGTGTAACGTCGGCTATTATGGCAGTAAATGTACGCTCACGTGCAGTGACAACTGCGAGAGCGCCGCTAGTGGACGGCCATGCGCACAGACGAACGGTTTCTGCTCGAACGGATGTAGGCCCGGATACTTTGGTGATGCTTGCAGCGTACAGTGCCCAGCTAGGTTAGACCCACAAGCATTTATTGCACTTACTACAAGTAATCTGCACTTTGTAAATAAAATCCTGCGGTAAAACTGTAATGGCGATTGTACGTGTGATAACCAGAATGCGAACACATGTATTATGTTATCAATAGTATAGTTGTAAGTCATTGCTTCATCATCATTTTGTTTCTTCTTTGACTTTGTCTTTGAGCATTTAGAAGTTCATTGTATTAATGTTAAAACACGCATTGTGTAATTATAGTTTTTGTTTTCTTATCACCTCAAAGGATGTTCGTATACTGTTTCCCTGCAGGTGCTCTCCGGCCTTCTGTGTAAGATCAACTGGTGACTGCGGCACGTGCCAGGAGGGATATTACGGCCCCAAGTGTGACAACGCATGTAACAACTGTTTCGAGTCCCGTTGTAGCAGCGTTAATGGAGATTGTACCAGTGGTTGTACGGTCGGAAAGTATGGGTCTAAATGCAATTCCGATTGTAAAAGTACATGCAACGACGGGTCATGTGACCAGACTAGCGGACAGTGTGAAGGTTAGTCCTTTTTAATGTAGTTTAAATTACGTGAATTAAAAAAGTATATTGAGTATATTTGAATGTGATCAAAATAAAACAAATGTAAAACATAAGCGACACGATAGAGTTACCTGTGTAGTGTTACTCCTGTTAGTGTATACCATACTGATTACCTGTTAGTGTATACCATACCGATAACCTGTTAGTGTATACCATACTGATTACCTGTTAGTGTATACCATACTGATTACCTGTTAGTGTATACCATACTGATTACCTGTTAGTGTATACCATACTGATTACCTGTTAGTGTATACCATACCGATAACCTGTTAGTGTATACCATACTGATTACCTGTTAGTGTATACCATACTGATTACCTGTTAGTGTATACCATACTGATTACCTGTTAGTGTATACCATACTGATTGCCTGTTAGTGTATACCATACTGATTACCTGTTAGTGTATACCATACTGATTACCTGTTAGTGCATACCGTACTGATTACCTGTTAGTGTATACCGTACTGATTACATGTTAGTGTATACCATACTGATTACCTGTTAGTGTATACCATACTGATTGCCTGTTAGTGCATACCATACTGATAACCTGTTATTGTATAACATACGGACTACCTGTTAGTGCATACCATACTGATTGCCTGTTAGTGCATACCATACTGATTGCCTGTTAGTGCATACCATACTGATCAGCAACAATCACATGTGCATCAAGATATGTACAATGACATCAAATAGATTTGTCTATGGGAAACAAATATAAATGCTACAGTTTTTAGTCAACTTCTAGCATCATTTTTATCGACCAAGTAATACTAGTGTTCATAACCATTGTTTTATTTGCAGAAACAGTTTTATATTTATCATATTTTGGAATTGTATTGTATTATTTCTTTCTTGAATAAATGTACGTATGTATCAACGTCATTAACATGTGCCTTGTTCAGAATCCGGGTAATGCATGGACAATGTTCAAGATTAATTCAAGTTCTGTTTAGTTCGCTTACGCATGCGCAAACAATACCAACACTATATGTTGTGTGTCCACATTACTGGTATCTGCTTTATTATTTCATTTGATAGTTAGTGACAAGTATGGATCTTGTATGCAGCATTTCAACTTTATTCACAAACTATGAATCACACATTTCTAGTTATACTTGTTTTGTAATAAATGCGGATAAAACTTTGATATTCATGAAGTTAAAACTATGATCATTACTGTTCAGCATATAAATGAATATTTCAACCAAGCAATGACAGAAACATGCGAGAGGGAGAGGGAAAGCTTCAACATTAGACGACTCTGATCTTTAATTTCATTATATAATGAAACTTTATTAACGAATGCAATTTGTCGTGACATAATTCTTGTATGAAGCTTTAAGATTTCATTGATAATTCATTCATATGTTATTGAGCGTTGTGTTGGTATTTTAGCGACTACAGCCGCCCCCATCCCTGACGCCGCACGCCAAGTATCCAACGAAGAACTGTCTACTGAGGGGATCATAGGTAGGAATTTGCAGTTATATACAAGTGCATCATTTATATTCAAGTGTATCATTTATTTTTAAGTGTATTATAAAATGTGTCACAAATTATTAAACTTCAGTCTAAAATGAGTTTTAAACTTAAATTGAAGATTGAAGAGTGCGGAAATAATATTACGGTAGCTTTCACCTGTCTCCTCAATCCTTACCCGACTAAATGTGTAATATATGTATAGTTGAATGGTGTAATTACATGGTTCGAGGATACCCACAAGTGTAAGAGTTATCTAGTGGTATTGGTGCCCGTCTCTAACTCAAGAGGTTGTGGGTCCCTCCCCACCAGGGTAAGAGTAATCTAGTGGTATTGGTGCCCGTCTCTAACTCAAGAGGTTGTGGGTTCGTTCCCATCAGGGTAAGAGTGATCTAGTGGTATTGGTGCCCGTCTCTAACTCAAGAGGTTGTGGGTTCGTCCCCACCAGGGTAAGAGTGATCTAGTGGTATTGGTGCCCGTCTCTCACTCAAGAGGTTGTAGGTTCGTCCCCATCAGGGTAAGAGTAATCTAGTGGTATTGGTGCCCGTCTCTAACTCAAGAGGTTGTGGGTTCGTTCCCACCAGGGTAAGAGTGATCTAGTGGTATTGGTGCCCGTCTCTCACTCAAGAGGTTGTGGGTTCGTCCCCATCAGGGTAAGAGTGATCTAGTGGTATTGGTGCCCGTCTCTAACTCAAGAGGTTGTGGGTCCCTCCCCACCAGGGTAAGAGTAATCTAGTGGTATTGGTGCCCGTCTCTAACTCAAGAGGTTGTGGGTTCGTCCCCACCAGGGTAAGAGTGATCTAGTGGTATTGGTGCCCGTCTCTCACTCAAGAGGTTGTGGGTCCGTTCCCACCAGGGTAAGAGTGATCAAGTGGTATTGGTGCCCGTCTCTAACTCAAGAGGTTGTGGGTTCGTCCCCATCAGGGTAAGAGTAATCTAGTGGTATTGGTGCCCGTCTCTCACTCAAGAGGTTGTGGGTTCGTCCCCATCAGGGTAAGAGTGATCTAGTGGTATTGGTGCCCGTCTCTCACTCAAGAGGTTGTGGGTTCGTCCCCATCAGGGCAAGAGTGATCTAGTGGTATTGGTGCCCGTCTCTCACTCAAGAGGTTGTGGGTCCGTTCCCATCAGGGTAAGGTGATCTAGTGGTATTGGTGTCCGTCTCTAACTCAAGAGGTGGTTGTGGGTCCGTCCCCATCAGGGTAAGAGTGATCTAGTGGTATTGGTGCCCGTCTCTCACTCAAGAGGTTGTGGGTTCGTCCCCATCAGGGTAAGAGCGATCTAGTGGTATTGGTGCCCGTCTCTCACTCAAGAGGTTGTGGGTTAGTCCCCATCAGGGTAAGAGTGATCTAGTGGTATTGGTGCCCGTCTCTCACTCAAGAGGTTGTGGGTTCGTCCCCACCAGGGTAAGAGTGATCTAATGGTATTGGTGCCAGTCTCTCACTCAAGAGGTTGTTAGTTCGTCCCCATCAGGGTAAGAATGATCTAGTGGTATTGGTGCCCGTCTCTCACTCAAGAGGTTGTGGGTTCGTCCCCACCAGGGTAAGAGTGATCTAGTGGTATTGGTGCCCGTCTCTCACTCAAGAGGTTGTGGGTTCGTCCCCACCAGGGTAAGAGTGATCTAGTGGTATTGGTGCCCGTCTCTAACTCAAGAGGTTGGTGGTCCGTTCCCACCAGGGTAAGAGTAATCTAGTGGAATTGGTGCCTGTCTCTCACTCAAGAGGTTGTGGGTCCGTTCCCACCAGGGTAAGAGTGATCTTGTGGTATTGGTGCCCGTCTCTCACTCAAGAGGTTGTGGGTCCGTTCCCACCAGGGTAAGAGTAATCTAGTGGTATTGGTGTCCTTCACTCATTCAAGAGGTTGTGGCTCCGTCCCTACTACGGTAGGAGTCTCTCACTCAAGAGGCTGTGGTCCGTTCCCACCAGGGTAAGAGTGATCTAGTGGTATTGGTGCCCGTCTCTCACTCAAGAGGTTGTGGGTTCGTCCCCACCAGGGTAAGAGTAATCTAGTGGTATTGGTGCCCGTCTCTCACTCAAGAGGTTGTGGGTTCGTCCCCATCAGGGTAAGAGTGATCTAGTGGTATTGGTGTCCTTCTCTCACTCAAGAGGCTGAGGGTTCGTCCCCATCAGGGTAAGAGTGATCTAGTGGTATTGGTGCCCTTCTCTCACTCAAGAGGCTGTGGCTCCGTTCCCACTACGGTAGAAGTCTCTCACTCAAGAGGCTGTGGCTCCGTCCCCACCAGGGTAAGAGTGTTCTAGTGGTATTGGTGTCCTTCTCTCACTCAAGAGGCTGTGGCTCCGTCCCCACTACGGTAGGAGTCTCTCACTCAAGAGGCTGTGGTCCCTCCCCATCAGGGTAAGAGTGATCTAGTGGTTATGGTGTCCTTCTCTCACTCAAGAGGCTGTGGCTCCGTCCCCACTACGGTAGGAGTCTCTCACTCAAGAGGCTGTGGCTCCGTCCCCACCAGGGTAAGAGTGTTCTAGTGGTATTAGTGTCCTTCTCTCACTCAAGAGGCTGTGGCTCCGTCCCCACTATGGTAGGAGTCTCTCACTCAAGAGGCTGTGGCTCCGTCCCCACCAGGGTAAGAATGTTCTAGTGGTATTGGTGTCCTTCTCTCACTCAAGAGGCTGTGGGTCCGTCTCCACAAGGGTAAGAGTGGTATTGTGGTAAAGGTACCCATCTTTCACTCAAGAGGTTGTGGGTTCGTCCCAACCATGGGGTACTTTTGCATGGCCTGTCAAAACGGAAACGATTACCCACAACTGCTCCAGTATAGGAAACTGACTAGAACTTGATTCTACTTTTGTCAAAGTCGAGCGTAAAGAAGTGAATACAAACAGATAATCGGACACCTTCTTGATGAGTGAAATTAATCCTTAAAATTGTATTATTACAGGCATTTGGATTTATACCATTTTAAACTTTTAAAACATGGTTTATTAATGATTTTTAAACTTTTATTATTTCAGGTATCGCTGCGGGATGTTTCGGAGCCCTGCTTATCATTGTAATTCTGGCATTCTGCTGTATCATGCAGAAGAGGTAGGTGCTAACGTGGCAATATGTTATAGAGGCCTATTTTGTCAGTTCATGGTGGTACTCTTTGTGGACGATAGCGTGGCGCTACCTACTTTATCGCGTTTTGGTAAATCGCTGTCAAAAACATGACAAGTATTATGCCGACTTATTTGCGTTGGCGGTATACATTTGTCACTTTTTCGACCACTAGTTTGCGCTTCATGCCAAAGCTATTCTATAATATTGTTACTTGCTAGCGAGTTCACCATTCCCCTGCGCAAACGCGACAGAGAAGTTTCGCGTTCTGTTTCTCAACGGACCATTTTGCTATAACGTGCCTTTACTACTTTCAACCGTTTGTAAAGAACAGTTACCATCGGTCTTCGGGTGTCCCATTGTTTCTGTTATAATTAGGTATTGTTTAAACGAATCTTGCATCACATGAGTAAGACGTTTCAACTAATTAGTAATGGATACCAGTATTCCCATCTATGTAAAGGTGAATAACTATAATTTGCATTTAACACAGACTTTTGAGTTTCATGCAAAATTACAACTTATCAAATACGTTTAACATTGCCTTCACCAAGGATACGTGAGCATCAAATGCATGTACAACCATCCGTGACTAGACTCAACACATGTACCACTATCCGTGACTAGACTTAACACATGTACAACTATCCGTGACTAGACTTAACACATGTACCACTATCCGTGACTAGACTCAACACATGTACAACCATCCGTGACTAGACTCAACACATGTACCACTATCCGTGACTAGACTTAACACATGTACAACTATCCGTGACTAGACTTAACACATGTACAACCATTCGTGACTTGACTCAACACATGTACCACCATCCGTGACTAGACTCAAAACACATGTACCACTATCCGTGACTAGACTCAACACATGTACAACCATCCGTGACTAGACTCAACACATGTACAACCATCCGTGACTAGATCAACACATGTACCACTATCCGTGACTAGACTCAACACATGTACCACTATCCGTGACTAGACTTAACACATGTACCACTATCCGTGACTAGACTCAACACATGTACAACCATCCGTGACTAGACTCAACACATGTACAACCATCCGTGACTAGACTCAACACATATACCACTATCCGTGACTAGACTCAACACATGTACAACCATCCGTGACTAGACTCAACACATGTACAACCATCCGTGACTAGACTCAACACATGTACAACCATCCGTGACTAGACTCAACACATGTACCGCCATCCGTGACTAGACTCAACTCATGTATCACCATCCGTGACTAGACTCAACACATGTACAACCATCCGTGACTAGACTCAACACATGTACCACTATCCATGACCAGACTCAACACATGAACCACCATCCTTGACTAGACTCAACACATGTACCACCATCCGTGACTAGACTCAACACTAGTACCACTATCCGTGACTAGACTCAACACATGTACCACCATCCGTGACTAGACTCAACACATGTACCACTATCCGTGACTAGACTCAACACATGTACCACCATCCTTGACTAGACTCAACACATGTACCACCATCCTTGACTAGACTCAACACATGTACCACCATCCTTGACTAGACTCAACACATGTACCACCATCCGTGACTAGACTCAACACATGTACCACCATCCGTGACTAGACTCAACACATGTACAACCATCCGTGACTAGACTCAACACATGTACCACCATCCTTGACTAGACTCAACACATGTACAACCATCCTTGACTAGACTCAACACATGTACCACTATCCGTGACTAGACTCAACACATGTACCACTATCCGTGACTAGACTCAACACATGTACCACCATCCTTGACTAGACTCAACACATGTACCACTAACCGTGACTAGACTCAACACATGTACCACCATCCTTGACTAGACTCAACACATGTACAACTATCCGTGACTAGACTCAACACATGTACAACTATCCTTGACTAGACTCAACACATGTACAACTATCCGTGACTAGACTCAACACATGTAACACCATCCTTGACTAGACTCAACACATGTACCACTATCCGTGACTAGACTCAACACATGTACCACCATCCTTGACTAGACTCAACACATGTACAACTATCCTTGACTAGACTCAACACATGTACAACTATCCGTGACTACACATACAATGTAAGGTGTCACCACTTTTCTTGCTGTTCATGTTTGGCTTGTGCGATATCGTAATGACACGTTTTGGATGTTTGTAACCTTTTAATTTCAGTTATTAGCGAAACGTTTTATTTCGAATACATCATTTTGATTGCAACAGTTATGTCTTTATGTTGTCAATTCCGTGTTTGTAAACATGGTCTTAAGTTGAGTAAACTATATTTTTCTGAAAATGAAATGCATTATTGCTTGACATATGTTGATATAAACTACTGTTTTCCGTCGGTAAAGGTGTACATCATGCGAAGGGTTATTGCGACGGTAGATTTACAAGTAGTTTTGTGCAGAATGTTGAATACTGTTGCATGTTTTGCTTGAATGCTTGATTGTCATACATTTTATGTTTGTATTCACTACCAGGCAGGGATACAGAGAAAAGCGTTTCAAAACTGTCCGAATGCTAATTACAAAACTACAGTAAAACTGCGATTCCTCGAGCAGGCGATTTCTCGAGAACGAACTGCAGATTGGTCGAGGTCGAGGCTTATTAGAGTCCCGACCTTTATTCCTTCCATTTTCATATTAAATTTACTGTCGAATGACCGAAACCTTAATAATCGAGAACTTGAGCATCATTGCTGGTCCCAAATACACAAATCAGACACAAAAGGTTATTATTACCTCGAGGTTATATTTTCACACATGCAATGCTTAAAGTTACACTGCGAGATATAATAAACAGTACCATCATTGGCATGATGGAGACCTTCGCAGTACAGCCTTAGCCTCCAATACATCGAACAAATCTGTTAATTTAAGTGTATGCTGTATGAAGTCGAAATGTGGCATCGAGGCTAATAAATCAGTTAAAGTTCACTGGTTTTATTGATTTTTTTTTCAAAACATGAATTTGAACAGCTTTCTGCTAGCTTTGTTATACATATTAGCAATGGCTATTCAATGTACACGCTGTCCGCATGCACTCATTATCTTAGAGCAAATATTCATACAATGAAATTGTTCCATCCGTCTTTTCACATTTTTTAAGTGTATTCTATTCCAAAAAAAGCTTTGTTTAAAGTTCACATCATACATTTAAAACTTTACTTATGGAACCATTTGCGATTATTGAAATAAAATCAGTACCATTTCGAATGAGAAATACGATTTTCGTTATTTCTTTACGGACACATGTAATACAGTTTCCGTTTTGAAATGAAAATGCGTAACTCTGCTGCTGACTACGGGTGCGGAAAGCGTGTACATGTTATACCGGTCTTACATGCAAATATATGAATACTTGTGGTGTAACGTAGTGAATACCTCAGTGCTTTCAGCGCTTTGATTCTAAATTGTAGTAATAAATGTAAGTTGGCTAAAAAGGGTAAACACGGTTAATGATTTAATAATAATAATAATAATAATAATAATAATAATAATAATAATAATAATAATAATGATAATTAACTTGGTTAACATATGTATTATTATTTTCATTATTGAATATAAGACTAAGAAAGAGGAAGATACTGCCACAAACTAATGTACACATTCTATTATGACATTAATAACGGGCATGTTACAGGCGCGCTGATGAGGCCAAGGATGAGATTCACATACCTGAAGATCTCCTGGAGCGACTGTCTACCAAGGGCTATACTCCACAAGCCTCACATAGATCCATGCACAGCAGTTACGCACCAAGAGACCTTCACAGTAACTACTCACAGCCGCTACCAAACCCAACATACATCGACGGCGAGGACGAAAAAGACTTTGTGCTGTTTTAGGACTTTGCTTTAGTAATTGCGGAAACGTGACACTTGCTAACATCTATGTGCTAGCTCTATCAGCGATTTGCTATGTTCGGTACCTTGGATAGGATTGAACGTTATCAAAAGTGTTTATGTTAACATCATTGTTCAAGTTAAAACGTAGAAAAAAATAATTTTGGAAGGGAAGTTTAAGTAATGTCGTTCGCTTTTCTGATAATGTTGATCTAAATTATAAACAAAGACCTCGTAAATTTTACCACGTTCATATATACTTGTATATCTTTCCTTTTTTTACTCGACTAATCGAAGAAGGAGGCTTTACTACTCGTCCCGGCGTCCGCGTCGGCGTCCGGTTAAGGTTTAAGTTGACATTTTCATTTGAACTGGAATACCCTATATGCAATTCACTTGATACTTCACACAGTTGTCCAGGACCATCACACAATGAGGTTAGATAACTCCATATTATCCAAATTACAAATTATGGGCCCTGATTCACTTAGGAACTTGGGTTAAAGTTTTTAGGGCACATTGTGAGAGGTTAACGTTTTAGGGCGAGTTTGGATTTTCACTTATTACTTCTATACCCTTTATTCAATTGACTTGATACTTCACACAATTGTGTACTTCACACAAATAGGTGACATTACTCCATTATATAATAAATACAAATTATGGCCCTTGATTGACTGTAAAAAGTTTCTATTTTACTTTTAAGTTGACTTTTTTATTTATTTCCACAGGCACATATTATATAATTTATGTATTAATTTCACGAACAAGTGACGTATAGTCGAGCGTGCTGTCCTTGGACTGCGCTTGTAGCAATTGTTTGTGTAGTGGAATCGAATTTTTAATATAGCAGACATGTATCAGCCAATGACACCAAATATTTTAACCAAGAGCTTCGATTTTTCTTAACATTTCATGCGTTGTAAATGTTCGGGTGATGGCGTATGTGTTGCTGATCAAATATCACGTGGGCACCCACACCTAATGGCAAAGCGCAATACTATTGGTTTATGCAGTGTTTCGTCAAAGTTATTTGTCATCCGCTTAAAGCTTCTTTTCTTTGCATTATTGATTGGACTTCAACCAACAACAATACGCAAAAGTGTATAATTGCAACGCGATTGCAGATAATCCCTCACAAAAATAATGCAGCAGTCCCTTTTCATTCACATCACGTGTAGTATAGATACAACATGGGCAGTTTAAGCTTGATGCTAATGAATTGTGTTCCATATTTATTGCAGATTCTAATGTAATACTTGTCTTATTAACTTGCAGGATTGTTAATTAAAACATCTTTATTTCAGACGTCTTCAAGATTGAAAATCACGACATGATTCTATGATGAATTATATATCGAAGGAGAGAAATACATCTTCTTGTTAACACTACCATCTAAGAATCCTCACACTATTTTCGTTACAGGCGAGCTGACGAAGCGAAAAGTGAGATTCATCTCCCATCTGACATGTTGGAGCGCTTGTCCAACCACCAGAACATGCATGACGGTGGCTCTGTGCAGTACCCTGTGGCACGGGTGGTCGGAGATGATGAGCAAGACTTTATCTTGTTTTAATGTGCTGCCGTGACCACATATGCCCTAGTTAGTCTTGGCTCTACTTTATGTTCATAATACAATCTTAAACTAAGGATAACTTGTCTATGTCCAATATGATCATGAATGTTTGGGGCTTGATTTTAATTATAATATTGGAGACATTCAAGCACATCTTTAAATGATCAATAACAGGTTTTTGTCATATCCAATCCATTTGTTTTAGTGCCAACACCAGCTGGGTTTTCATATTTGCAGTGAAGTGATATTTGCAATGAATCTTTGCCGGAGTTACTTAGGACGTAGTTATAATTGAAACGTGTTCCTACAATTTATCATGACAGGATAAAAAAATATATGTATAAGCAATATACACTATATGTTTATCTATACAATGCATAGACTGTAGCATTATTTTACATATATCATACACAGTAATGCAGATGTGTTTCATAGTATTCAAAAATAGTATGCGGTCAGAACACCCAGCATCTAGTTGGTGATATATTTCTTTACGGAAGTACATGTATATCAAATGAAGATGCGGAAACACTGAGTGGGTGATTTCTAACTTTGACGAGACATTAGACGTTTTTATTTAGGAATGACTGTGATACCGACGGCTTAATTCTGAACGATGATGATAATTATTACAGTGTTAGTTCGCCTGTATAAGTCAACCCATGGTGTCGCTGGTGCCAATTCGCATCTCTGTTTTTATTAAATCTACAACGAATAGTTAAGTACGTTCATGTAATCTATGGTGTTTGGGTATGTATCAATATATTTTCTCATCCTTCTAAGTGTGCTTTGGAATTAATTACGAAATTGTCATCATCTCATTCTAATATTCATAATATGCTTATCATTATACCACTTCAACGTGACTAGTTGCCGACATGTGTACCGGCTGTAAGTATTTGAAGGGGACTGCCAAGTGTGATTTGTTCTGACATAAAGTTTGACATACCTTTAATTGTAACACGATGTTTGTCCAGTATGTTGAATTTCTCGCATCTGCAAATTCGTTTGTTATTGTCATGAAACATTATTTTCAAAATTCAGGCATTTATTAAGACCTTAAACTTAAAGTGCAGTATAAGTTAATGTCTTTGAACTTGTTACAACTGAAACTTCAAAGCTTTTTTGAAATGCTATCTGTATATTTGATTGATGTCCAATGCTACAAGAGGACTATGGCACATGTAGGAGTAAATGTCCCAGGGCTGTCTCGCTAGTTACCTTGCAAAAGTTTGTATTAGAATTATTCATTCTTTTAAACCAATCCATGTCTAGAGTATTAATATCAAGTACTAGTATTCTATTATGAGTGTTGTTTACGGAAATGTACGTGTTTAGACTGTTTACTATAAACCAACTGTCTGGTGTTTGTTTTGCCATATGTATTTTTTGTGTTGATTTTTTTGTAAATAAATATATTTTATCAGACATTTGTGTTCCTGAACATTTTAACTTGGGTGATTTTAGTCAGTACCGGAGTCCATTTATAAAGACAGTATTCATGATAACCTCGCAACCATTAAAGCACCTATATTTTCCGACAAAATAAGACCGAGTTATCTTCCAAGCCTTGGTAGCGTTATTGTCGCCCTTGTGCTCGGTTTGTCACAGGTGTTGTTCAAGGAGTGATGGGCGTGGCAACACACGTACTTCTGTTGACCTATACATGGGAGAGGGGTAAAATGACCGGAAACGCGGGGAGCAGTTGACCAATTTTGGGACCAGTGGGGGTAAAATGACCGGAAACGCGGGGAGCTGTTGACCAACTTGGGGACCAGTGGGGGTAAAATGACCGGAAACGAGGGGAGCAGTTGACCAACTTGGGACCAGTGGGGGTAAAATGACCGGAAACGCGGGGAGCAGTTGACTAATTTGGGGACCATTGGGGGTAAAATGACCGGAAACGAGGGGAGCATTTGACCAATTTGGGGACCATTGTGGGTAAAATGACCGGAAACGAGGGGAGCAGTTGACCAATTTGGGGACCATTGGGGGTAAAATGACCGGAAACGAGGGGAGCAGTTGACCAATTTGGGGGCCAGTGGGGGTAAAATGACCGGAAACGTGGGGAGCAGTTGACCAATTTGGGGACCATTGGGGGTAAAATGACCGGAAACGCGGGGAGCAGTTGACCAATTTGGGGACCATTGGGGGTAAAATGACCGGAAACGCGGGGAGCAGTTGACCAATTTGGGGCTAAAATGACCGAAAATGCGGAGAGCAGTTGACCAACTTGGGGACCATTGGGGGTAAAATGACCGGAAACGAGGGGAGCAGTTGACCAATTTGGGGAGCAGTGGGGGTAAAATGACCGAAAATGCGGATAGCAGTTGACCAATATGGGTACCAGTGGGGATAAAATGACCGAAAATGCGGATAGCAGTTGACCAATTTAGGGATTATTAGGGGTAAAATGACCGAAATTGCGTATAGCAGTTGACCAATTTGGGGACCAGTGGGGGTAAAATGACCGAAATTGCGTATAGCAGTTGACCAATTTGGGGAACAGGGGTTAAAATGACCGAAATGCGGGGAGCAGTTTACAAATGAAGACATTTGTTTACTTGGGCATCAGTTGACTTTGGGATCGGTTTGGCGGTGAAAGCAGCATACAATGTTACACTGTACAACAATTCATTGAAGTATACGTTGCTTAACTAGGACAATTTTTGAACAATAAATAAATGAATAATTATGGTATTAAGTATTCACATTCTGAAACTGCCATTTCCAGCACAGCTTCTGATGATCAAACTATTCCTTTAGACAACATTTCACCAGGACGTTGACGTGCTAAGGCTATTGATACGCGGTACATGTAAACGCAATTTATTACATACAATTCTTATTGGTGTTAAGTTGTATGGGTAAGAAATCGGTGTTATCTCTGCGGTATCTCTCAACGGCTTATGTATACATTCGGATGGAAAATGTGGAATGATTTCGTACACATACAAAACAATGAGGAATGACAAACACATTCTAGCTAATATATTTTATTATTCTGTTCCTATTGTATTATACAAAGTTGGTCAGATAGGATTTCAGATCCATGATTTATACCAGAATTTTGAATTCATTAAATATACTGCAACAACTTAGGTATATTTAAAAAAAATGTATATTTAGGGTTTACCATGAAATCACTGTTGTATATTACATAATTTTATTCTTAACCTAAGTAAAACGTTAAACATTTGTGGAATACATTCAAGGTCCTGGTAATATTTTAACAATGTAAATCGTTCTTAAACAATTACTGAAATACATAACATGATTCAATTGCTTTTAACAACGTAACTTATTTTTAAACAATTGTTGAAATACATAAAATGATTCAAACGCTGGCATTAAAAACTAACTAAAGTCATTATGATAAAGCAAAAAAAATAGTTCATAATATCAAATTGTAATGGGCGTTCATTTATTTAGAATGAGATTCATTTCTGAGACGTATTTCCTCCCAATAAATAAAAGCAAAACAAGTAAAGTGGGGTTAAAATGAAATGAAAGTGGATTTCAAACATTTAGCAAATATATTTAAAATTCAGTTTAAAACTGTTTGGTCCTGTATGTTTTATGCTGTTGATAATATAACTTGAATAAATTTAAACAGTTATCAAATATAAAAATACACACTTATCAGAAGCCCAATATTTGTGAGAAGATTTGGAAGGGCCGTTGCTTGACGTTAAGTCTACAATTATACGGTGGGTGAAACATATATAATCAGTAAGAAACTAAGGAGGGCGATTTGTAACAAACAGATGAGTAACACGGTAAGTAATACTAACTTGTAGACTAGTGACGCATATTGCACTGTGTAGGGCTACAACATCAAACAGTTTCTTTCTTCACTCGAAACATGTGGGGATTACTAAGTCATTATTAACTACACGAATGTGTTGGATTCCTATGTTTTTCGTTACATAATGATATTTCTGAAAAGTGCTATGATCAATGTTCACAGTTCAATTTCGTTTAATATTACGACAATCAAAACATTCATTATTGTTTAACTGAATTGTTACATGGTAACATTGGTCTAATTGGTTGAGTAAAGGCTTGTTTATTGTTTATTGCATGAAAACATTATACAACGTTTTTAGCAAAAACAAACAGTGAATGGAGAAAAGTACATTGCTGAGGTTGAGTAAAGGCTTGTGTAAAAACGACTTAAGCCTAATTACCCTAAATACGAGTGTCAATGACCGGGTATGGGACTGATGCGGCGTTGAGAGTAGTGGTGGTAATAAGGGAAACTGTAACTGAACACAAATTGTAAATAACAACATTGATAAGCGCGGTGAAGATTTTAAAGACTTTGTCAGTATGGTCGGATAATTACCTGTTTACGATAACAACTTCATGCTACAAAACGTTTGATATTCCAAAGAGCATACGAAAAACTGCTTTAAAAACCAAGTTTGATCTTAACTTTTGATGGACTGAAAGTCTCAGGGTGAAAATGGGTAGCATGGAGCTAAATCTTGGTCTACAATTGTTCTCATTCATACATGAACATTTAAAGTGATAGCAACATGATAATGGCTTATCTACATTCTACTGTCAACAAAATATGTTCGCCCAGCTCTACTCAAGCACAATCCATCACTTCTTCGTAACAACATGCGAATTTATATATGCTTTCAAAAAATGCCCGTTGAATACGACGACTTTAGATATTACCTCCCAATTTAGAATCAATTTTACTACAGTAAAACTCAAATATGCAAACTAGAACACTACTTATCATCACGGAAATTTCCCCATCCGTTGTCAATGAAAGAGAAAATAAGTCTCCAAATATAGCAAACATATTTTGCACACAGCAGTTAAAACTACGAAAATATCTACAGTGAATGGTAGTCAAAAGCGGCAATGAAAATACACGACATTCATTTAGATGCAAAAAGCTTGAAGCTTATGTAATAACATCCAAAAAGCCTTTCAAACTAAACAATCGAATAGTTAATAATCAATATTTCACTTCGTCATTTTTGTTGTTACAAAATGGGAGAATTCTAGAACATACAAAAACATCAAAAGTATGAAATGAACCGCTAAATGATATTGTAATATATATTCAATGCCACATACCAAATGAACATTTACACAATGCTTTAAATGTCATGCAAAGCTCTCTTGTGAACATAATAAACAAGAAATAAATAAATAATGTCAATCAATGCAATAATCGTAATAATTTAAAACAATATTTGAAGATTATTTACACCTCTGATATAGCTTCAAGATTCAACAAGTGTAACTAGTGTGAGATAGGTAGTGTTTTAACAACGATATGGCATTTGTAAAATTAACATTTTAACAAGTGTTTTTTTAACTTGAAATACAACAAAATAAGTCTGGTAATTTGTTTAGGTCTTTCCTTTTTATAGACACGGAATATACCGATAATGTGTTAACGTCATATTTAAAAGTAGACATTCTTATAGAATCTAACTACCGTAAGCTTCTAATTCTAAAAATCTATAATTAAACGTGTAATGACTTCAATAATTTAGAATCAACTGACTATTTACATAACCTCAAGAAGTAAACAATGACTGAGGTCAAATGATTTATATGCAAGGAATGATTACTGTTGTCCAAGACCGCAGTCTTGCTTCCTTTGTTTTGTACAAAAAATATCAGAGGCATCTATTGGTCGATTAAAATAGGCTATTAACATATCACATCTAGTTCCAAAACTTACAAAAGGAAAACATTATTTTACCACACGGACTATTATTCTTTATAGAAATGAAATCACAATAATATTGATGTACGAAAATCAAATCAGTATATTTAATAGATGCCTACTGACATTTTCATCGCAACAAGGAGGTAACTACAAACCATATGTTGTGTTAACACATGTGGCGTGTGGCATAAACAGAAGACACGGCCCTCTTTTGTAAACTAAAAATAGTACAAAGCAAGATGTACCAGGACTCTTCACCGGAAATTAAACCAGAATATACGTCACAACATGGAAGTGACAAGAAAACCCGCTATCATTCTAAAAATAGATGTTATTTCTAAAAATAGCACACTTTAGTAAGAGGTCACATTACTACAACATATCTCTACAGATCGGATTTGTTTCTAGTACAATCACCACAAAATATATAACCAAACCACAATATTAAGAGTGTTAGTAAATTTGTATAAAAATGTAGATTATCAAAATATTGTATAAAATGTACATCTCATATTACTAAATATAGAGCACGACGCCGATTGGTCAAAACTGTACATAACAGCACAACAGAAATGAACATGTGTCTTACACATTTCATGAGAACTGCTTAATTTTGGCATGCGTATATCAACAATCGTCAGGCATCCTCCAATGACAGAGTTCCAACTGTATTGTAACAATGTTGAATTATACAACATTATTTGATCATTTTTCAGAATGTGTGGTCTTAGTCAGCAATTTCAATCCATCTTCAACCCGCTATTAGAGTCACTATGATGGTCAATTCTGCCATAAGAGTTAAGCCTAACTCCCACCGAATACTTATCCTTCAAGGTAATCAATGAGCTATGGAATGTAACCAACAATGAAAAACGCCATCAAACATCAAAGAGGGCCATGACTTCTATACATTGTCATCATAATTATACATGTCATATATAATACACAAAATATATAAACAAATTTAACACCCATAATGTAATCTCTTTTTGTGGCGCATAAGTTCCAACATAAATAAATTGTATTACTGTTCTCAAATATGAAAGCATGATTTTGCAATGCATTTTAACTTCGCGGATTTCTTACATCAAACCATATCATTAATTAACAAGTATATTATCAAAAAGCCAAATCTTTGTTCCATAAAGTTGATCAAGTTTGAGATTGTTGTACTTCTGGATGCAAGCACTTATACATAATTAAATATTGCACATGTTATAATGAACAGATATATCCATGAACACTCGACATTATCCACTCAGAAATAATGTATCCGCATCAAGATATATATAAAACAAGAACATCATAAAATAAGAAAAAGTAATGGCAAATATAACGAGTTAAAATTAAAAGACATAATTTAGAAAAAAACCTGTAAGTTAATATGTACAAAACATTACTGAAATGTAAGTAAAGAATAAGAAAAAATATATGTACAAAATATCGGTGGTATGTATAACCGCTGTTCAGGAAGTTTATATCTGATAAAGTAGCATTTTAGCCGAGGAGTGTATCAATTTGCGTGTTGTTATTGTTGTGTTATATCCAGTTATCTTGTTTAAAAATATTCAAATACTTCGTCCTCTCACTGTTTACTACCAGTATATATGTCAAAAAAGAATTGATTCCGGCTCGCTTGGAATCGGTCATGCTCTATGGCGTCACTTTCGTATCTCTATGACGTCACTTCCGTCCGTATAGTTGCAAAATGTCGACTAGATTTCACCTTCCTCCTGAAAAGAACAAATAAAGAACATTAAAAGCAACGATAATCATTTGATTTAATTATCAACTACAGTTTTATCAATCCAAATGTTGTTCCATGTGTAATGGTCGTGTCCTAAGCCCTTGCCTACTCAGTCATAGCTTTGAAATCCAAAGCGTTACATTCATATCGCTGTGAACTGCAAATTCATAATTATATATAATACAAGGCAATATTATTCATATTTTTGTTCTCTTCAGATGACACTTTAACATGTAGTGAGTTGGACAAACATCTAGAAACAATTCGACAAATGACTGTCAACATTATATAAAGTGAGTAACTAACACATTTTTTTTAAAGACACATTAAATTTCGTCTTCAGACCTCAAAATTCAGTAGCATACATCTTGTTATAAAAAGACAAACAGACGTACAAAAGCGAAATACACGTGTCAAAATACAAGGACACAACAGCAGACGAAGTAACATATTTTCTCATTAAAATGTGACCAAAAATATTCTTTCCATATGGCACTAGTAATTTGTATGGCATTTTAACGTATAACTTCATTACGTCCGGATCGATGATTACACAGGCGGTTATCGTGTTACTGCTGTCGTGTACATATCACATTCTAATATAGACAATTAACGACAAAATCCAAAATGACACCAGTGTCTATTCACTTTTGAGATCAAAAACGATTCAACTAGGTATGCTCGCCAATTGTTTAATGTATACATGTACACTCCGCGGCTTTTTGCCAGTGATTAGTATGGCAGCTTGCTTCATGCATGTATTACAAGGAATCACATCATTAGTAATAGCTGAGAAAGTTTGAACAAAAATTCTAACACAATGAATAAGCAGGCACAAAAGGAATCCACGTCCATAATCATTGCTATGTTTGAACATTTATCATGTTAAACTCATATACATGTATTCTCATTGAACGACATTCGTTACGAAAATAAAAACAAGATTTAGATAGCAAATGACATCAGATTTCTTGGTTTCCTTTTAGTGCCTTGAGAGAAATAAGTAGATCAGATTCCAGTGTTAATTAACCAAAAGCTATAGATACAAAGGTGGTGTGTAAATAACAATCATCTCAATACAAGAGAATTTCTCAGTCCTTTGCTCAAGAAAAGTCTTCAATTTGATCCTTACAAAGCACTGAGATATTTTCTTTCACAAAAACTTCACAAATCGTGTTTTCAACAATCCAGTAACTTGCGCTGTTATACAAAGGGTTCAAAATGTCGGCAGCTACGGGAAACCACAATAGAAGGACCTTGCTAATGTCCAAGAAAATGTATATCGTACAATAATTACCAAACGACAGTTCAAAAATCACTCATCCAATCAAATCAAAACCATGATCACGTGACCGAATATTAATAAAACCATATAAGCTTATGAACACGATGGCGAACCAACATCCCACGGGATTTCATACACAAAATCATTCCAAAACACCACCTGACGTACTTATTTGCTTCAGGCGCTGAAATGCTAGGCGAGTCCCTGTATTTTCTCGTCCAATCGTTCGCATATCCATTGTTTACAATACTGAATATAATTAGCGAGAATAGACAATCACAAAAGGTATATTTTACGAAAAAAGAACAGTAAAAGTCCATACAGTTTTGGAGATGTGCAATGGTCAAGTTGGTTCGCCATTTTTAAAAATATTCCGTTTCACCAGTAAGACGTGAAAATAAACTCTACACAAGTAATACAATATATCGTTTGCATCACGACTAATGAAACAACATCCGCCATTAACCATGGTTAACTTACACCAGTTCGGAAGACCTTATCGTTACTAGGCTAACGAATCGAATGTGCTTGGCCCTAGCTCATTTTGAAGTAAGTCTTGGGCAATGGCTATAACAACATAATATTGTACTGTTAGCCTCAGTCATTTTAGTATGGATATTTGACATGGATACAATGTTTAAAGGGTTGCATTACTGTATCTAAGACACCGTTGATTTAAATGCTTACAATGGTATAGTAACATTGAAAACATAAAACTTAAGGACGAGAAGTTTAAATGAAGTGTACTTATTGAAGTGGCCGAAAGTTATTTACTTTATCACAAGCATGAAAATCAAAATACGATACTAGCAACATTCGATTGTACAAATAATTTTACTGGATACAAGATGTTTCCCATTATAATACACCATTAAAATATTTTTCTTCTTTATGAAGATCATAAAGAAAATATAAAACACCAGTCACCCACCTGTTCCTAACCCCTAGTTGGATACCCGGGCGGCCGGGCTCTAGTACGGCTTGGAGGCGTCCTTGGGTCGTTTGAGCTGAACCTTTAGACGCTTCATCCCGATCTGAAAGCCATTCATCGCCTGGATGGCGGCCTGTGCACACGCCGGGTTGTCGAAGCTCACAAAGCCTGGAAACAAGCAAACAAGCTGCTCTAATCGTGTGGCACAGAATAATTTGCATTAATGCACGGTCCGTCTACATGTATGGTAGAAGTCAAACCTCAATTTTTACCGTCCTGATTTCTACTATGCATCATTATATTAGAGCAACACTTAAACATGACTGTTATCTAACCTTGGTCACTCACTTTCCGAAATAGATGCGTTAGTCGATAGCGATTCCTTTTCATCATTTTTTTCTTTTACAGCAATCTACAAAATGACATTTTCCATGCATAGAGCAAACCCTTACCGAAGCACTTGCTCTGGTTGGTGGCGCGGTCGACGTACACCTTGGCACTGATCACGTTCCCGAACGGCATGAACATCTGTGCGAGTTCAGCGTCTCCGAACTCTTGGGGCAGATGATATATAAACAGGTTACAGCCCTCGGGACCTGCTGGCAAAATCAGATCATCAATTAAATCTCTGTGGTCAGTGTAGGTCTGGGAAGAATAATGTTGAGAAAAGTGTAGTGACATGTTAGCTAATACACGAATGCTCGTTATTGACACGTGTTTTATTTCAGACGTATCAGATTCCTTGCGCGAATGTTTTGTTTTAAAAACTTACTCTACATGGCGCTGTAAATGATACATCGAAAGAGAACATATGCTAATGACAAACACCCGTGCTACTGATAAGCTCGTACCTTCTCGGATTTCTAGATTAGCGAATAAACGTGGTCCTAGGAGCGTACCTTCTTTCTGGGCCGTCGTCATGAGGGCCGCGTTCTGAAGCAGGGCCTGTTGAATCGGGTTGAAGGCCGTCGGGTAGGCCGCTGCAAGAGAAAACCAGACATGTCTCAGAAAATGTGAGCATATACCATTTGCCAAATTTAAATTGAACGTTTCTTTATATGCAAATACTGCACTGCTGATAAAATCAATAAACGGTCTAACAAAATGACAAGAGCCATGGTTTACGATTATGTCAAGTTATCAAATAGGTTCATTAAATTTAGTTAAATAAAATACAATTGGAGATTTGTTACTTACGCATTATACTCAAGAAAGACCTACTCAGATATTCGCTAATCCCGTATGGAGTGACAGTGGTATACAGCTGGGTTGGGTCGCCGTTGGTAATTGTTTGTGCTAAAATTAAAAGATACAACATATAGCCTACATCACAATCATAGCAAATTAAGTCAATTTGTGTATATTATATATCTTAATGATAGGGATGCAAACGAATGGCAAATACAAAGAAACATGTATATATTAAGTTAATTAATATATACCTGTGTGTTGTATCTGTAACGAAAACATTACATTCAAAGCGATGAGCACAAACTTTGATTATAAGTTTCGAGATGAAAATTTACGATGTGCAGTAACGTTTGATGGATAATACGTATGCATTTCTATACCTGTATAAGCTGGAATGCCGTTGGCGTAAATTTCTCCCGCCTGTCCGTTTGCCTGAAGGGGGAATCCCGCCACTGGGGTAGGGGACAGGACGCTAGGGGGCGCTCCACTGATTGGAGTCGATGCTGTACCTGAAAACATATACCGTGGACTTTTATACATGCTGTTTCGGATTTCGGAATGTTTGAGAACTCCCTTTTTGAAATACGATTCCATTAATTTTCCCATTTTCATGAAAATGAATATATTACCTGTATGTACTAACATTCACACAAAACAATAAACATGCATTCATTGTGACAAAATAAAATAGAAACAAGCTCACTTTTGGCGTGGACTATATAGATCAATTTGTGACTATCAAACTCAATTTGACGATTTCGTGGCGAAACATGTGAACAGTGGCAGTAAATTCGTTCCTGTGACTGTCGAAGAAAATATGGATAAAGATGTAAACGCACTTTTCATCACTCTTACAAACTCGTTCTGTTCCTGTTATGACATAACATGCTAAGCATAGAATTAAACTCACTCTCACCATTGGCCAAAGAGGCAGTGGTGGGCGTCATAGTGGCGGTGGAGATACCGCTGGGCGCAGCAAGGGCGGCAACCGCTTGCGGAATTTGGCCCAAGGTCACGGGCGTCAGGTAGTGACCTTGACTGGCGGCGACAAGGGCTTGCTGCTGCATGAGCTGGTGGAGGTAGAGAGTGATGGCTTCAGCAAAGCATGTTGTGATAGGTTCATGATGTGTCATACTGCTGTATATGCTAAATTCTATTTTATTTTAATTTCGACATTACTTAGACTGGTGGTTTGAAGTCTGGAAGTTACGTGAATATCGACTAAATAAAATCAAAAGTAATCGTTACTCAATCACTATTGCACTGCAATTAATGATAACAATTCTAGTTGGTGTACATTGATGCTTACAGCTTCTGGGTAAACTTGTAGGTCCCTGTGTGGGCTGTAGACACCGTACGGGGACGGGGTTCCTATCTGGGACAGAGCAAGGGGGTTAAGTAGCCCCACTGACTGTGCCATCTGCTGCATACGGCGGAGTTGCCTCTCCTTCTCCGTATCCGCGAACTTGACAACCAGGCTCGAAGAGGCGCCCTGCCAGGAAATCAAACATAGGAAATTAAGCTAGGATTTTCTTTTTGTTACCTTAGTGTCGACTTCATTTCATTTTCCAATTGTGTAAAAAACAACTATATATTGAAGTCATATTTTGTATATGTCTCAATATTTCCACTGAAATGGAAGATATACCAATGGATTCATCATGTCATATATTACTCAATAAGTATATAAATTTCAAGGTCATGCTATGTGTCTGCTGCTTTTTTATATAGTTTTTTTTCTGCTGGGGAATGGCAAGAGTTTCGCTTTCATCTGCGTATTGTGGAAACTTGTACTTACCGGCATAGTCTGGCTACCATGTAGATTGTTGATTGTGGCCTGTGCCTCGCTGTGATTCGAGTACTTGACGAACGCACAACCTGCAGATTCAACATACATGAATTGAAAAGTTTATCTTTAAATTGAACAATAATGTATAATTTGCAATTGTAAAGACTAAGATGTAATAATCATTTCCCTGTTTTTATTGCTGTGCAGCTATTTCATTTGGTCTGTTTGTACTTCATAATGAGTTTTGTTATTGCAGTAAAATCCGGACGCCATTAATGTAGTTTTGCACATTATTTTATAAAGATCAGATAATATTGGACTTGGCTTGCGGATCTTATATGGAATTTGTATAATTCAGGGAAACTGTCACATCTCAAGGACATGATTAACCGAGAATGTCATCGATTTTTCTGTCAAAAATGATGGAAATCCGACTGCGTAACGGCGGCGCCTAAAATTATTCTGGCTCTGAACGCGATTCATTAAAAGCTAGTATTTTATTCGAAGACACACGATCGAAGAAAGAAATCTTATTGGCATTCTCGTAAATTCTTCATCCTACAAAATGAGCGTGCAAATCAATACTCTTGTCAAAGACTAGTGTTTTATGCCTAATATAAAGCCAAATAAATAGCAGAGCAGAAATGCCTTTATTTGTATTGCCAGTACACATCTGATTATAAAGGATATTGCAAATGAAAGGCCAACTTTCAATAACCTATTAAGTACCAGTATTTTAAAGAAATATCTCGCTTGGAAACCAAGTTTTATTGTTGCTACTATTATTTTTCCAAATCTTTGAGACTGTGAAATTCTATTGAAGTCTACTAGTTTTCGTGCATGTCAATGGAACCATTATCGGTTGTCATTCATAAATTAGCCCTTTAGGGAATGCCGTACAGACTTAAACCGTCGTATTTACAATTGAATAGAAGAATGAAAATCAGAACCAAAAAGTGTATTTTACTTAATAAACACAGAGAACGAAAGCTCATGCAATCTGAAACCCTTGTATTCTCCGTTATTGTTGGAAATGTACTGTTCGCATGCCCTCTTTGATTTAATTAGGGTGTGCGTGCCACACTTCAATCGCAGAATGCCTTTGGCCACTCTGGGTTATTTCGCCGTAAATTGGTTGAGCTTTTAGAACCGAAATGTAATAAAACCAATGGCAACTAACATTAAATAGATCAGACTAGTTCACGCAATGAAGTTAATGTTTCTATATGTAGATCCCGGACATGTTTTTGTTCTGAGACGCATCATCAAAGAACAATTAAGCATAATTAAATGCGAAAGTAGAGATTCTTGACTGTGGCAACGGAAATCGCCAAAGCCAAATGTCATAGTCATCATCACTGACGTTAGCATCAATGGGTTCTTGTATCGTCTTAAAGGTTAAATCATAAAAGGAAATTCTTCTTCTGCTACTTAATACGCAAATGTATTCAATGACACAATCCATTGTACATTAAAAGCATTGCGTCATTACGAAAAGAAAATTAAACAATTAATCACACCAGGAATCACGCTATTATTTTTCTCTTTTAACGGTTTGCAGACGTATACATAAATTTATACCCACGTCGATGATAAGAAATGAAGGCGCTCGGTCTATGATAAGTCTCCCCGCTAATTTGTTTATTTCATGCCTCGGAGAGTTGGTCGATGCGAATCGCCTGTTGCTTTTCCCGTGAGGACTATTACTAATACAGAAGAATCAATATTGAATCAGAACTGTGATCTGTCTATGTTTGTACTGTATTGATTTGTCTTGGAGTTCCTCATATAGCTGCAGTGGCAGTGGCATGAACCCGCTCTGCCACTCGATTTCTTATCAAATACGCCGTGGCGTCCATCAAATACGCCGTGGCGTCCATCAAATACTACCCTTCCAGAGAACTGTCGACTGAATCGAATTTTATTCAAATGGCCGATTGTATAGTAAACTCATTCAGATTTTTAAGAGACGAATGAAATCGATAAAACTAATTTCCAAGATTAAAGTTCTATAGAAATGGTTGCCCTGTTCTTGGCCCTTTCTTGTAAGATATTTTATTTGAATAGTCGCACTTGATTTCTCAGCATGCTGATTTTAAAGTGAATGGTTGATTGTCATGTAGACGCAACATCCTAACAAAGTGTCCATGTTTCCTCTAACAGCTAAATCGGGATCGATGGGCCTGGATATGCGACGCTTCACAGAGCTTCAATACGCCATCTAATGGAATTTCCTCATTTTCTAGAAGATCGATATTTTCTAGTGAAAAGTTGGCTGAATCACGCAGTTGAACTGATACAGGTCTCAGCCGCATATTCCCCTGATCTCGTTTATCACGCACAGCCAACAGGTCCCCATTTTCACAAGTAAATTACAATGGTGTCTGATGGTGTCGTACATGAAGACATTCTACGTAGGGACACATCAAAACTCGTAGTTCAAGTCAAATAGGTTGCGTCATGCAAAGCTCGGGGATTGCTTACTTTTATGTCACACTCATCTGCAGAAAACGTCGTACTAATTTGAGCCAAACATCGATAAAGGCAGGTTGCAGTTTCCACCTTGACATCGTGGGTGACTCAAGTGAAACCATGAGTAATTTAACTTAAAATGAGCATTCCATTTGGCTGACGTCCATGCCATACAAACGTAATTAATATAACGATACAAGTATATGACGTTAATAGTTTGTCATTCTGAAAACCGGTTATATCGTACTGATAGAGATTCTGAAGTTTGATGTAAGGCAATTCTGCCACCATATACAGGGCTTGTATTGTTGGACCCGGCTCCTAAAATTGTCCCAACCGTTCGGGATATGGATTATACAATTATAGCCAATATTTTCCAGAAAATCGGAAGGTATCTCAGTGCACGTTTTTTAACAGTTTCAGGGTAGTTCATGTTCAGCCCATTTAACCAGCAGAGTTACGTATGTGTCTGTAATTGGCACCTCAATGTCGTTAACCGTTACCTAGACATGACACAAACCTCTCTACGGCATGTTTTACGACATCTCAGGGTCGGCAGCAATCTATGTTATTAACTTCATGGCTCCCTAGGTAACTGTTACATCACAAAACACTTAAACAGCATTCCTTAATATTGTGACTATGCTAGATTGTGTTTTAATCTTAGAAATGTTAAGCTTTACTTAGCAACCAGGGGGTTTTCCTTTTGTTTTGGAAAATAAAAGTAGTCTTTTGGACAAACTTTAACATTTCGATGGCGTCCATAGAGTTACCTTTAAAACAGAAAGCAAACGAAATACTTCAATGTACGTTAAGTGTTTGTAATTGTTTTGGTGGCAAAATCTGTAAGTTTAAATTTCGTATTTTTGACATCGAATATTTTGGATACCCTGTCGCATCAATGAACTTGAGTGATACCAAGTACGGTTACTGACTGCATGTCGCGCTTATGTTCATTCATTTCCTGTACAACGTTTAGTGCTCTTTATTAACAAAGAAAAAAGGGGAAAACTTCTGTCATAGTTCATGTTCTGTACTCCGTGTGTGACGAAAACTCCTTAACGACAAGAGCGCAAAGGGGCTTCACTACTCAAAACATAGTGATTAACTCACCTTTACTATTTCCATTTTGGTCCCTTAGAATAGTGAGTTCCTCAACTTGTCCGAACGGTGAAAACAGATGTCTGATGTCATCCTCTGTCTGCTGTTTGTTGAGCATACCAACAAACAACTTCCGGTCCTCTGAAAAGACACAATGGCAACTCAAAATTAGACGAAATTAATTTGCAAATACAGAGATGTCCCCCTGGAATGGAGTTTAGATATCTTCAACGTTTATTTGCAAATCGGCCTTTGGTCATACGAAGTTGAAAGTGGTGCTGGTAAGTTACAACATCTGTTTAAATTAAGTTGATGAACATTCACGAAGCCATTGACTTTCTTGGTTCAGTAAATGGAAAACAAGATCATATACATGCAAAATTCAAAGAAAGTATACAGTTTAATAAAGTAACACATGCACAAAGTTCAACATTATGACGACTTTTTTCAAAACACGAACAACAACTGAGATGAAAATAGAAGTAACTCAAAAGATAAATAAGATTTCACTTGCATATAATACATAAACCTTCATTATTTACTAAACACAAGTGTAGAAGGCATGTGTTAATAATTACGCGCCTCTTCATAATGCTGAATGGTCTATGGCGGGCCAGACGGGCTTATAAGTAAGCACTTGATGTCGGTATGAAAGGAACTGCAGTTCCTTCCTGGTCTTGGAAAGTTCGGAATTCCGGTGTTTAGATTTTATATTATAACTTTGGGCGTTCATTATCCTAGCACGAAACTATTTGGAACAACGAGGTTGTAGCATTCTTGATGTGTTTTAGTCCTTACTTTGCCCATCAGGGATTGTGAATAGTGGATCTTGTTCACTATATTTGTTTCACGTATTATTAATGTCTTAGAATGTTATTTAAGTGTATGTTCGATCATTTATAATCATGAGTTTTCATTATACAATATATTTAGAATTTATTTCACTCACTCTATATAATTATAACGTAAAAAACCCAACTTTAAAGACATCCCACGCACAATTTCATGATGTGGTATTTTCCTGGAGAACACAAGACTCTTGGGACAAGAATTCTGCTTCATGACGATATCAAAATAACCATATAAACCGATTCCTAGAAAGCTCCAGATAGCTTGTGCATAATGATGACATGTAGATATGGATAGCACGCAGGTGAATCTATGTACGTAGAATATGTATTTTTTATATGGACAATATCATTCTTTCAAGGAAATGAATTTAATCTGATATAAATATAGCAACAGGAGCGCATAGTACATCATTGTAGGTTCGTTGACGTAAGAGGGGTTGGGGAACACGGTGTGTACGCTTAGCTTCATAGACATGTACCAGTTGTAGTGGATTTGTGAAGTCGTTTGCAAACACATAACTGCATGACGCATTGCACAAAAAGTAGCACATTCGTACACATAAGTGCATGACGTAGTGCACAAACGGTAGCTCATGCGTACACGTACCAGTACACATAGTGTTTCGCAGAATCTCAAGTAATCTTTATACATTGTAAACATCGGGTACAATAACACAAATATATGGCATTTCATCAAATACTTGACACCAAGCTTTCAAAGAATCGAGTTCATCAGGAAATTGTCTAAAAGCAACCATTTTAATTATTGATATATTTTTACTTTGATCTTTGTTGACACTCACTCTAAGGCCATTAAAAAATCGATCAAATCTGATTTCTTTGAATCGCCCTTTTGCGTGAGGCATTCCAATAACATGAGATATTGTGCGCATGCGTGTAAACGTCCTGACTATAAAGGAAGGCCAAAGAATCATGAGAATGGTAAATTTTATTCCCGTGGGTACTTTTTCCCAGCCACGTGACCTCTTTTGTAGCGACAAGAGGACTTGAGAACAATCATACGGGCCTGTGAACGCGGCACGGGTGTTTTGGATCTGATATGATAATGGCACGTGTACATCACGTGACATTAAGAGAGCTGAATGAATTACAATCCGTATACACAACAATGTCGTACGGATTCGAGGGCAGATAATAACACTTCCATGTAGCATCAAAACCTTACATCAAATGTAGAACGCTGTGCACGTTAAGTGTATTTTACAAAAAACTTACAGAGAGAACATAATGTAGGCCATGTTCTCAGGTCATAATACGTGTTAACTTAGAACTTGATGTAATGAAACCATATAAATAAATTCAATTAATACAGACAGCACACGCTCTGTGGAGATTACTTTGATCCCTAACGTTTCCAAGTTGCAATGGTAAATACAAAGATACGTTGTTAGGGACTGCCACGCGCCTGGCTTCCATAGTAACCGCTTGTAAGTTCTTGAATTAATTTAAGAGAATGATTAGTCATGTATGAACAGTTAATATCAACAGTTTTGTCTAGGGGTATGGAAAAGTTTATCTTATAATAATTACAATGATTGTCTCTATAAGAAAGACATAATAAAACTGGTTTGATCCTTCAAATAGAAGCCACGTGTTGAAAGGAAAAGTAATAAAACTGTCAGGCTACAGTTCCGTGCAAAGCAGTTTTCAATCAAGGTATTTATTAGGAAATATTATAATAGAAATTTAAAAAAATCCGGGAAGCGCTAAGCAAAGGCCATGCACTTTCCGAAAATATGTGGAAAGTATTTCGTTGGTTTGCGTTTTAGTATTGATGTCTTCGAAATTAGAAAGATAAATGGACGACCACAGCGGAATAATTCGTGATTAATTCCATTCCAAAACCAAGCTAGACGCTCATAAAAGTTGTGTATAATTTATTTATTCGGAAAGCTTTTTATCGATGCTGTTTGAGAAGTAAGATCCGGTTACATGGCGGAAATTTCATGTCGTCTGCCTGGGCCCAAAATGCATTCTGATGCATAATTCATGCCAAATGGAGGTTTATCTCGGGATATCGAAGTTTTTAGATGGACAAATGAATAAATAAACGAAAAGCTCTTAGCCGAGTAGACAGTTCGTTAGTGGACTGGGCTTTTCCCAAGACATATGACTTAAATACAACTCAGAACTGTTTACAGAGCATATAAAAATACATTTTTTCATCTCTTTCCTCGAATCGAAAAAAGTGACCCTGAGCCTGAGCTCGATGATTTCAAATGGTCCAATGTATATAACTTGGTGTTCAAGGTTGTCTATTCGCAATTTTGTAAAAAAAATCCATTCATAAATGTGTACAGTATCTTTTGAAAAATAGATCGAGAACTCATCTACCTTGATTACAGTTTACATTATCTTCTGTCTCAAGTCTAACAATTATCGAACCATTCAATGGAAGAAGGGCATACGTCGAAAGCCTTTTGAACGTCCAGGAAAACAGACCCGCACTTTTCAACGAAATGTTTATAATATGGCACATCTGTTATAATGATCATAAACAAACTACACGGATTGTCTAAAACAGACTCCAACTTCTGTAAAACGCATTCATTACTATAAAGCATTCAGTGAAGGTTCTTTTTGAAATATTTCTCTTTCTGATGAATACACACCATTTTTCTTCTTCTATGAGTTTCCATATTCTGCCCCAAGTCTTGGAATATTTGTGTTGTGTTTTGTATTGTTGTTTTGTTTCTTTATTTAGATGAACCATTTTCAAAAAGGAAATAGTAGTAAATCATACCGTTTGAATTGAATTAATCAGAGTTCTGGATATTTATTTTTAAACAAAACAAAACTTATGCTTGACCTTGTGCTGCTACACAGACAAGATATCGCCACAGTTCCCCGGTGCCATGAATAGTCCACACATATTTCCCTAGTGTCCATACGTTTCGGTAAGAAAGGGATAAGTGTAAATGAATTGACACGCGTAGATTGATTACTTGTCTCTCCAAAGACTATTAGTTCACACACAAATATGCTTGATCTTATCGTTTTTAAGAACTTAATAAATGATTAACAAAGGTGTATCGCTAGCTTAACATATTTATACCTGAAAATAGAAAACACCTTTATTTTAATTACAATAGTAAAAGTTCGAACAGTAGGGCATCATGTTTTACAATGCGTGCCTGGCACGTGCCTTCTGAACTTAATTCCTACACCCTACTGGCACGCTTTTGTTTTTCTGTGTTCAAGTACTCTGCTATGCGGATCTTGAAAGAAACTATCCATCAAAATGTAGTTAATTAACGTTCCTCTAATGAATAACATATCGGTTATGTTTTATTAATCCATGATGATGGTTTATATGTTTATATCAAACGTCTCCGTGTGTTGTAAAACAAAACCAATACGGAAGAGTTTTTACAACCAAAAAAATGGCATAATAATTACCTTGTGCAATAATCGTTAACATATCGTGAATGCACCTTCGTTATAACACCAAGATAAACCCATCATAACCAACATGATCAAATGGATCCTTCTGCCACCAATACACTCGTTATTGTTATCCTTGACTGGTGTGAAAGAGTCGAGTTCATCAAAAATTCAAATCGCATACTTTTAAACTATAAGCTTAGCGATAATAATGGTTCGGGAGACAAAACAGTGAACTTAAAAAATATGACCATCATATGAAGCAGAATAACAGAAGGAAAAAAATATATCTAGGTTCATTCTCGCCATACCGATGTTTCAAATCGGAATGTAATGCACAATTTGTACTGCTGGCGAGGTAGGAAATGAACATCACTTTTGTTTTAAACTAACGGTGGAAACGAGGTAAAAAATGCAATTTCGTAGAAATGGGGAAGAGAGGAGTCCTGACATGCAATTTTCCGAGTGATGAATGGGAAAGGTAAACAAATACACGTGCCTCTCGTAGCCACGGTTGTTATGTATTAGGCTGTTTAGTTTGCTCTCGTTTAAATACAACCGGCAATTAATATTCCTTTCAGGTGACCCTGTATGTTCGAACGGGAATGTGTAGAGAAAGGTTATGATAGAAAATATGGAGGGATGCGGACACATGTTTTAAATCGATGATGTTTTAAACGACATATACGCGCAGTTAAATACAGGAAACTCAAAATCCGAGCAAAACCATGAGGTACGTTTCATGCCACAAAATGAAAATTGTTTTCAAAAGTTAGCCTCTTCAAATCATTCATTCTAATTGACGTGCTCATAAACTTCCTGCATACTATAACACTTACACATAACTCAAGCGCAAGTAGTTCTTTAAGAGCCCAAGACCAGTATTACCCTGATTGACTGATGTGACCTAAGAACTATCACCTGTCTTTTTATTGACACTTCCGCCATATCATTTTTTACGCGAACTAGTTCCTCGTAAAGTATGTTGTATGTTCCGAGCACAACTCATATTCGTACACACAGATGGTTAAAAACAGGCGCTCGGATTGTTTAGCTGTTAATTTGCTCTTCCATTTTATGGTTCATTTACAGCTGAAGTATTATTTCAGTCGAATGTGAAAGCGTTTGCTAGATTTACTACAAAAATACTTCAAGTCAGAAAATGAATGGGCTTTTAACGCACATCTATATTTTCCTTCCGTAGAAACGAAATCAAATATTTCTTTGATCCTAATTTTAAATCTGGGCTGTTGACATTTGGTTAATCATTGGAAGACTTAAATCTTACATGATTTGACTACTAGTAGCGGTAGTTAAAGAAATAGCAGTAGCACCATCAACAGACGCAGTGGCATTAACAGTGTTATTATGATGGCCATTAAAAAAGGATTTTTTTTTACAGGATTATACTGGATTTTGAAAAAAATTAACTCACCCCCATCCCGCATATTGATTCTGAAACTGTCAATGTTTCTTTATACTTCTAACGATGATGATGATGATGATGATGATGATGACGATGATGACGATGATGATGATAATTAAGGTTTTCGGCCAGGTGAATGGTGTAATGATCAGATTGACGATTTTTCTCTGATGTATTTCGCTTTGACGTTCTGTCAATTAATTAGGTGAAAAGCATGCTATCAAACCAGACTAGATCAGAAGACATAAAGAAGATAACATTCTTTACAAATTAAATTACACCATCTGTCACCTTAAGCCACCTATATCAGATTCTTGAATTCCATTATGTCATCAATATCGATGTAAATAAAGGGATACCGAATTTGTACATGCACGCCTTTGTTATCAAAAGGTTATATCATTATTATTTCATTCACCCTTTCCAGAGTTTTTACACATAAAAGTTAAAAATACACGAACTTGCGTGATTTTAGATGTCTTTGTTAAAAAGTGCGACAGATGTTAGGTACAACATAAAAGCAGTCGAAAACGCGTCGTCATTCGAGCGTAACCACGGCTGTAATGGAGGTAGCATGATTTGGCCCTAGGTATAGAATTTCGGTATGATTGTACATTAAATATTTATAAACATACATGTGCGAGTCGCGTGTGAGACATCAAATAAAGAGAATGGTTTAAAAACGATAATAATCTTATTATTGAACATCTGGTAGTGATTGATTCAACATATCTGTAAGCTCACCCTGTAATAAGGAAGGGCATAGACATTTATTATTTTGGAAAAGACTACATGTTACACGATGATAAAACACCATTAGTAGCCTATTAGAAATGATCTTGTTCATGTGTCAACACCTTCTACGATTGATGATTATCACTGATTTACCCTGATAATAAGGATATGCCATCACCATTTTGACCCAGATTCTGGTTGTGAAAAACACGAAAACACAATAAAACAAGCACTACATGGCGCCCCGGTGGTGTGACCCGTAACAGGGTTCCTTTCTGTCCCAATCCGACCCCAAGATTGAAAACCCCAAAATTTCCTTTGTTGAACCAGTGGCAGACGAGTTTGAGTGTTTCTAACACAGTAGCAGCCGACAAAATGTTTAGCGGACGAGAGTAAACAGCTGGTTTTGTCGTCTGCATTCAGCTTTTTACATCTGTCACAAAAACCGCCAAAAACTGAAAAACACTTTATTTCAATATTTTGATGAAATCGAGAATAAGTTCAGTTTGTAAAGCGTTTCAATGATTTTAATGTAAAAAGATTATCTTCGAGTTATGGCAGCTATAAACATAAGAAGTTTCGACGAGTTTTTTAAGTTCTAATGAGAATATATTTATAATTAATAGTCTTCAAAATCGTAGATGATATCTTTATGAAACCCAACAGGACAACAGCCACTACCACCACCAGCAACAACAACAGGACGACAGCCACTACCACCACCAGCAACAACAACAGGACGACAGCCACTACCACCACCAGCAACAACAACAGGACGACAGCCACTACCACCACCAGCAACAACAACAGGACGACAGCCTCTACCACCACCAGCAACAACAACAGGACGACAGCCACTACCACCACCAGCAACAACAACAGGACGACAGCCACTACCACCACCAGCAACAACAACAGGACGACAGCCACTACCACCACCAGCAACAACAGTGGATCCAACAACAACAAAATCCTCGACGATTTATTTCATCATTAATTATAAAACATGACTTCAATCTGTACCATGTTTTATATGTATTTATTCAGTTATATGATCAATCGCCGGCCACATTTCCGTCCCATTGTCGAGGCGCAGTAGGATTTTTGTGAAATTTGGTGAAATTGCCTTTTCTTCTCTCATGTTTAAAGCACATCCCTTCAATCAACCTTGTCCCAAATAAAGTCAAATTGAAATCCTCTATTTGTACATGAAGTAAAAATCTGTATAACCCGAGGGTATTTTAAATGACAAACCAGTCGTTTTTATAAGATGAAACTAGATTAAATAAAATTTCGAGATTTCAAGTGATCATATCGCTACTTTATCATTTAAAACGGGTATATATTTCTATAAGGTGTTTATAAATGGTAACGAGCAGGAAAATGAGAAGTTGTGTAATTAAAAGTCAGAACGTTTACCATGTTAACATAAAAACAAAGTGACCACAAACAGACACATGTACAATTCATATACGAAGATTAAAAATAATTGTTTAAAAAAGAATTTTTTTTATCATAAGGGTTAACAATCACTTTGTTTTGTAATTGCATCACAGTGAAACAGTGAACCATTTCTACTATGGTAAGCAAACGACGTTAAGTTGTATTTAAATACGCACTCGGTGGGTTATCTATTTAAATATTTGAACTAAAAATCATTATGTTCGATACACCTCCCACATTAGCACATTCGGTACGGACAAAGAGTATTGTTGACAAATCATTCAACTTATTGCAATTCTAGTATTACGTGTTAATAATTCAACAACCCATGAATCGGACGAAATGGACGTGGACTATGCGAGCGGGCCTGCATTATTGATAACTTCATATTGACATAATAATGTACGATTGGCAGCATCAATTCTGTTGGAAAGATATTGATTATAACCAGACGACCATGATGTCACCAACATCAGTTCATGGCATTTCCTGTTTGGTGTTTTTTTTACGTTTTAATTGAATTTTTCGATTTGAATTTCACATACTGAATAACTTGTTGATTAATTCCATGAGATCTAAGAGTGTAGTATGGTGAAGTTGGCATTCACTTGCAACACGAAATGAACAAAATAAGCAAGCAAAGAAAGGCGAGTAGCTACAGGGTGCGTTGAAATCATCAAGTTGTTGAGGGATGGCGAATGTTACGTGTGGCGAGTATCTACATGGTGCGCGTGTGTAAGTTAGCCAATAACCTAAACATTGTCATGATACTAAGTAATGTGAATTTCCGACCAATCTCCCCACCTGTTTAGATTTCCTGACCCCCTACCCCATACCATAGGAACTTTCACTCAAGTATCGTTTCTATACATCATATCGGTACAACCTGTTTGAACACTCTGATAGCCTATGTTTGACGTCCCCTATCTCATGTTGCAATCTTTACAATGTCTTTTCCATTTCATCATATTCTCTACGTATTCATAGCCAGCCAGGCTTATGAGCAAACCTTTGACGAGCTAATCAGTAGAGATCTTGTTAAGATAGTCGCTATCTTTGATACCTGTTGATTATATGGGGAATAACTTATCATGGTAAATAGAAAATAAACACTCTAATATGACATACACGATTAGCGATGTTTAATGGTTCAGCACGAAGTAACAAACATGGCAACAGTTGTGACCAACTCTTAGGCGACGTGTGATGAGCGCGAAACGGACCTGAGAATTTGGACAAAAATAGCCATACCTGGCCTACTGTTTTCTTCAACGTGAAATCACTGTAAAAGGAACAGACGGACATTTTCGAAAGTTCTATTATATATTTTATAAACTTAAAGAAACTGTGTGCATGAGATCTCTAAGTGAAACTCGTCCTTCAAACTGTGTCTTTACGACAGTCAAGTACATAAATAATTATACAATAGTGTTTCTAATTCAATGAGAAAGACATCTAAAGCGGTGATTTTCGATTTACAACTTTAAAAAACGAACTTTTAAAATCAAATTCTATGCTTCATTCCTGTCACAGTTTAAGGGTCAATTAGGGTTCAGTGTTGATTTAAAAGTGGGAGGCATTAACCATTTGGGATGCTGATGACACACATTTAACACAAACAGGGGTCTGACAAAGGGGCTCCGGTGATTTCCCCGACCATCATACAAATTAAGAGATTTAAATTGGGGCCCAAACTCGCTCGGTTAGACGTTTCGATTCAGTTATCAAATCTGACTCTTTTGTGTAGTTTTGATAATCGAACTCAGGGTTTAACAAAGAGATTTAAAGTTAGCAAAGAAAAATGAATAGTGAGGTTTAAAGTCCTAAATGGTGTGTGTGTGTTGTCTTGCGAATTTACAACGATATCCTATAATTTAAAGGGGGCCCTGTGGTATATTGTAAGGCCGAACCAGATGCTTTATATGACATACCGAAGTAGGACTAGTATAAGCAGGCTACATCTTAGTAGAATATACAGCATCCACATGTTCAACCAACAGTTTTAATAAACGTTTTTCAGCATGTTTAAGCCTCCCAAACACAATACACGGAAGCCAAAGCATACACTGCGTTTGTAATTCAATCTGGCGCAGCCTTGTTGGCTTATCAGGAACGACACGGAACACTTGTTAGGCTGGTTCACGCCTTATGAACTAGTTAATTGTCGGGTTTACACCCACTTACATACTAAACTTAAATACAACGTAACAAAGTCATATAGGTATATAACCTATAATAAGATATTATAAAATTGTGTATAAGACAATGACTTTCATAGGACCTCTGCCATATACGATGTAGGTTTATAACCCCAAAACCCATGATTACAAGAGACCACCGTTTAGTAAACACTGTGGCCGTGTCGTCGAGAATCACGAGAGCGATTGAAAATATCCCCTGGTTTAGTGAAACTCTCTTCGTTACAAGTCCTTTGAAAGTTTAACATTATGCCAAAAAGACGCTTTTTTTGGAAGAAAGGATGGCCATACAGAGCTAGACAAAGGAGCTTTCATAGAACTGACTACAAGTACATGGAGTGGTTTTGACGATATCATCGGTCTTTGAAAAAACAACGGACGCATGAAGGCTTATGGACAATCTCTCAGAACTCAGCAGCTCGGAAATGCGGACATGTGACCGGTCTATGCAGCGGAAGCTGACTACATGCAGAGTTGACGAGCAGATGTAAACAATTCTACATTGAAAACTTTACTTTGGCAATTGAATATGATAACTAGTACTTCTTGTATTCAAAACTTCTAGCCATGCTTGTATAACAGTAGTGACATGTTTTCACTATTTTATCCAAAATATCCTTGATGTATAAAATATATATTGCAATGCAAGTAAAATATGATTGGTTTTGTCAGGCATGGAAAATGCTTTTAAAGATACCTGATTGTACCCCAATGTCTAAAAAGGGGTATCGTTCTTGGTGAATTGAAACTGCAAATGAACGGAATTTGGCACGTGCAATTTAACCTCACGGAACAATGAGAGCGAAAGCAAATGTTTTCTGTGATAAGACAAATTAGCGGCAGATAAGAATACCTGAACTCAAAGAACCGGTAGTTTGCTTGAGAGCAAGTGTATATCTTATATTATTCATCATAAGAAGGCATTTTATATGCACAATGTACGATATAATGAGGTAAAGTGCAGTGTTATGTATATTCTGTCTGATGAAACATGCACAGAATCAAGCTTACAGTCATTTGTATAGAAGATCGAGTTGGAGGCAAGGAATTACTTAAAACAATGCGTATAAGTATTGTCGCTAATACCACTACTAAGTACAAAAGCATAGATCACTTCTAGACACAGAATACCTATCATAATTTGATTGTGTTTTTAACTTGAATCCCCAAAATGCACGTATTTTAACCCAATAAATTAAAACATCAATCAACAGATGATCGTCTGCCAGGAAATGTTGTAAATATATCCCTATAGAAACGCGAATCAAGATGAGAGTTGTATGTTTTGTCATGGTATTGATTAGTCTGCTAGAATTTTATAACTATTTCTGCCAGTTTGATGGGGGATGTGGTTATATTGTTATTGATTTGTAAATAATTAGTCCTCCATATACGGCTGTCAGTGCATTATTAGCCAGTGAATTATATGACGTCAGTAGCTTACAGAGCTGCAAACCATCAAGGTCTATATGGACGTACACCAGTACTTACAGTTACGGTCCAACTTCGAAACCTCAATGCAATTGTAATACCAAACTATTTCCTTCAAAATGTTAGAATAAAGCAGAATAACTGTTACAAAAGAGCCAGTTTGTGTTTCCATATCGCTTGAATACCAGGTTCATTGAAAGATGAACAGTTTACTCATAGGAAACATTCAAATTATACACATATTCATTAAGTCTGAACAGCTTAATAACTTAAAGTCAACACAAACATTTGAAATAAACCACATACACAATAACAATATGTTACTACTATTTAGTATTATATCTTTACACGATGCCGAGTTTTCAATTTGCTTCAATTTCTACAAAAATGAAATATTTGACTCACCGTCTCCTGCTACCATGTTGATTTCTGTTGGTGAAAGTAAGTGCGAAATCACAGAAATAAAATGTGCAACCACAAAAAGTAGTAACAACTCGTACAACACTCTTTATATACGACGATATATGTATATAAACAAAACTAGCACACTTCTTTCCCGCTTTCCTTAGTCACTAAAGTGCAAAACAGTCAACACTATTTTCGAGTATATACTAATAAAAACTTTAGTGTACTTTTTGTAACAACAGATTCACTCTTTCGTGATAACTTATTATAAATATATTGAATATTAGTTAAATAATTTCACAACAAAGTCACTCGACAACACCTAGAACAGCGAGAATATCACATACACTAAAAGAGTGCCATCTCAAAGATGAAGCCCTAAAAGAAATTTCCCAATATTTATAGCCAAGTAGGCAGCTGATTTTACCCAACGGTAGCAGACGAATTTGCAATTCTCATGATTTGCTTTTCACACGGAACGAACCACTACGCGAGTGGTGGAACAGCGCGGTTAACCAATCAGATGCGGGATTCGATATGCTCTGGCGCGCTTGATTAAATAGCGATAACTACAAGCGAACAAAGGGCCGGAAAAGGGTCCCATATGTCCCTATTTTAGAAATGGGATCGCCCGCAGAAAGTACAAAGGGAGAGAAGAGGATATTAGAATATCGCGGGCAGATGCGAGACCTACGGAATAATTTATTATAATTAGCTTGCTCCAATTATCGTTTAAATGAAAGTGATTATTTGTACACATGTGGCAGACGACGATTTTGCTGATGAAAGAAAAATCAAAATGATATCGACGTTGTATTTTCCCAAATCATTTATCATCGATGATTTCAAAAACTAAAATATTATCATTACAGCGTTATGAAACTATACGGCCTTCAGTTAGCCAATATAACAATATAACCATGTTTGTCCTCCGCTTCTGAAGCTCCCTGTATTTTGGTACGTAATTAAAAACCACGACAATAACTTCACTAATATCAGAAAATGTGAACTGAATATTATCCATATACAACATTTATTCTAGTACAATTCTAAATTTATTCTATGTGCCATAACACAATACAAAATTACGATATTGAAAACTACTTGAAATGAAAACATTATCTTTGTAAACTTAATATTAAAGTCTTAATAATAAATGTAGCACTTAACTCAAGACACATAAAAGGATTGGCTTTGTAATGGTATATTCGTCACTATAATTTAAACACATCAATATAACAATTGACTTCAAAGATTTTCCTGCATGTTCATTGCAATATTAGAAATTTGATTATAATCTCGAAGCAAATGCAAACAACCTTCTGCTGCTGCTGTTGTTGTTGTTTTCAGAAGAGCTCAATTATTATTTATACTGTAGTTTTGGGCCTGCTGTATATGTGCATGTTGTGTTTGGCAACACGTGAACCAAGTAACATTTGAATGTCTTAGAGAGTTTTGGGTTATTGGTTGTTGCGCTTCGACTATCGCCAAGGTTCAAGTTGTTGCGCGTCGACCATGGCCAAGGTTCGAGTTGTTGCACGACGACCATCGCCAGGTTCCAGTTGATGCGCGTCGACCATGGCCGATGTTCCAGTTGTTGCGCGTCGACCATTGCCAAGGTTCTAGTTATTGCGCGCCGACCATTGCCAAGGTTCTAGTTGTTGCGCGTCGACCATGGCCAAGGTTCCAGTTGTTGCGCGTCGACCATGGCCGATGTTCCAGTTGATGCGCGTCGACCATGGCCGATGTTCCAGTTGTTGCACGTCGACCATTGCCAAGGTTCCAGTTATTGCGCGCCGACCATTGCCAAGGTTCTTATTTTTGCGCGTCGACCATGGCCAAGGTTCCAGTTGTTGCGCGTCGACCATGGCCGATGTTCCAGTTGTTGCGCGTCGACCATGGCCGATGTTCCAGTTGTTGCGCGACGACCATCGCCAGGTTCCAGTTCTTGCGCGTCGACCATGGCCGATGTTCCAGTTGTTGCGCGCCGACCATGGCCAAGGTTCATGTAGTTGCGCGTCGACCATCGCCAAGGATCTAGTTGTTGCGCGTCGACCATCGCCAAGGTTCTAAATGTGCGGGTCGACCATTGCGGCAGTTCTTATTTTTGCGCGTCGACCATCGCCAAGGATCTAGTTGTTGCGCGCCGACAATCGCCAAGGATTTAGTTGTTGCGCACCGACCATCGCCAAGGATCTAGTTGTTGCGCGTCGACCATCGCCAGATTCCAGTTGTTGCGCGACGACCATGGCCAAGGTTCCAGTTGGCCAAGGTTCTTGTTGTTGCGCGTCGACCACGGCCAAGGTTCTAGTTGTTGCGCGTCGATCATGACCGACAGATAACGACATTACCTTGAAACATCTCCGTTAAACAGCCTCATGCAATAAGTAACCAAAGTTTTATAAGACAACTGAACACACCTGTACGCTATTGAACGTGAGGCCACACCAATCTAATGTTTATATGCGTATTTTGGAACGGTTTTTCGACAAAGAAAAATTGAGACTTGTGACTTAAGAAATGTTGTTAAAACGTTATTTTCGTCCAAAAACATTTTTGCTCAATTTCGATGCAACATTGCTTCGAAGGAGAGCGAGCGTTTGGGAAATTATGTATGTAAAAATATGGGTTTTTTATGCGAAAAACGTTTTGAGAATAGAATCAGTCGGTTAAAACTTATAGTTATTGGCAATTTCCTTTAAAAACAACAACAACAACAAAAACACGTTCGGTTGATCCGGTGAACCACGGAGATATAAACACATGCGTAGATCTGTCGAACGAAACATGATTTCGGTGTGACCTTAAATGTTATAATTTGAACGCAAAGAAAATAATGATAACAATAATGAATAATAACACTACTGACGTTAATTATACTTGACTGCAAATGAAATAAAATACTGCAAACAAATCACCGAAAAAATGAAAATAGACAAAAGTGCTTTGAAATGAAGCTGAACCAAAATTGTGCCGATGACGATGTCCACAAGCGGCTTACCGTGTTTTGTAGGGTCGCGTTCTAAAAAGTAAAATGAATATTAGATCTCTTGTGGATATAAAATACGAGACCAACAGTAACAGATGGACTCCGACAGTTTCTAGATTGGTTTTAGACAATGGCTAAATACCTTCATCACTTAAGTTAATCAATATTCATAACATATATTCTAAATACTTCACGCATGTGATGTTAATTATGACTCTGAATGTGATTTAGTTTTTATATAATTTTAATATTCACAAAGTTTTATGTTTTATGTTTTACTCGCAAGTTAACATAAACAAATATATATTTTTTAATTATATATAATTATATGCACATACACATCATGTGAGGGCTTTTTTTTCTCTTCGTCAACATTATATTCATAGAAAAAATGTTTTGTGAAAGTTTCGTCCAACAGAGTAGATGTACATGTCATCGCCGATGCGTGTTCACTCCGCGAAAAGACCATCAACGAAAATGTGAACTTTTTACTGAGGATCTTATTTGGCACCGCATTACACAAAAAGCAAATCGATGGTTGGTAAACACAGGAATGAGATTACCAGCCTCCCCACCATTATTTGTCATTCAATATTGGTCATTATTAAATGGGCAATATTTTTCCACACTGAGGTAACCATATCAAATAAAAGCCGTTTTGTTTTGTTTAAGATTTTTGCCAATACAGCGTAGTATTCTGCAGTCAGATAAAGCCTTTATTTGTTCAGTATAGATTAATAACCTAAAAATGTCTAAAGTATTGATTTACATCCAAAATAATCAGAATTTCGCAAATAATGTCATCACCTATCGGCGCGTGCCATGCGGTTGACTTGTCTACATGAATCCCGTTGATTGGTGTCAACCAGGCGTTTGGGTGATATTGATCACAAGTCTCCTGCCTTGGACGCACCTGTCGATTTTTCGAATAATGGATTTTGACAGAATGTATCCGAAATTGCGTAACTCACGATATTATCAGTATCTCTTCGATAAATACCGATAATTGCCCGTAGTTTAGGCTCAGATGGTTATTATGTTTGACCACACTCTTTGGTCAATGACAGCTAATGAGAGCAGAGCAGTTTCACACGAATACTGTGAAATTTTATTTCAACAGACAGCCAACAAAGAAACAAACACGAGTTATTCGTCAGGTTAGTCGGATGCCATTAGAAAATACCCCTTTACTACAGGACGCATCTTTTCTAACATAATCACGCTCGTCCCCAGAAAACCTCTGAATGGTTCAATGCGAAAAACGTGGCTAGATATTAACATAAAACACACCAACGTTCGAACAACCGAAACTGACTTATAAATTATTCATGGCCCTTGCAACACAACATGCTAGTTTGGATATTATATTATTCTACCTTATTTATAAAAAAAAAACACAATGTCGGAAAATTTAACTGTAACGGAGGATGACGATATTCTTGTTTAAATTATGTCGTATTTTCTTTATTATTGGCAAGCTCTTCTGCATTCCAGAATCGTGCATCAGCCTCACAATGCATTGCATGACAACACCAGGCTCTGACAGATGGTCGGCCACGCAGCTACGACACAAGGCCCGCCTAGGCTTACAATCGATCCGTATATGGAATCCCTTAAATATCTTTCAGCTTGTCCCCCCGTCTTTGAAGTGACCCAATATCCTCGAATGACCTGGCATGAACTCTCTAATAACGGTAAATGAACCTAACAGTTCTGCGGGGATTTGAAGATTTAAGCGAGGTCCTTTGTTTTGGGTGCTGGCTGTAGAAGCGGGTATAATCATGATCTTATTGAGTTATTTCGGGCATGGAGTTTTGTTCGTAGAAACGGAAATGAGCACGTGACGGGCGCGTGGCGTGATTCGTATGTCCACCAAAATTAATCAACTTGACTAAAGCAGGCGTCATGCATCATAGGCCGACGTCCCCAAGTGACTTTAAAATACTGTCCATGCTGTAGACATAGTGGTTTTTAGACCCTTAAAAATCTAAACGGTTCACATGAGGTTTCATAGCTATTTAATCAGACGAAGTAAGAAGCGCTAATGTAAACACTGACGTATGAAGCGCTATTGCGAGCACTGACGTATGAAGCGCTATTGCGAACACTGACGTATGAAGCGCTATTGTGAACACTGACGTAGGAAGCGCTAATGTGAACACTGACGTATGAAGCGCTATTGTGAACACTGATGTATGAAGCGCTACTATGAAAACTGATATTTGAAAAGCTTCTGTAAACACTGACATATGAAGCGCTACTATGAACACTGACATATGAAACGCTACTGTGAACACTGACGTATGAAGCGCTACTGTGAACACTGACATATGAAGCGCTACTGTGAACACTGACGTATGAAGCGCTACTGTGAACACTGACGTATGAAGCGCTACTGTGAACACTGACGTATGAATCGCTACTGTGAACACTGACATATGAAGCGCTATTATGAACACTGACATATGAAGCGCTACTGTGAACACTGACATATGAAGCGCTACTGTGAACACTGACATATGAAGTGCTACTGTGAACACTGACATATGAAGCGCTACTATGAACACTTACATATGAAGCGCTACTGTGAACACTGACATATGAAGCGCTACTGTGAACACTGACATATGAAGCGCTACTGTGAACACTGACGTATGCAGAGCTACTGTGAACATTATTGTATAAAGAGTAACTGTTAACAATGCCGGGTGTAGCACTTCTGTGAACACTGACGTATGAAGCGCTACTGTGAATACTGATGCATGAAGATGTGAACACTGACGTTTAAAGTGCTACTGTGAACACTGACGTATGAAGCGCTATTGTGAACAAGGGCGTATGTGGCACTACTGTGAACACTGACGAATGCAGTGCTACTGTGAACACTGACGAATGCAGCGCTACTGTGAACACTGACGTAAGAAGAGCTAGTGTGAACACTGCCGTATGAAGAGTTACTGTGAACACTGACGCTTTATTCGTAATTATGAACACTTACGTCTGAAGCGCTACTGTGAACAGTGATGTTTAAAGCGCTACTGTGAACACTGACGTGTGACGCACTACTGTGAACACTGACGTATGAAGCGGTATTGTGGACACTTCAGATTTTGAAACATATCATTTTATGAATTATATATTATGGAAGTGAATATACATGTAGGGTGAAACACAGTTGAACTAGTTTGACCGGAGTTACCACTCAACTGTATTTCTTTGTTTCTTTTCGTTTTCATGTACTCAGTTGTGCTCAACAATTTAAGGAGTTAAATTGAATTGAATTTATAAGCTAGTGAAAAGAAAACATGGCGTCAATAAAGGCCGCAAAATTCGCGTAAAACATTCGACAATCACGGTAATAACGATACACCTAGAACCCTTTTTCGTAAGCTTCAGTCGCAATGTTTGAAGTTAAATCTAGAACATGGAAGACTCTAGACAATGCTTGTCGGACAATTCATTATTTCTTTAATGTGCCATTCCGTTTTTCTTTTCAATTCTTTTGTTTTTTAATCCCCAGATCTTGAAATCACGTGACCTATTCCCGTGGATCGTGAAGCTATTTCTATATCGTGTGGCTTCCAAGGGACATTCTTACAGATTTTCTGTGATTTATGGCCAGCAAAATGAAACTATATTGGCAATATTGTCCCACTAAATATTGTGTTTCTTCGAAAAAAGAAAAGAAATCGGAGTATAGAATAAAAGTGAGATTTTTGAACAAACCAGGGACATTGTAGACCTGAGTTTGTTTTAAAAGAGAGGCCGTATCTGACTCTGGTTATACTTAGAACTAAATATGTGTCACACTTGTATTATGCATTATAATATACTATGTTGATTTGCTATATTTCTTTAATGTGTTGTCAAAAGAACATAAAAAAATATGATTTACTTCAAATAAAATAGTTTTTTTCCAGATTTAACGAGCATCGGATTGTGCTAATGTAGAAGCCTAGAGATGTTGAATGTGTCAAATACAGAGATTCTTACTGTAATGAAATCCCCTCTCCATCTCTGCTTGGAAATAAAATCCCTAATTGGAATTTTCTGGTTGTCTTGGTAACGGATGTTAACAGCTGTTGGCGTCTTTAAACAGACAAAAAACTGTTTAAGAATCGTTTAGAAATACGCCGGAAACGAAAGAGCATGCTTGGAGACATTTAATGTTTTTGAAAGTCTTAAATGACATGTTTTAATGGCAAAAAAGCATCGCGTGTACGTATATTGAAGGCAATGACTTGCTGGTAGATGGTATCTAACCCCTGGAATCTCAGAAAAAGGGTGAATATTAGTCGAACACGTAAAGGATATTTAATCAAATCAGCTGAAAGCACGTGGGGAAATTCATTAACAGATCACCTGAGTCATGCTTTAATGAATAACTGATTAACACTTCACCGACAATTTATTGATCGACCCTCACCCTCCAAAAACAAAGAGAAATGGGTAAATGGATCCATTTTTATGACATCCCACCATGCCTTTGATCAGGAGAAATCACCTGTAAAATTTGCCTGCTTTATTTTGATTTGTCGTCTGCCTCTCGATGTAGCAACACACACACACCTTTTGACATTGTCGTCTGCGAGACCAATACAAGGACATAAACTTCAGGTCGCAACCATCTTTTATTTGGAGAGCTAGACGAGAGATAAATCAATGTTTATTAACTTAATTCCTTTCAAACTCGTTTTAAGCGTGGTTTAATTTCATTTACGTGATCCCTGGCGCGTGCTGAGCACGCGGCAATGATCTACCTGCAAGCGCCTGAATAAGATAACAACTTTCACCTGAGTGACGCTGATTACTCAACTGTGAGTTCTTATATCAGTAACGATGAAATTTAAATGCGTGTCAAAAGGTTGAATACCATTTGCGGCTCGTTGACTGTGTATTGTATATTTCATGTTGTGGCACGTGGTCTTCTAGTATTTATTGGCATGAAAAATAGCCTGGACAGTAAACGCAAATTAAAAAAAAACGAATAAAGAATTAAGGGGAGAAATAAACAGAACCTACATGAACATTAACATTATTATTTATTATTATTTATTATTATTATTATTATTATTATTATTATTATTATTATTATTATTATTATTATTAACAAAGAATCATTAACAAAGACAACATAAGTATAGTGTAGGTAACAATTTCAGATATTTCGAATATTAGCGTTACCATGTCAAATAAAAACGATAACCAAAGAAATATTCGAGCATTTCTTAAAAAATATATGATAAAGCGATGCGATTCGTTATGTGGTGATATTGTCCCCCAAAAGGGCAGGTGAGAATACCACGGGAACTAGTATCGCTGACAAACAAGGACCTCGGGGTAGCAATAACATCTGCCTGGAGTTTTATCATTGTCATTGTCAGTGAACGAGGTGTGATTTCTGGCCAGGATTGCGGCCCATTTCCGTATGCAAATAAAATCTGAACTTAAATTGAATAATGGTAGCTTTTGTTTGCCGTATAAACATACCAGGTTGTTCGCTGATAACTTTTGTAGTCGACTTTCAGAGAATGGTACTATGGAAACCAATACTTGTTAATCGTTTGTTTTAGTATTTGATGGAAACATTTTTTTTATTTAGAGTTTTGAAGTTACATCGCAATTCAACCACCTGATGACTTTTCAAATGCTAGGATGAAAGAAAATTATGACACTCATAAAACCATCCATACAATTAAAGTTCGGAACAAGATTGTAACTCTGTTTCTAATTATATTTCTGATTGTGAAAGAAAATAATTAAAGCTGACTTAAGATAAGAATATACTAGAATTATAGAAAAACCGGTATGTGACGTGAAACGATTGCTTCTAGTTAGCATGGTTTCTCCAGTGTGTTCTTTATTGGTGGACGTTTCTAATTAAATATTTCAGGCAAACTGAATTTGTCTCGTTTGTCAATCAAGAGAATTCAAGACGTCACGAGAAAACGTATTGGAATGGTTTGACTTGGTACACATGTATTGAATATAAAAGGTCGAATTTCTACGCTCTTTACCTCATTTGTGGAGAGCCATTCGGTTCATATCGTTCATTTGTAATGTGGTCGCAGGCTCTATATTAACGGCACCTGATGCTTATAAAAAACAAAGTACCAATGTTCATGGAACGTAACGATACAATGAGTCACAAGAAAACAACAATAATGAAGCGAATACACGACAAATCGAGAAGAATCATTAACAATGGTCGATAATGCCACAGTAGCGCAGATGAGAGCCGTACTGTACGAGGCTGTGTTTTTTGCGGAAAAGTTTTTTAGCGGAAAAGTATTCAATTAAACGGAAAAAATGGCCCTAAGTTCGTAAGTAGCGTTTGTTCTAAATTCGGATGTAGCGTTGTGGTCGGCGTGAAGTGTTGTGGTTTATGTGACGTGGTGTGGTTGGTGTAATGGTTGGCGTCACGTGATGTGGTTGTTGTAATGGCTGGCGTCACGTGATGTGGTTGGCTTGGCATGTTGTGGTTGGGTGACGTGTTGTGGCTGGTGTGACGTGTTATGGTTGGTGTGACGTGTTGTGGCTTGTGTGACGTGTTATGGTTTGTGTGACGTGTTGTGGTTTGGGTGACGTGTTGTGTTTGATGTGACGTGTTCTGGTTGGTATGACGTGTTGTGGTTGGTGTGACGTGTTGTGGTTGGTGTGACCTTTTGTGGTTGGGGTGACGTGTTATGGTTGGTGTGACGTGTTGTGGCTGGTGTGACGTGTAATGGTTGGTGTGACGTGTTGTGGCTGGAGTGACGTGTTGTTGCTGGTGTGACGTGTTGTGGCTGGTGTGACGTGTTGTGGCTGGTGTGACGTGATATGGTTTGTTTGAGGTGTTGTGGTTGTTGTGACGTGTTGTGGTTGGGGTGACGTGTTGTGGTTGGTGTGACGTGTTGTGGCTGGTGTGACGTGTTGTGGCTGGTGTGACGTGATATGGTTTGTTTGAGGTGTTGTGGTTATTGTGACGTGTTGTGGTTGGGGTGACGTGTTGTGGTTGGTGTGACGTGTTGTGGTTGATGTGAAGTGTTGTGGCTGGTGTGACGTGTTATGGTTTGGGTGAGGTGTTGTTAAGGTGACGTGTTGTGGTTGGTGTGACGTGTTATGGTTGGTGTGAGGTGTTGTGGTTGGTGTGGTGTGTTGTGGTTGGTGTGACGTGTTGTGGCTGGTGTGACGTGTTATGGTTGGTGTGACGTGTTGTGGCTGGTGTGACGTGTTATGGTTGGTGTGACGTGTTGTGGTTTGGGTGACGTGTTGTGTTTGATGTGACGTGTTCTGGTTGGTATGACGTGTTGTGGTTGGTGTGACGTGTTGTGGTTGGTGTGACCTTTTGTGGTTGGGGTGACGTGTTATGGTTGGTGTGACGTGTTGTGGCTGGTGTGACGTGTTATGGTTGGTATGACGTGTTGTGGTTGGGGTGACGTGTTGTTTTTGATGTGACGTGTTCTGGTTGGTATGACGTGTTGTGGTTGGTGTAACGTGTTGTGGTTGGTGTGACCTTTTGTGGTTGGGGTGACGTGTTATGGTTGGTGTGACGTCTTGTAGTTGGGGTGACGTGTTGTGGTTGGTGTGACCTTTTGTGGTTGGGGTGACGTGTTATGGTTGGTGTGACGTGTTGTGGCTGGTGTGACGTGTTATGGTTGGTGTGACGTGTTGTGGTTGGGGTGACGTGTTGTTTTTGATGTGACGTGTTCTGGTTGGTGTGACGTGTTGTGGTTGGTGTAACGTGTTGTGGTTGGTGTGACCTTTTGTGGTTGGGGTGACGTGTTATGGTTGGTGTGACGTCTTGTAGTTGGGGTGACGTGTTGTGTTTGGTGTGACGTGCTGTGGCTGGTGTGACGTGTTCTGGTTGGTATGACGTGTTGTTGTTGGTGTGACGTGTTGTGGTTGGTGTGACTTGTTGTGGTTGGGGTGACGTGTTGTTGTTGGTGTGACGTGTTATGGTTGGTGTGAGGTGTTGTGGTTGGTGTGGCGTGGTGTGGTTGGTGTGACGTGTTGTGGCTTGTGTGACGTGTTATGGTTGGTGTGACGTGTTTTGGCTGGTGTGATGTGTTATGGTTGGTGTGACGTGTTGTGGTTGTTGTAACGTGTTGTGTTTGATGTGACTAGTTCTGGTTGGTATGACGTGTTGTGGTTGGTGTGACGTGTTGTGGTTGGTGTGACCTTTTGTGGTTGGGGTGACGTGTTATGGTTGGTGTGTCGTGTTGTGGCTGGTGTGACGTGTTATGGTTGGTGTGACGTGTTGTGGTTGTTGTGACGTGTTGTGTTTGATATGACGTGTTCTGGTTGGTATGACGTGTTGTGGTTGGTGTGACGTGTTGTGGTTGGTGTGACCTTTTGTGGTTGGGGTGACGTGTTATGGTTGGTGTGACGTCTTGTAGTTGGGGTGACGTGTTGTGTTTGGTGTGACGTGTCGTGGCTGGTGTGACGTGTTCTGGTTGGTATGACGTGTTGTGGTTGGTGTGACTTGTTGTGGTTTGTGTACCATGTTGTGGTTGGGGTGACGTGTTGTTGTTGGTGTGACGTGTTGTGTTTGGTGTGACGTGTTGTGGTTGGTGTGGAGTGTTGTGGTTGGTGGGACGTGCTGTTGTTGGTGTGACTTGTTCTGGTTTGTGTGACGTGTTGTGGTTGGTGTGACTTGTTGTGGTTTGTGTACCATGTTGTGGTTGGGGTGACGTGTTGTTGTTGGTGTGACGTGTTGTGGTTGGTGTGACGTGTTGTGTTTGGTGTGACGTGTTGTGGTTGGTGTGGAGTGTTGTGGTTGGTGGGACGTGCTGTTGTTGGTGTGACTTGTTCTGGTTTGTGTGACGTGTTGTGGTTGGTGTGACGTGTTGTGTTTGGTGTGACGTGTTGTGGTTGGTGTGGAGTGTTGTGGTTGGTGGGACGTGCTGTTGTTGGTGTGACTTGTTCTGGTTTGTGTGACGTGTTGTGGTTGGTTTGACGTGTTGTGGTTGTTGTGACGTGTTGTGCTTGTTGTGACGTGTTGTGGTTGGTGTGATGTGTACTGGTTGGTGTGAGGTATTGTAGTTGGTGTGACGTGTTGTGGTTGGTGTGACGTGTTGTGGTTGGTATGACGTGTTATAGTTGGTGTGACGTGTTGTGGTTGGTGTGACGTGTTGTGGTTGGTGTGACTTGTTGTGGTGTGTGACGTGTTATGGTTGGTGTGACGTGTTGTGGTTGGTGTGACGTGTTGTGGTTTGTGTTACGTGTAGTGGTTGGGGTGACTTGTTGCGGTTGGTGTGACGTGTTGTGGTTGGTGTGACGTGTTGTGGTTGGTATGACGTGTTGTAGTTGGTGTGTCGTTTTGTGGTTGGTGTGACGTGTTGTGTTTGGTGTGACGTGTAGTGGTTGGGGTGACTTGTTTCTGTTGGTGTGACGTGTTGTGGTTGGTATGACGTGTTGTAGTTGGTGTGACGTGTTGTGGTTGGTGTGACGTGATGTGGTTGGTGTGACGTGTAGTGGTTGGGGTGACTTGTTGCCCATGGTGTGACGTGTTGTGGTTGGTGTGACGTGTTGTGGTTGGTATGACGTGTTGTAGTTGGTGTGACGTGTTGTGGTTGGTGTGACGTGTTGTGTTTGGTGTGACGTGTTGTGGTGTGTGACGTGTTATGGTTGGTGTAACGTGTTGTGGTAAGTGTGACGTGTTGTGGTTGGTGTGACGTGTAGTGGTTGGGGTGACGTGTTGCTGATGGTGTGACGTGTTGTGTTTGGTGTGAGGTGTTGTGGTTGGTGTGACGTGTTGTGGTTGGTGTGACGTGTTGCGGTTGGTGTGACGTGTTGGGATTGACGTGTTGTTGTTTGTGAGACTCGTTTTGTCCTGTGGTGACGTGTTTGGTCTTCCGTTTCGTTTCCGAAAGAGGAAAATCGGTTTTGTATCCGAAAGTATTGTAACTCGGTATTATTTACAATAGAGATACAACTCGTGTTTGGTAGTTTTTCCGGATGGGGGTATTCGTTATTGTTTCCTGTAGGTAGTATTCGGTAATGTTTACGAACGGGGTTGTTCGGTATTGTATCCGGAAGGGGAAATTCGGTATTGTAGTCGAAAAAGAGTATTCGGTATTGTAACTGGAGGGAGTATTCGGTATGGTAACTGTAGGGGAGTATTCGGTATTGTAACTGGAAAGGAGTATTCGGTATTGCAACCGGAAGGAAGTATTCGGTATTGTAACTGTAGGGGAGTATTCGGTATTGTAACGGGAAGGGAGTATTCGGTATTGTAACTGTAGGGGAGTATTCGGTATTGTAACTGGAAAGGAGTATTCGGTATTGCAACCGGATCGAAGTATTCGGTATTGTAACTGGAAGGGAGTATTCGGTATTGTAACCGGAAGGCAGTATTCGGTATTGTCACTGGAAAGGAGTTTTCGGTATTGTAACCGGAAGGGAGTATTCGGTATTGTAACTGGAAAGGAGTATTCGGTTTTGTTACTGGAAGGGAGTATTCGGTATTATAATTGAAAGGGAGTATTCGGTATTGTAACTGGAAATGAGTATTCGGTTTTGTTACTGGAAGGGAGTATTCGGTATTATAATTGAAAGGGAGTATTCGGTATTGTAACTGGAAGGGAGTATTCTGTATTGTAACTGGAAGGGAGCTTTCGGCATTGTAACCGGAAGGGAGTTGGTGGTTTTGTATCGGAATGGACTGATCTGTATCACGGTGCGTATCCATATCGGTACCCTCTTTGCGAAATCTACTGAAAAGGTACCCTTTTTGCACATGCACCGGTCATTCTCTGCTGAAAACAAATCGGCGATGGACAACAATCCAGTTAATGTTCATTCTACTAATGAAAGGTGTGTCATGTGCAAAAGAAGTATACCACGAAACACTAGAATGTTACAGCTATGTCTTTTTTTGTAATGTGCCCATTTTTCAATTACTCCACAATAAGCTACACAATGTCGAAAAGTCTTGCCTCGCCCACCGCCTCTGCATGTTCTGTGGGCTTAAATGAACCACTGGTTTGATTATGTACACACCATAAATATTGCATGTATTCATTTATGTATCATATTTATACAAATTGCAATAATTTGTCAAAAACATATGTAAAATTCAATAAAAACTCCCTACTTTCGGTTGCACAGCGGCACGGGTAACCTCTTTGCTATTATTTTTTTTTATATCACAGGTTACCTCTCTATTAACGGAAACTTGCTTACGGCTATCAGTCGAAGCAATTGACGAAACTCAGCATGTTTACCGGCGTGTTCTAAGTTTGTTAGAATTGCTGGAAGTAATTTAGTCATTTCCTTGCAAAGCCACTCTACTATGAAAAAATGTGGCAGAATATATAATTATCGGATTACTGGTTTATGCAATTACCTTTGTATTTTTATACGTGTATGTTTTCTTGCACGTGCATCACGATGCAGTTGGATGTTCCTTTTCCCCAGAATCTCTTTAAAGCCCAGGGATATTCGAACAAACCTGAGTATGTCAGTACAGCTATGTACGACTGATGAATACATGTATAGACACTTTGCACGATCATCCACATACTCGTGTGTGATGCAGATAGCAAATTGTGCGCTATAGACAAAGTATAAATGTGTAAAATATACACCGACAACATCGTGAAAAACGCTCTAAACGTGTAGTTAACACGTATACGTACACTTGCAAGAAGCATTTCTAATCTCCCCATAACTCCTATTTACTTCGCGAAACATCTGTACATTTTTCGCCGCAAAATTAAAACCACTCGAAGCATAAATGGTTGTACATCAACTGTTGACTCCAATAGGGATGGTGCCATTCTGCGATAGAATTGTCCTCAGTCACTTTCACGTTGTCATGGCAATGCAATCACATTAGAAAATTCCACAACACATAGTGATGCGCTCCTCCGGAGATAATTAATTAGGTTGAAATAAAAAGGCGTAATTTCAGTAGCGTTTATCATTAGCAAAAAATCAGTTTATAACTTAGATAAGAGCGCATGGAAACTGCTCTAAATTATGTATTGATTTCTGGTTTCCAATAAAACTTTTCAAAGAGAAACTTGATACGTAGATTTGTCAGGTTTTATTGTGTAATTACTTTACGTGCGTGATTGCATGGAAACATGCAACGGTTCTCCGATTGTTTTTTTTTTCATCAAAGTTACTTTTATTTGAGTCAGTTGCTATCTCAATATTAAAGTATTTTCATAAAATGACAATAAAAAAGTGTTTTTTTTGTGAGAACAAAATTTGAATAATTGTCTTTGTTTTATGCAAGTACAAGATACCTAATCTTATCAGCAGTTGACAGAAGATGCATTCTCAAAGATACCGCACATTCAATGCGCAGGTGTTCGCTGAACTTACAGGTACCGTTGTTTACGTTTTCTCTGAGAGAGGGCATTAAAATGCTACGGCAAAGCCACATGCGAGATGCAAAATGCAGAAAATCTAATAATTACTACAGTACGCTTGAAAACCATCCCGTGTTTAAAATTTCTTTAATGATCGCTGGCTGTTTTCTTTCCGCTGCGCTAATCGATGATGACAGAAGGCATCCGACCCATTCCGGAAGTGAAAGCGCTGCACAAACAATCGCTCAGAGATTGTGAGGCGGTTTTTGCTCTTTCACGTTCCTTTGTGAAATTAGGTATTTTTAGCAAATACAATTGGCGGAAATGTCGTTCACTTCAAACTTTCGAAATTCGTAATTATTCAGGTAAAACTACTTAAAGATATAGCTTGCATATGCATAACAGAAATTCTGGAGCCTAGATGAATGAATAGAAAACTATAGTATTGTACTACCATGGATTGGTTTTATATAAAAATCACCCTATTTCTAACCAATTAAGTGTGACTTGATCCACGAAGCATCTGGCATACTGTTGACTTGACCACGGTAATACAGTTAAGTCATCAGTTAAATTATTAAACGTTCACTGTCCCAAGCATGCTATTAATACTCCCTTTCTACTATTTAATTAACATTATCATAAGGGAAGTAACTCACCGGCTCTACTTTCACTGTCCGCCGGCTTAACTTGTATCGGCCGGTTCATCTGAAAAGAGACAAAGACTTATATGAACAGAACGTCCATCCAATTATAACGAACTGAAAAAGACAGTGTATAAGGGGACATTGCAGGGGGCCATGTTAAGACATTAACAAAATTGGGTGTGGGGGGAGGAGGTGGGGAGGGGGGGATTCTCCAGTGACAAATTGTTGTACCTCGTAGTCTTCAATGCGAAATCAGTGGTATTTGAAGAATTATATATAATAGTAGTATACTATATCATTATACTATATCATCATAATGCTTTAGACACTAATTCATTCTAAACATGCACTATAGTACAGAAGATACTTGAAGCACCGCACGAGTTTAAACTAAGAACTATTAACATTCATATGCCGTAGTGATGCAGGTTTGTGTAGGTAGAATTCTTCAATTGAAAGTTTTGATGTATTCAGGGGGCGTTTTCTTAACATACCTGCAAATGCTTTATTTACAAAAATACAGCATACGATTTTCATCAATATTTATTATCTCTATAATTCATTTAATAGGCAATAAAATAAAAAAAAGAGAGCTTCACATATGTTTCCACCATCGAGAAGAAAAGCTTAATAGCTCTTTCTAGATCGAATACACTTTTTGAAATATACGAAATGTTTACAGCTACTGTTAAAACATACACCTTTAGAAATGACACGTGAGTTGGATTCACGTTTCTGCTTAAAAGTACTCTCTAAAATACCAACATTCCATTATATGTCCATATTTTTTTCCAATCTCTGAGAAAACCTTTATTTAAGAACTCGCCAATCAACAATTTGAAGCTTTTCCGCACATGTGGGTTTCATAACATGGAAATTTAACGGTCAATTGAAAACTAGTATGGCGGATAAAATAGATAGAGTATATTTCTTCTTAGCTTTCCTCAATATTTCATTAGTTTAAGTTTCCTAGGAAATATATGGTTAAAAGAACATATATAGCTATGCAGTGTATTTCTGTATTGTTGTGGCTTCATTGTGACACTCTACGGTTTGGCCTGCACACCATTGTCTTGGCTTAGGTCCTAGCCATAATATCATTGGCACTATAGACCCTGGCCTGAACACCATTGTCTTGGCTTAGGCCCTCGCTTGAACATCATTGGCACTCTTGGCCCTGCCCTGCAAACTTTGGCTTGGCTTAGGCCCTCGTTTGAACATTATTGGCGCTCTAGGCCCAGGCCTAATCACCACTATCTTGGCTTAGGCCCTGGCTTGAACATCATTGGCACTCTATGCCCTGGCCCGAATACCATTGTCTTGGCTTAGGCCTGGCCATAATATCATTGGCACTATGGGCCCAGGCCTGAACACCACTGTCTTGGCTTAGGCCCTGGCCTGAACATCATTGGCACTCTAGGACCTGGCCTTAACACCATTGTCTTGGCTTAGGCCCTGGCCATAATAACATTGACACTGTAGGCCCAGGCATGAACACCATTGTTTTGGCTTAGGCCCTAGCCTGAACATCATTGGCACTCTAGGACCTGGCCTTAACACCGTTGTCTTGGCTTAGGCCCTGGCCATAATAACATTGGCACTATAGGCCCCGGCCTGAACACCATTGTTTTGGCTTAGGCCATAGCCTGAACATCATTGGCACTCTATGCCTGGTCTGAACACCACTGTCTTGGCTTTATGGGAACACCCGATGCCTTGGCCTGCCAACCATTGTCTTGGCTTCATGGAGTTACTCAATGCCTTGGCCCATATCTGATCAAATAATGTGCTTAGATATGCCGAACGACGCTTCCACTTCATAGGGAGCATCCCCGACCCCGACCAGAACGGACATTACATATAGTTCGGAATAGCTACGTCAGGCTGACTAGTGACGTCAGTTTGCATACTGAACCGTGCACGTGACCACGTGGCGCGGTAAAAATGTACAAAAACATATATATACCTTCAAGTGCATGTTTATTATACCTTTAAACTTAAGTTTTCTGTAATGGATTCTTCGCATTTTTGTAATAGTAATCACGGTGCAAGTGAAATTAAGTTTAATGACAGTAATGCTATTAATGCGCAGGGGGATTTTTCTCTTGCTTGTTTAATCAATTTAATTTACCAAGTTTCTCCATTTAGAAACCCCTAATGCATTTAGCTAATAGTTTAGTGGAAAGTTACAAATTCAATGTAAAATGTCGATTGTCTCCTTTAATTATAGTCTTGCATTAGTCAACGTCTCGTAAATACACATGTTTTATGCAGGAAAAACACATATCATTTCCCGACAGGTTTTCTGCACTTCGTTAGACCGGGAGTTGAGACACATGGGTATCATTTAACGATAAGCTCACATTCTCTTTTCAGCTGCTTCAACATTAAGCTCAAGTGAGATTGAAAGTAAAGCTCAAATTCCCTTTCAGCTGCTACAACGCGAAACTCAAGTGACATTAAAAGTAAAGCTCACATTCTCTTTCAGCTGTTACAACGGTAAGCTCAAGTGAGATGTAAAGTGAGGATCACATTCCCTTTCAACTGCTACAACGGTAAGCTCAAGTGAGATTGAAAGTAAAGCTCACATTCCCTTTCAGCTGCTGTAACGGTAAGCTCAAGTGACATTGAAAGTAAAGCCCACACTCTTTTTCAGCTGCTACAACGGTAAGCTCAAGTAACATTGAAAGTAAAGCTCACACTCTTCTTTTAGCTGCTACAACGGTAAGCTCAAGTAGCATTGAAAGTAAAGCTCACATTCTTCTTTCAGCTGCTACAACAGTAAGCTCAATTGAGATTGAAAGTAAAGCTCACACTCTTCTTTCAGCTGCTACAACGGTAAGTTCAAGTAGCATTGAAAGTAAAGCTCACACTCTTCTTTCAGCTGCTACAACGGTAAGCTCAAGTGACATTAAAAGTAAAGCTCACATTCTTCTTTCAGCTGCTACAACAGTAAGCTCAAGTGAGATTGAAAGTAAAGCTCACATTCCCTTTCAGCTGCTATAACGGTAAGCTTAAGTGACATTGAAGTAAAGCCCACACTCTTTTTTAGTTGCTATAACGGTAAACTCAAGTGCCATTGAAAGTAAAGCTCACATTCGCTTTCAGCTGCTACAACGGTAAACTCAAGTGTCATTGAAAGTAAAGCTCACACTCTTCTTTCAGCTGATACAACGGTAAGCTCAAGTGGCATTGAAAGTAAAGCTCACATTCCCTTTCAGCTGCTACAACGGTAAGCTCAAGTGACATTGAAAGTAAAGCTCACATTCCCTTTCAGCTGCTACAACGGTAAGCTCAAGTGACATTGAAAGTAATGCTCACATTCTTCTTTCAGCTGCTACATCTGTAAGCTCAAGTGGCATTAAAAGTAAAGCTCACATTACCTTTTAGCTGTTACAACGGTAATCTAAAGGGACACTGAAAGTAAAGCTCACATTACCTTTCAGCTGCTACAACGGTAAGCTCAAGTGGCAGTGAAAGTAAAGCTCACACTCTTCTTTCAGCTGCTACAACGGTAAGCTCAAGTGGCATTGAAAGTAAAGCTCACATTCTTCTTTCAGCTGCAACAACAGTAAGCTCAAGTGACATTAAAAGTAAAGTTCACACTCTTCTTTCAGCTGCTACAACTGAAAGCTCAAGTGGCATTGAAAGTAAAGCTCACATTCTTCTTTTAGCTGCTACAACGGTAAGCTCAAGTGGCATTGAAAGTAAAGTTCACACTCTTCTTTCAGCTGCTACAACGGTAAGCTGAAGTGGCATTGAAAGTAAAGCTCATATTCTTCATTCAGCTGCTACAACGGTAAGCTCAAGTGGCATTGAAAGTAAAGTTCACACTCTTCTTTCAGCTGCTACAACGGTAAGCTGAAGTGGCACTGAAAGTAAAGCTCATATTCTTAAATCAGCTGCTACAACGGTAAGCTCAAGTGTCATTGAAAGTAAAGCTCATATTCTTAAATCAGCTGCTACAACGGTAAGCTCAAATGACATTGAAAGTAAAGCTCATATTCTTAAATCAGCTGCTACAACGGTAAGCTCAAGTGTCATTGAAAGTAAAGCTCATATACTTAAATCAGCTGCTACAACGGTAAGCTCAAATGACATTGAAAGTAAAGCTCATATTCTTAAATCAGCTGCTACAACAGTAAGCTCAAGTGTCATTGAAAGTAAAGCTCATATACTTAAATCAGCTGCTACAACGGTAAGCACAAATGACATTGAAAGTAAAGCTCATATTCTTAAATCAGCTGCTACAACGGTAAGCTCAAGTGGCATTGAAAGTAAAGCTCATATTCTTAAATCAACTGCTACAACGGTAAGCTCAAATGACAATGAAAGTAAAGCTCATATTCTTAAATCAGCTGCTACAACAGTAAGCTCAAGTGGCATTGAAAGTAAAGCTCATATTCTTAAAGAAATCAGCTGCTACAACGGTAAGCTCAAGTGGCATTGAAAGTAAAGCTCATATTCTTAAAGAAATCAGCTGCTACAACGGTAAGCTCAAGTGGCATTGAAAGTAAAGCTCATATTCTTAAAGAAATCAGCTGCTACAACTGTAAGCTCAAGTGACATTGAAAGTAAAGCTCATATTCTTAAATCAGCTGCTACAACGGTAAGCTCAAGTGGCATTGAAAGTAAAGCTCATATTCTTAAATCAGCTGCTACAACGGTCAGCTCAAGTGACATTGAAAGTAATACTTACATTCTTATTTCAGTTGCTACAACGGTAAGCCTAAGTGACATTAAAAGTAAAGCTCACACTCTTCTTTCAGCTGCTACAACGGTTTGCTCAAGTGACATTGAACGTAAAGCTTACACTCTTCTATAAGCTGCTACAACGGTAAGCTCAAGTGGCATTGAAAGTAAAGCTCACACTCTTCTTTCAGCTGCTACAACGGTAAGCTGAAGTGGCACTGAAAGTAAAGCTCACACTCTTCTTTCAGCTGCTACAACTGTAAGCTCAAGTGACATTGAAAGTAAAGCTCATATTCTTAAATCAGCTGCTACAACGGTAAGCTCAAGTGGCATTGAAAGTAAAGCTCATATTCTTAAATCAGCTGCTACAACGGTCAGCTCAAGTGACATTGAAAGTAATACTTACATTCTTATTTCAGTGCTACAACGGTAAGCTCAAGTGACATTGAAAGTAATGCTTACATTCTTATTTCAGTTGCTTCATCGGTCAGCTCAAGTGACATTGAGGTAATGCTTACATTCTTATTTCCGTTGCTACAACGGTCAGCTCAAGTGACATTAAAAATAATGCTTACATTCTTATTTCAGTTGCTACAACGGTAAGCTCAAGTGACATTGAAAGTAATGCTCACACTCTTCTTTCAGTTGCTACAACGGTAAGCTCAAGTGGCATTAAAAGTAAAGCTCACATTCTTCTTTCAGTTGCTACAACGGTCAGCTCAAGTGACATTGAAAGTAACGCTTACATTCTTATTTCCGTTGCTTCAACGGTCAGCTCAAGTGACATTGAAAGTAATGCTTACATTCTTATTTCAGCTGCTACAACGGTCAGCTCAATCGACATTGGAAGTAAAGCTCACATTCTTCTTTCAGCTGCAACAACGGTAAGCTCAAGTGACATTAAAAGTAAAGCTCACATTCTTATTTCAGCTGCTACAACGGTAAGCTCAAGTGCCATTGAAAGAAAAGCTCATATTCTTAAATCAGCTGCTACAACTGTAAGCTCAAGTGACATTGAAAGTAAAGCTCATATTCTTAAATCAGCTGCTACAACACTAAGCTCAAGTGGCATTGAAAGTAAAGCTCATATTCTTAAATCAGCTGCTACAACACTAAGCTCAAGTGGCATTGAAAGTAAAGCTCATATTCTTAAATCAGCTGCTACAACTGTAAGCTCAAGTGACATTGAAAGTAAAGCTCATATTCTTAAATCAGCTGCTACAACGGTAAGCTCAAGTGGCATTGAAAGTAAAGCTCATATTCTTAAATCAGCTGCTACAACGGTCAGCTCAAGTGACATTGAAAGTAATACTTACATTCTTATTTCAGCTGCTACAACGGTAAGCTCAGGTGGCATTGAAAATAAAGCTCATACTCTTCTTTCAGCTGCTACAACGGTAAGCTCAGGTGACATTGAAAGTAAAGCTCATATTCTTCTTTCAGCTGCTGCAACGGTTAACTCAAGTGAGATTGAAAGTAAAGCTCACATTACCTTTCAGCTGCTACAACGGTAAGCTCAAGTGGCATTAAAAGTAAAGCTCATATTCTTATTTCAGTTGCTACAACGGTCATCTCAATCGACATTGAAAGTAAAGCTCACACTCTTCTTTCAATTGCTACAATTGTAAGCTCAAGTGACATTGAAAGTAAAACTCACATTCTTCTTTCAGCTGCTACAACGGTAAGCTCAAGTGACATTGAAAGTAAAGCTCACACTTTTCTTTCAATTGCTACAATTGTAAGCTCAAGTGACATTGAAAGTAAAGCTCATACTCTTCTTTCAGCTGCTACAACGGTAAGCTCAAGTGGCATTGAAAGTAAAGCTCACATTCCCTTTCAGCTGCTACAACGGTACGCTCAAGTGAGATTGAAAGTAAAGCTCACATTCCCTTTCAGCTGCTACAACGGTACGCTCAAGTGGCATTGAAAGTAAAGCTCACATTCCCTTTTAGCTGCTACAACGGTATGCTCAAGTGGCATTGGAAGTAAAACTCAAATTCTTCTTTCAGCTGCTACAACATGGTTGTGGTAATGGTGATGATGGTGGTGGTGGAAATGGTTGTGGTGGTGGTAGTGGTGATGGTGGTACTAGTTCTGATGATGATGATGATGATGATGATGATGATGATGATGATGATGATGATGATGATGATGATGATGATGATGATGATGAACTAGTACCACCATCACCACCATCACCGCCACAACCATTTTCACCACCACCACCATCATCATCATCATCATCATCATCATCATCATCATGACGAGAAGTTAAGAATAAAGGATTTGTACTGTATACATACCGCACTGAGTGAGTAATTTAGACCGGTAGTGACGTAACAAGGTCTGGAGAGGAGCATGTCAGCCATATAGACGCTAATATTGCTGCGACGAGGTCACTTCCGGAATGTTAATTGTGCCACAATTACAGTTAATCGTTTTAAATGTACGTGTCTAGTCTTAGTTCGAATATTTTTCTTGGGCTAACATAAAGCAATCTAACACTAATATCTTAAGACACCGTGTGTGGATATGTGTATACCAGACGCGGTGCCGTTAATTAAATTATAGGTTTACGTATCAAGGAAACTTCCAGTGCCAAACTATAATTACACAGTAGTCACCTCTTTATTATCTTCCTTAGAAAAAATATCCATGTAATTATTTTAATTAGAAGTTAAGGCACTCTCTGCTGTATATATCGCAGTGTCGATGACTTCCCGGTGTTATTTTAGTGTTTATAATTATAAAAAAGCTGTATATTACCACTAGTGTATTGAGTTTTTTGTTTTTAAAACTTCTAAATCCACAAGATCAAAGTGATGGTTTTATAAAGGTAACACGTGCTCGTTTACTAGGATTTAAAACCTTACATCCCCTGTACGATATGCTTGTACACAGAGCACTCAATTCGATGAGTTCTAAGATTTTTTTGTACGAACTATTACAAAACTTGAGTTGAAGAAAGCGTGTCCTGCACTGTGGACAACAATCCAAGAAATGTCATACAAAAACAGATACAAGGAATTACGAGGGAATCGTTTAGTTTAAATCTTTAATTGAAAGGTGTTAAAAAGGAATCCGTCTTTAATTTAAAATACAATAGCGAGCAGGAGGACGGTGCCGGTGCTAATTATTCATGTCTTCATGTAGGACAGAACGACGCCTTGCAAAATAAACCATACCAAGATGTTTTGCTCGAGCCTGATGATTAATTATCACTTTAAGTAGTTAACTATTTCAAACTCAAGAGCTTTATTGGTCATTTTTTTCAATATATTTGTGATTTAAAAAGTTCAATTTAATTGCTAACCCAGACGTTCAATTACAGTATTTTCATGTTACAATACTTGTACTTGTGAAACTATGATCACAAATTTCACAAATGCGAAACCGTGACTTGTAAAGTGTTTCCAAATGAGCATTAGTAACTATGGATATCATGAGTCCATACTTAAGGTAATGTAACGATACGCACATGATGAGAACAACACGTGCCATCATATTATACCCAACTGTATACACAGGTTTGTCTCGTGACATGCTGTTTCCGTTAATTTCTTTTGATATTCATTTAAATGTAAATCCGGGTGGTAAACATCTTGCATTTTGGATCTTTGGAATATGTGGCATCTTAGGGAAGCTTTCTTCCTTCTTAGCCACCAGTAGCCATTGCCTGCATGGCGCCCCGGTTTCGTGATCATCTGCAATTATCTTTTATTTATTGTGACAAAATTTCAGGTTGAAAAACAAGAAAGAATAAAACATTTTGTTCTCCTTTTTGTGATGAATAATTCAATTATTTATTCATCTCATTTCGAAGTTGTTAATTGTGTGATACACTCAATAACAGCTTCCTTTAGTGATCTTGTGTTACACAAGAACAGCTACCTTTAATGGCATTGTGTTACATACGAACAACTACCTTCAGTCCTTGTGTTACACAAGAACAGCTGCCTTTAATGACCTTGTGTGGCACAAGAACAGCTACCTTTAATGACCTTGCGTTACACAAGAACAGCTACCTTTAATGACCTTGTGTTACACAAGAACAGCTACCTTTAATGACCTTGTGTTACACAAGAACAGCTACCTTTACCTTTAATGACCTTGTGTTACACAAGAACAGCTGCCTTTAATGACCTTGTGTTACACAAGAACAGCTGCCTTTAATGACCTTGTGTTACACAAGAACAGCTGCCTTTAATGACCTTGTGTTACACAAGAACAGCTACCTTAAATGACCTTGTGTTACACAAGAACAGCTGCCTTTAATGACCTTGTGTTACACAAGAACAGCTACCTTAAATGACCTTGTGTTACACAAGAACAGCTACCTTAAATGACCTTGTGTTACACAAGAACAGCTACCTTAAATGACCTTGTGTTACACAAGAACAGCTACCTTAAATGACCTTGTGTTACACAAGAACAGCTGCCTTTAATGACCTCGTGTTACACAAGAACAGCTGCCTTTAATGACCTTGTGTTACACAAGAACAGCTACCTTAAATGACCTTGTGTTTCACAAGAACAACTGCCTTTATTGACCTTGTGTTTCACAAGAACAGCTACCTTTAATGACCTTGTGTTACACAAGAACAGCTGCCTTCAGTGACCTTGTGTTACACAAGAACTTGTGTCACACAAGAACAGCTACCTTTAATGACCTTGTGTTACACAAGAACAGCTGCCTTAAATGACCTTGTGTCACACAAGCACAGCTACCTTTAATGACCTTGTGCTACAAAAGAACAGCTACCTTTAATGACCTTGTGTTACACAAGAACAGCTACCTTTAATGACCTTGTGTTACACAAGAACAGATACCTTTAATGACCTTGTGTTACACAAGAAAGCTGACCTTGTATGACATTAAAACTGAAAACAGTCGTTTGCACCGCAAATGGATTCATAATCCTTTTCACCGAATTTGAATACCGGTGCTTTCGAACAAACTGTTCAGATATTTTACGGAAATATTGTAGAATTTACAGATACCGTTACAAAGGTTTTTATGAATTTATTTCCGAGTTAAGTCTCAGCTCACACAGATCATGGAATTAAAACTTGATATAGCAAGAGCCTGACCGCCGAACTCAATTATTTCTCATCATTATCCATACTCTATTTAATAAAAAATCTTCCATATCAGCCGAAATGCATGAACAATAAAGTAGTATTCTTAAACCGATTAATTATTCCCGCTAAATTCTAGAACTAATGAACTAGAATTATTAACGAAATGTAAGAAACGAGCTAAAATATATAGTCAATAGCCATTTATCTGGTAACACTGAAAAAAAAACGTTGTTGTTGATGTTGTTTGATGATGATGATGATGATGAAGATGCTGCTGCTGCTGCTGCTGCTGCTGCTGATGATGATGATGATGTGATGATGATGATGATGATGCTGCTGCTGCTGCTGCTGCTGCTGCTGATGATGATGATGTGATGATGATGATGATGATGATGATGATGATGATGATGATGATGATGATGATGATGATAAGGATGATAAGGATGATCAAGATGAACATGATGATAGAGGACAATTGGAAAATTGTTTGTTTCAGTGTAAGATCGAAATATATTTTTACCGAGTGAGCACACAAAGTTATATTCCACGAGTGTCGAGTGATTAATTCACTGTTGGTATCACGAGGTGAAATATATTGCGATCTGACACTTAATCATTTCTTTTTCTTTTTATTACATGCTTAATATCGGTATTGAAAGACATTTAAGTGCATCTCAATTGGAAAAAGTTGCGTCAAACATGCAACGCCATTTCGGAAATGACATCTTTGATACTGTTATCCAGTCCTTTGCGCGCTGATGTTTGTTTTGATAGCATAACGAGCGGAAACTTCAAAACAATGAATACTATCAAATTGATATTTTCACTGTTTGAAACAGTGAAATATCTTTTGTATTTACTGATAAATCTCTATAGACCAGAAAGTATATACATCATCATTTTCATCCTCACCCTAAACATGATCAACACCACTTTGATTGTTCCTAACATGTCCATCAATAATATCGTCACTAATAGCATCATCATTATCGTCGTCGTCCTTGTTTTGTTAATTCTAATCGTGTTATTACAACTTATTAATGTTGTCGATGAAAGAGCGGCGCAAGAAAGCTGCTTTCCGTTCATGTGGCTACAGTTGGTCGCTTGTAAAGGTATGTTTTAAATCCACGAGCAATCCAGGCATGGAACTAACCCCAGCTTCTTACAGGTGCAGCTACATTACCACGTGTGTTAACAACAGTTTACCATTTATTTTCGTCTAAACGTTGCTGTTTTTAATTAAAATCGATATCCACGCCGAGCCAGTTACAAGAATTTAATTAAACGAAATCTTCACAAAATATTCCAATTAACAAACCATTAACACAGTTCCATACGTTACAACGCGAGATTGCTTCTCAGCTAGACCTCAAGGAAAGCAAATGTTGTGGCTTTCATATTTTAAATAATATGCATTCTTAAAAAACATATCTTTATTTAATACTCTATTTAAGAAATACACCACTGAGGGTCATATGACATTATAAGGACCGGCCAGTCAGCCACCGAAGGTGTATATGGACCGAGGCGTTAGCCGAGGTCCATTCACCTTCGGGGGCTGAATGCCATATGACCCGACGTGGTGTGTTATATTTCTTATATTAAACCGAACACTTTTCATTTCAATTAAATATTTTAAAGCGATTTAAATGTGTGTTGTTGAACAAAGCTAATAATGTTCACTTGCGACAAGTTTTCGCCGTTGTGAAAATAGCAAAGCGCACTTACCAATTGTATGACGTCAGAGGTCCATATTACATTTTTTGCGATGTCCGGACCGGCCAAAAAAATAATATGGACCGCTGACGTCATTAAACTGGATTTTCATAAAAATACAGTGATATACGGACCGATCGAGTTTATATATACTAAGGAGGGAAAAATTTAAGTGAGGTATTATATATACATATATATACACACAGAATCCGTATATCTGCATGCATATATAGTATGGTACATGTTAATGGATCCAACACCATCGTTTTATAATTTTAAATATATAAGGTCAATGCGTATGTGGTTATTTAACAGGACTATAAGCTTAAAAATCACTGACATAACAAACACAAAATAAAATGAAAAAAAGCCTTCTTTGACCATACATACACGTATACAGTCTAACAGAGCACATCTACAAGTATCGCACACCTACAAGTATCGCACATCTACAAGTACAAGTATCGCACATCTACAAGTATCGCACATCTATACAAGTATCGCACATCTACAAGTATCGCACATCTACAAGTATCGCACATCTACAAGACGTCTCAAGACGTGTATATATATCAGAAAGGTAACAGGGTAAAGTCTAAATAATGTAGCACACGCCATGTATTGTTAATGGTTTAGGGGTCGAATAATGTAGCACACGTCAGGTATTGTTAATGGTTTAAGGGTCGAATAATGTAGCACAAGTCAGGTATTGTTAATGGTTTAAGGGTCGAATAATGTAGCACACGTCAGGTATTGTTAATGGATTAGGGGGTCGAATAATGTAGCACAAGTCAGGTTTTTTTAATGGATTAGGGGTCGAATAATGTAGCACACGTCAGGTATTGTTAATGGTTTAAGGGTCGAATAATGTAGCACACGTCAGGTATTGTTAATGGTTTAAGGGTCGAATAATGTAGCACACGTCAGGTATTGTTAATGGATTAGGGGGTCGAATAATGTAGCACAAGTCAGGTTTTGTTAATGGATTAGGGGTCGAATAATGTAGCACTCGTCAGGTTTTGTTAATGGATTAAGGGTCAAATAATGTAGCACACGTCAGGTATTGTTAATGGATTATGGGTCGAATAATGTAGCACACGTCAAGTTTTGTTAATGGATAAGGGGTCGAATAATGTAGCACACGCCAGATATTGCTAATGTATAAGGGGTCGAATAATGTAGCACACGTCAGGTATTGTTAATGGATTAGGGGTCGAATAATGTAGCACACGTCAGGTATTGTTAATGGATTAAGGGTCGAATAATGTAGCACACGTCAGGTATTGTTAATGGATTAGGGGTCGAATAATGTAGCACACGTCAGGTATTGTTAATGGATAAGGGGTCGAATAAAGTAGCACACGTCAGGTATTGTTAATGGATTAGGGGTCAATGTAGCACACGTCATGTATTGTGAATGGTTTAAGGGTCGAATATTGGAGCACACGTCAGGTTTTGTTAATGGATTAGGGGTCGAATAATGTAGCACACGTCAGGTATTGTTAATGGATAAGGGGTCGAATAATGTAGCACACGTCAGGTATTGTTAATGGATTAGGGGTCGAATAATGTAGCACACGTCATGTATTGTGAATGGTTTAAGGGTCGAATATTGGAGCACACGTCAGGTATTGTTAATGGATAAGGGGTCGATTAATGTAGCACACGTCAGGTATTGTTTATGGATTAGGGGTCGAATAATGTAGCACATGTCATGTATTGTGAATGGTTTAAGGGTCGAATATTGGAGCACACGTCAGGTATTGTTAATGGATAAGGGGTCAAAAAATGTAGCACACGTCAGGTATTGTTAATGGATTAGGGGTCGAATAATGTAGCACACGTCATGTATTGTGAATGGTTTAAGGGTCGAATATTGGAGCACACGTCAGGTATTGTTAATGGATAAGGGGTCGAATAATGTAGCACACATCAGGTTTTGTTAATGGATAAGGGGTCGAATAATGTAGCACACATCAGGTATTGTTAATGGATTAGGGGTCGAATAATGTAGCACACGTCATGTATTGTGAATGGTTTAAGGGTCGAATATCGGAGCACACGTCAGGTATTGCTAATGTATAAGGGGTCGATTAATGTAGCACACGTCAGGTATTGTTAATGGATTGGGGGTCGAATAATGTAGCACACGTCATGTATTGTGAATGGTTTAATTGTCGAATATTAGAGCACACGTCAGGTTTTATTATGGATTAGGGGTCGGATAATGAAGGACATGCCAGGTATTGTTAATTGATTAGGGGTCGAATAATGTAGCACACGTCATGTATTGTGAATGGTTTAAGGGTCGAATATTGGAGCACACGTCAGGTATTGTTAATGGATAAGGGGTCGAATAATGTAGCACACATCAGGTTTTGTTAATGGATAAGGGGTCGAATAATGTAGCACACGTCAGGTATTGTTAATGGATAAAGGGTCGAATAATGTAGCACACGTCATGTATTTTGAATGGTTTAAGGGTCGAATAATGTAGCACACGTCAGGTATTGCTAATGGATAAGGGGTCGAATAATGTAGCACACGTCAGGTATTGTTAATGGATTGGGGGTCGAATAATGTAGCACACGTCATGTATTGTGAATGGTTTAATTGTCGAATATTAGAGCACACGTCAGGTTTTATTATGGATTAGGGGTCGAATAATGTAGGACATGCCAGGTATTGTTAATGGATTAGGGGTCGAATAATGTAGCACACGTCATGTATTGTGAATGGTTTAAGGGTCGAATAATGTAGCACACGTCAGGTATTGTTAATGGATAAGGGGTCGAATAATGTAGCACACGTCAGGTATTGTGAATGGTTTAATTGTCGAATATTAGAGCACACGTCAGGTTTTATTATGGATTAGGGGTCGAATAATGTAGGACATGCCAGGTATTGTTAATGGATTAGGGGTCGAATAATGTAGCACACGTCAGGTATTGTGAATGGTTTAAGGGTCGAATAATGTAGCACACGTCAGGTATTGTTAATGGATAAGGGGTCGAATAATGTAGCACACGTCAGGTATTGTGAATGGTTTAATTGTCGAATATTAGAGCACACGTCAGGTTTTATTATGGTTTAAGGGTCGAATATTGGAGCACACGTCAGGTATTGTTAATGGATAAGGGGTCGAATAATGTAGCACACATCAGGTTTTGTTAATGGATAAGGGGTCGAATAATGTAGCACACGTCAGGTATTGTTAATGGATAAAGGGTCGAATAATGTAGCACACGTCATGTATTTTGAATGGTTTAAGGGTAGAATAATGTAGCACACGTCAGGTATTGCTAATGGATAAGGGGTCGAATAATGTAGCACACGTCAGGTATTGTGAATGGTTTAAGGGTCGAATAATGTAGCACACGTCAGGTATTGTTAATGGATAAGGGGTCGAATAATGTAGCACACGTCAGGTATTGTTAATGGATTAGGGGTCGAATAATGTAGCACACGTCATGTATTGTGAATGGTTTAATTGTCGAATATTAGAGCACACGTCAGGTTTTGTTAATGGATTAGGGGTCGAATAATGTAGGACACGTCAGGTATTGCTAATGGATTTGGGGTCGAATAATGTAGCACACGTCAGGTATTGTTAATGGATTAGTGGTCGAATAATGTAGCACACGTCAGGTTTTTGTTATTGGATAAGGGGTCGAATAATGTAGCACACGTCAGGTATTGTTAATGGATAAGGGTACGAATAATGTAGCACACGTCAGGTATTGTTAATGGATTAGGGGTCGAATAATGTAGGACACGTAAGGTTTTGTTAATGGATAAAGGGTCGAATAATGTAGCACACGTCAGGTTTTGTTAATGGATAAGGGGTCGAATAATGTAGCACACGTCAGGTATTGTTAATGGATTAGGGGTCGAATAATGTAGCACACGTCAGGTATTGTTAATGGATAAGGGGTCGAATAATGTAGCACACGTCAGGTATTGTTAATGGATTATTTGTCGAATAATGTAGCACACGTCAGGTTTTGTTTATGGATTGGGGGTCGAATAATGTAGGACACGCCAGGTATTGTTAAAGGTTTAGGGGTAGAATAATGTAGCAAACGTCAGGTATTGTTAATGGATTAGGGGTCGAAAAATGTAGGACACGCCAGGTATTGTTAAAGGTTTAGGGGTCGAATAATGCAGGACACGCCAGGTATTGTTAATGTTTAAGGGTCGAATAGTGTAGGACACGCCGAAACTCACTAGTATGATAGTGTGAATGGTTTAGGGGTCGAATTGACCAACAACCAAAACATGTGACAATACTCGTCATAATACTGTTTTAGCTTTTCAGTCGAGCAAATCAACTTGCGATTTGATTATTTATTAATCAATCCTTCTAGTTAGAGTTTCAGACTTATATAGACTTATATGTATATATCAGTGTTCTATGCCTTGTGTCCTCTATCTTGCGCACAGAGCTTTCAATTCGCCTCCTCTGGCTTATTTTTCTCTGTCAAATATCCTAGTAGCATAACATGGTAAAAAGTGTACACATACATTGTGTTTGAACTGCTCCAATTACTGACTTAAATGAAAGTAATACAAGCTTTTGAAGCTCTGTAACTCTGAAAACGTGTCCGTCTAAACATCTAGTTGGCACGCGATCTTTAATGATGCCCGGAATTACCTGTACATGAACAAGTAAAGGAATCGAAGTTTATGCCATTAGAACGGACTCCTTTTCATCCATCGCGCAATTGTCCACTAAGATTTCTTTGGATTTAGAAGGCCAACATATTATTGACTCACTCGTTGGTTCATTCTTAGTTTTTAGTTGAAGACACGCGTTTGGTCTTCTTTGTTCGGATGATACTATGTATCATAAAATATACAGAATTATCCTAAACTATCTATAATGATGAATGTATGGACTAAAATCGTTTTAAAATGCTGTTGAATACCAATACATAAAGAATTAAGCCTACCAATTGATCCCATATACATGTTGCACTCACTTTTCCAACATGGTGCGATAGGGCGGGGTCTGATGTCTATAGTAACACCACTCTAGCGTAAATGGTTGGCTCTGTGGTGCGATGGGGCGGGGTCTTGTGTCTCTAGTTACACCACTCTAGCGTAAATGGTTGGCTCTGTGGTGCGATGGGGCGGGGTCTTGCGTCTCTAGTTACACCACTCTAGCGTAAATGGTTAGCTCTGTGGTGCGATGGGGCGGGGTCTTGAGTCTCTAGTTACACCACTCTAGCGTAAATGGTTAGCTCTGGGGTGCGATGGGGCGGGGTCTTGTGTCTCTAGTTACACCACTCTAGCGTAAATGGTTGGCTCTGTGGTGCGATGGGGCTGGGTCTTGTGTCTCTAGTTACACCACTCTAGCGTAAATGGTTGGCTCTGTGGTGCGATGGGGCGGGGTCTTGTGTCTCTAGTTACACCACTCTAGCGTAAATGGTTAGCTCTGTGGTGCGATGGGGCGGGGTCTTGTGTCTCTAGTTACACCACTCTAGCGTAAATGGTTAGCTCTGGGGTGCGATGGGGCGGGGTCTTGTGTCTCTAGTTACACCACTCTAGCGTAAATGGTTAGCTCTGTGGTGCGATGGGACGGGGTCTTGTGTCTCTAGTTACACCACTCTAGCGTAAATGGTTGGCTCTGTGGTGCGATGGGGCGGGGTGGTATATCTCTAGTTACACCACTCTAGCGCTTATGTTTGGCTCTGTGGTGCAAAGGGTGGGGGTCGTATGTTCCTAGTTACGCCGAGCCAACGACAAGGGTTGGGTTTTTTTACTATCAGGAGGGGTAGTTTGTCTCTTGTTACACCACTCTTACCCCAAAACTTGGCTCTGTGATGCGATGCATTCCATGTGGCATTTTAAAGGCGATTGGAGATGAAATTCGTTTACTATTATTATTATTATTATTATTATTATTATTATTATTATTATTATTATTATTATTATTATCATTATTATCAAAACGGCTTTACAAACTATAATACTAATTCTGAACCATTTTAACTGAACTTAATTGAACGTTAATATCAACATTACTAGATTTCCATGCACAGGTATTTCATCATGGCGGAATCAAACTTGTTCTGTTTCTGTTTGAGGCCTTTGGGAAATCAAATGCAATAGGCATTAGTTGTGAATCTCTCTGAATTTCAATACAGTGAAATTGCATTAATCATGAGCTCTGATTTCGTTTGAACACTTTATTCGCGAGTGGTGTATTTCCACTGGCATATTATGTTCTTTAAACCAGATATGCCTCTACAACAAACACAAACTCTTTAATTTCAAGTTGTTTTCTTATTGAATTGACTTTCAATAGCTGCTTTCAGTTTCAGGAACGTGTTGAAATCATTGTAGCCTGTACTTTATAGTTTAGGATACTAATGTGTTGACATTGTCTGAATATAATGTTTAAAATATATTTGTATTATTATACGTATCTTTATTTGGTCTGAAACATTTATCGAAATAAGCAGGCATATCAACACCATTGGACATCTTTAAAATACAAGAAACACGTAGATTCGTTGAATGGATATCCCCCGCCAGGTTAGGCAAAGTAGATAGCTTGTAGTTTGTTTGCAACTGTTTTAGTTATTTTTATTTTCTATAGCGTTGCATTAAGATTAGACATAGTAACCAAATTTTTTACCACACGTTACCCAGTTTAAGTTTCATGAAGATTGGACCAGATACATTGGAAACATATAGCATCTAGTGTTTCCATTTTTTCCCCCAAAATCAAGTTACCTAGTGTTTGAACCTACCTAGTTTTAAATAATTCCAAGATTTCATCGAGGTAAATATTCTGATAAAGTTTCATGAAGATTGTAGCATATATATTGCGTCTATTTGTTCCAAACATTTCTTTAAGATTTGACCTTATGCCCTAGTTTTTGACCCATGTGACCTTTGTTTTAAGTAAACAAATATTACATCAAGGGGAAACAGTTTGGCCACAGAAGGTGTGACCAATCAATACCAATATTTGGTTCCGGACAATTCTGACCTCATCTGACCCAGTTTCAAAATATAAAATGATTTCATAACGGAAAAAAATCTGATTAAGTTTCATAAATATTGCACCATATATATTGCCTCTAGTATGTTCCTAACATATTTTCTAAGATCTGAAATAGTGACCTAGATTTTGGTCCCCTTTTATAAGCATTCGAGGTTTCATAAAGGGGAGCATTCTGACCAAGTCTGAACATTTTCTGACCAATGCCAACCAAAATATGGTTTCGGAGAGAAATAGCCGGCCGGGCGGACTTAAGGACAGGCGGACGGACGGACGGACGGAAGTACAGACAGTCGGACGGAAGGAATGGAAGAAAGACGGACGGACGGATACCCCCCAAAAATTTCCTCCTCCCTAAACCGTCGGTTCGGCGTGGGATTATTAACACGGCAACATGCGCCGTTTTTCATAGCGTAAAGACAAATATTTATATGTCTGTATTATTTTTTTTTAAATATTCATTAACCCAGTCCATATATAGAAAGCATTCCTAAATCTTCATTAACCAAGTCCATTTCTTATCGACAAGCAGGGACTTAAAACAAGACAAATGCAGTCTATCGGCATTTGCAACGGAATATAAAAAAGACTTATAAGAGCAATCGAATCAAAGCCTCGTCTCAAGAAAGCCCGTTCTTAAACCATTCATGAATATACAACGATCGTAATGAGAAGAACCTGTTAAAAAAGATGAATAAGTAAATATTGATCGAGATGCGTTAGGTTCCAAGTAAGGAGACAATGTATAAGAGGGTAAGACCTGGAATCAAACAAGCAATGGTCGAATTTGCTACGTGTAAAATCCCATGTCATGTACCATGCAAGACTACAAAGTACGAGCAGTGGTTGTATTGCTCCGTGCTAAATACCACATGGGAATTAGCCCGTGGCAAATATAATCACAGTTAACCAGCTTAGTGTTTGGGATTATATTGTGTCTATTGACACAGCCCCTACCGATTCACCTGATTAAAATCAATAACAACTGGAAGCTGATTTAACAAAATATTCGCACGATAAATTAGAAAAAAATATTGCCACGCCATTGGACGAAACATAATTTCGAACACTAAATAATAACATACTCCTGACTTTTCAGATGTTATTTGCTTTCTAAAGTATGTTTTTTTCATTCGTGCGCTGTAAATGTTCACTACCCTGCAATGATCGAGATGAACATAAAGTATATTATAAAAACACCAACATTACATTTATCTGTCCTGTTCCCTCGAGAGTGAATTGTGTTGCTTAATGCATTAGTGCAGTTTGCATTAAAACAAATACATTTTTTTCATGACTAAATCGTATAGACTTTCAGGAACCACTATCATATATTTTATTCTATTACCTCACAAATTTTGTGTCGGAAATAATTCACTAATGTAAAACTGTTGTTTACCAGAAAACTGAACTATTTTATTGCTTCTTCTTCACTTCTCCGAATTTTCAACATGGGAATATCCTTTAAACTATTTGATGTGAAGTGATAGCTTTCTATTTTAAACCATCGAATGCAGCACACTACAAATACTGCCGTAAAGAACGCTTTTTTATTTTTCATCACGGTAGTAAACTGTGTCTCCTTTCCATTGTCTTGAAATGACAACTTTGTTAATCCGTACAGTTATTCGTCTACTGTCCTCGTGTAGTGGAACACAATTGGTATGGCTTGCTTTGTGATATGACTTGCATTGTGATATGACATGCTTTGTGATATCATGTGATATGACTTGCTTTGTGATATGACTTGCTTTGTGATATAAATTGCTTTGTGATATTATGATATACATTATGATATGACTTGATTTGTGATATGAATTGCTTTGTGATATGAATTGCTTTGTGATATGACTTACATTATGGTATGGCTTGCTTTGTGATATGAATTGCTTTGTGATATGAATTGCTTTGTGATATGAATTGCTTTGTGATATGACTTACATTATGATATGACTTGATTTGTGATATGAATTGCGTTGTGATATGAATTGCTTTGTGATATGACTTACATTATGGTATGGCTTGCTTTGTGATATGAATTGCTTTGTAATATGACCTGCTCTGTGATATGACTTATATTGTGATATGACTTTCCTTATATGACTTGATTTGTGATATTTACCGTTAAACCATTTAGGTCCTTTTTGATAATAACAACAGAGTGCCGCACCCTACCTAACTATTGCTACCAGAAAAAAAGAACTGATCCAGATTCCCATAGTAAACACTTATATAAGCGCTGTTGCTTTCTTCACGTTTATTTCGGTAGCCCCTCTCTGTCTTTAAACAGACAAAGGAATCTGCTGAAACTGTTATTAAAAGTGCACTATGACTTATCTTATTGGTAGGATTAATATAAGGAACTATTGTGCTTCTTCTGGCACACACTGTCAAACCAGAGTTATAGTTCTTACCATTGACGGACTGTTTCTTTAATGTATTCAAGTTTTCTTATCTGTGGTCTCCCAATCAGCCTTGTGCCAAGTAAGGCTTTGCTATACAGCTGCTTTGGAAAACTCCACTTAAGTGAAGGAATATAAATGAGGGTTTCAAAGTAAGGACAATCCGAGGCAGGCCTAATAAAGCTCACTTCTTAAAGATTTCATGAATATCTAAGACAAAATCTATCTCCAAGACGATGGCCGCCTACAGGTTGTTTTGGTTGGGCATATATTAAGGCTGGTCTTGAATTTGTCGTGTCAATATGGTCCAACATAACATACGCTGTTTAAACTGTGTAGTTCCAAATATACAACAAGAACTTAGTATCTGATTATATTTATGTGTGCAATTATTGAGTTATTGCACTAGGGTGATGTAATACGCATTAGTGCTGTATAATCCCCGACACCATACTTAATACAGACATAATGACCTCCGGGAGAGAAGTACATGTATTTGTACCAGCCCTCGAAGTGGTTCAATACAACCACGGTAGTTAGTACATCGTGGTAAACTTCGAGTTGATTCCGTACAGGTGGCAGGAGCAGATGTATCGTCAAAGTAAGGGCAGCAGCAGGCATTGCATTGCATTAAAGGTAACAATAATTAAGAGCAGATGTAATTGGAGTTACAGATCACTAGCATTAGTCAATGCAGTATCAATCGTATCGTTGGTGATGGTGGTGTTGTTGTTGTTGGTGGTGGTGAAAATGGTACTGGCAGTGAAGGTAGAAGTGGTAATGGTAGTGGCTGTGGCAGTATTAACGAAATAAAGACCTGCATTCAAGGAACGAAACGACGATCAGCATTCAAGGAAGGAAATCACGATCTGTATTCAAGGAACGAAATCACGGCCTGCATTCAAGGAACGAAACGACGACCTGCCTTCAAGGAACAAAACGACGACCTTCATTCAAGGAACGAAACGACGACCTTCATTCAAGGAACAGGAACGAAACGACGACCTGCATTCAAGGAACGATACGACGACCTGCATTCAAGGAACAGGAACGAAACGACGACCTGCATTCAAGGAACGAAACGACGACCTGCATTCAAGGAACGAAATCACGGCCTGCATCAAAGGAACTAAAACACGACCTGCATTCAAGGAACGAAATCACGGCCTGCATTCAAGGAACGAAATCACGATCTGTATTCAAGGAACGAAATCACGGCCTTCATTCAAGGAACGAAATCACGTGCATTTAAGGAACGAAATCACGACCTGCATACAAGCAACGAATGACGACATGCATACACAACGAGTCGACCATTATTTAATAGTAGTATATCGAAGTATTTAGAAGGGTTTGATCCAAGCGCAGCATACGGTTTTCAGCGAACGTTCAAAGGAGAATGCGATGCTCCCCATGGCATTTGTACCTTTTAAACTGAGTTTGAATTTGTTAAAGGGTCCAGTCTTGATTAACAAATAGTATCTTTGTAGTACACATGTATATACAGTATGTCAACGTCGAATCTATAGAAAAGATCGCCGATGTTTTTATTGTTCGACCATGTAGCTGAAGAGTGGCGATGTGTGGCTCAGCCTTGTTCTCCGAAATCCAGCAATCTGCAAATACGTAGCTCGCTCTTGGACAACAATCGAGTTTGCGTGCGGACAATCTATTTTAAAAGGAATCTTGTAATTTGGTCGATATTTCAAAACAAAGCCTCAATTTATTCTTGAGTTTTGTGTCGAATGTAAACGACAGATAATTGTCCCAACTCACGCAGAATATCAAGAGATTGCGCGGACCGGAAATGCGAGGTATAAAACAGACATTTTACTGTCTTTGAAAGGACAAGAAAAAGGTTTATGTCGATCGAAGATGAACCGATTGAAGAACCTTTCGCCGACATAACGACAGTTAATGTGCTGTTACTTGTTAGTGTAAATTAGGTTCAGATTATGACTATAAAGACGGAGCATACGCCTCGTTTACATTTGACAATAACATAACTTTTTCCCCAGACAGCGATTTGGTACACTTGGCATTTTAAAGATTTAAAGCTTAAATATACATGTATTACAGTTGCACAGCATGCAATTGCCACCAGTTATATAGCACCAAGAAGAAATAAAGGTAGCGTATGTTTTATTCGCAGGTATCTTATCCATTGTCCAGTATAAGCCGAATAATAACATTCGTTGTAAGACTTGCGGATACTGGAATTGATTTCATTCTATAGCTAATGTCCGTTTCCAAGACAAGTTTTAAATAAACATTTCTTACTTCTACCTATAAACCGCTACTTCTATCACTTCTAATGATTACATTTATACCACTATTTCAGCCACTCCTTACTACTACCTTTATACCACTACTTTTACCACTTCTAACTACAACCTTTATACCAATACTTCTACCACTTCTAATACAACCTTTATATCACTACTTTAACCACTTCGTACTACAAATGTTCTACCTTTATACCACTACTTCAACAACTTCTAATTACTACCTTTATACCACTACTTCTACCACTTATCATACAACCTTTATACCACTACTTCTACCACTTCTAAATACTACCTTTATACCACTACTTCTACCACTTCTAATACAACCTTTATACCACTACTTCTACCACTTATAACTACTACCTTTATACCACTACTTCAACCACTTCTATCTACTACCTTTGTACAACTACTTCTACCACTTCTTACTACTACCTCTATACCACTACTTCAACCACTTTAAACCACAACCTTTGTACCACTGCTTCAACCATTTCAAACTACAACCATTATACCACTACTTCAACCACTTCTAACTACTACCTTTATACCACTACTTCTAAAAATAACCTTTATACCACTACTTCTACCGCTTCTAATGACTACATTTAGACCATTACTTCTACCACATCTTACTACTAGCTTTATACCACTACTTCTACAACTTCTAATTACTACCTTTATACCACTACTTCTACCACTTCTAATACAACCTTTACACCACTACTTCTACCATATCTTACAACTACCTTTGTACCACTACTTCTACCACTTATAACTACTCACTTTTTACCACTACTTCTACCACTTCTAACTACAACTTTTATAACACAACATCAACCACTTCTAACTACTACTTTTATACCACTACTTCAACCACTTCTAACTTCAACCTTTATACTACTTCAACCACTTCTTACTACTACCTTTATACCACTACTTCAACCACTTCTATCTACTACCTTTGTACAACTACTTCTACCACTTCTTACTACTACCTCTATACCACTACTTCAACCACTTTAAACTACAACATTTGTACCACTACTTCAGACACTTTAAACTACAACCTTTATACCACTACTTCTACCACTTCTAATGACTACATTAAGACCACTACTTCTACCACATCTTACTACTAGCTTTATACCACTACTTCTACCACTTCTAATTACTACCTTTATACCACTACTTCTACCACTTCTAATAACTACCTTTATACCACTACTTCTACCACTTCTAATACAACCTTTATACCACTACTTCTACCATATCTTACAACTACCTTTGTAGCACTACTTTTACCACTTCTAACTACAACCTTTATAACACTACATCAACCACTTCTAACTATTACTTTTATACCACTACTTCACCCACTTCTAACTTTAACCTTTATACTACTTCAACCACTTCTAACTACAACCTTTATAACACTACATCAACCACTTCTAACTATTACTTTTATACCACTACTTCACCCACTTCTAACTTCAACCTTTATACTACTTCAACCACTTCTAACTACAACCTTTATAACACTACATCAACCACTTCTAACTATTACTTTTATACCACTACTTCACCCACTTCTAACTTCAACCTTTATACTACTTCAACCACTTCTAACTACAACCTTTATACCACTACTTTTACCACTTCTAACTACAACCTTTATATCACTACTTCAACCACTTCGAACTACTACCTTTATACCACTACTTAAACCACTTCGAACTACTACCTTTATACCACTACTTCTACCACTTCTAACTACTACCTCTATACCACTACTTCTACCACTTCAGACTACAACCTTTATACCATTACTTCAACCACTTCGAACTTCTACCTTTATACCACTACTTCTACCAATTCTAACTACTACCTTTATACCACTACTTCTATCACTTTTAACTACTACATTTATACCACTACTTCAACCACTTCTAACTACTTCCTTTATTCCACTACTTCTACCACTTCTAACTACAACATGTATACCACTACTTCTACCTCTTCTTACTACTAACTGTATACCATTACATCAACCACTTCTAACTACAACCTTTATACCACTAATTCTACCACTTCTAACTACAACCTTTATACCACTACTTCTACCACTTCTTACTTAAACCTCTATACCACTACTTCTTCCACTTCTTACAATGTAAACCCTATATACTCCTAACCTCCCAGAATTACCTTTATGTTTGTATGGAATGTATCATAAGGCTTTACAATGTAAAAATGATCTACTCCTAACCCCCTAGAACTCCCTTTATATATGTATAGAATGTATCATGAGGCTATACAATGTAAACACTTTTTCTCCTAACCTCCCAGAACTCCCTTTATATATGTATGAAATGTATCATAAGGCTATACAATGTAAACTCAATATACTCTTAACCTCCTAGAACTCCCTTTATATGCGTATGGAATTATCATAAGGCTATACAATGTAAACTCAATATACTCCTAACCTCGTAGAACTCCCTTTATATATGTATGGAATGTATCATAAGGCTATACAATGTAAACCCAATATACTCCTAAACTCCTAGAACTCCCTTTATATATGTATAGAATGTATCATAAGGCTATACAATGTAAACACTTTTTACTCCTAACCTCCCAGAACTCCCTTTATATATGTATGGAATGTATCATAAGGCTATACCATGTAAACTCAATATACTCCTAATCTCCTAGAACTCCCTTTATATATGTATAAAATGAATCATGAGGCTATACAATGTAAACAATTTTTACTCCTAACCTCCCAGAATTCCCTTTATATATGTTTGAAATGTATCATAAGGCTATACAATGTAAACTCAATATACTCCTAACCTCCCAGAACTCCCTTTATATATGTATGAAATGTATCATAAGGCTATACAATGTAAACACTATATACTCCTAACCTCCTAGAACTCCCTTTATATATGTACGGAATGTATCATAAGGCTATACAATGTAAACTCAATATACTCCTAACCTCCTAGAACTCTCTTTATATATGTAAGGAATGTATCATAAGGCTATACAATGTAAACACTATTTACTCACAACCTCCCAGAACTCCCTTTATATATGTACGGAATGTATCATAAGGCTATACAATGTAAACACTTTTTACTCCTAACCTCCCAGAACTCCCTTTATATATGTAAGGAATGTATCATAAGGCTATACAATGTAAACACTTTTTACTCCTAACCTCCCAGAACTCCCTTTATATATGTACGGAATGTATCATAAGGCTATACAATGTAAACTCAATATACTCCTAACCTCCTAGAACTCTCTTTATATATGTATGAAATCGTAAGGCTATACAATGTAAATACTATTTACTCACAACCTCCCAGATTTCTATATATATATATATATGTCCCATTATGGAATGCTAACTATTGGTTAAAATTTCTGTCTATAATCTGAAAATACGTGCAGGTAAAATGTAAACTAAAACATATAATATTGAAACTTCATGGTGTTATGTGTTTTGATTCATGTATATACCATCAATTTGCATGAACATGTGTATTTGTTTGTTTTGTTTCTGTCAATTTGCAAGTGTCCCCTTTTTAGCATATACAACGCTTATTTCCATATTTTCAGGGCCCCGGCCCCATTCCCAAACATGTAGAAAGACTCTACTTTATACATTTCAGTTCGAACAATGCTGTTGCCTTAATTATAATGGTACACTGGCTGATATTTTGAATGCAATAATACATTGCTGGTGGGTTAGGAGTTTGTTTCAGTATATGTCGTGTTTACTTCCAATTAGAGGTTGTGCAGTATAATGCTTTACGAGAACTGGATCCCACTTTCGAACCAGCGCTGCATGAAACTGTGGTTGTTGTCATTACGGAAGACAGCCCTCTAATGGAGCTCGGACAATAAATCTGCATTAGAAATAATTGATAAACTTGAAAGCAGACTTTTTGGAAGACATCCTTCCCAGTAAATAAGACTTTTTGTGTCAGAATAACGACATTCTAATGCAAGTCCGACTGTTTTATTATTCAACGAAGCCATGCTAGCAATTGTTACTAGTTCATGTTTCTAAAATTCCCTTTTGCCATTTTCCATTTGGGATATATTTCTTAAATTTGTAACCGTTCAATTTGAAACAAAACTACCACAAATATTGTTATAAAATTCTTTATCTCTTTAGTGTTTTGTAAGTTAAAGTGCCATATATGTTTATGGTATGTACTGTTTAAAGTGCGAAATAAACATGAGTATGTGTTGCTTAAGATAACGTGTCCACACAGTATATTGCCTGCATGAGTATGTTGTGCTTAAGACAACGTGTCCACACAGTGTATTACCTCTATGCGTATGTGTTGCTTAAGACAACGTGTCCACGCAGTGTATTGCCTCTATGCGTATCAGTTGTTTAAGACACCGTGTCCATACAGTGAATTATCTGCATGCGTATCAGTTGTTTAAGTCACCGTGTCCATACAGTGAATTATCTGCATGCGTATCAGTTGTTTAAGACACCGTCTCCATACAGGTAATTATCTGCATGCGTATCAGTTGTTTAAGACACCGTGTCCATACAGGTAATTATCTGCATGCGTATCATTTGTTTAAGACACCGTGTCAATACAGGTAATTATCTGCATGCGTATCAGTTGTTTAAGACACCGTGTCCATACAGGTAATTATCTGCATGCGTATCAGTTGTTTAAGACACCGTGTCCATACAGGTAATTATCTGCATGCGTATCAGTTGTTTAAGACACCGTGTCCATACAGGTAATTATCTGCATGCGTATCAGTTGTTTAAGACACCGTGTCCATATAGGTAATTATCTGCATGCGTATCAGTTGTTTAAGACACCGTGTCCATACAGTGAATTATCTGCATGCGTATCAGTTGTTTAAGACACCGTGTCCATACAGTGAATTATCTGCATGCGTATCAGTTGTTTAAGACACCGTGTCCATACAGGTAATTATCTGCATGCGTATCAGTTGTTTAAGACACCGTGTGCATACAATACTATGCAGTATACTACCCAAGTCCTGTTCAAGTTATCTTTATATAAACTGTACTCCACAACTCCGTGTTAATACAGCCAAGAATACACAGCATACCTATGTAACCTATGTATGCGAACATTTACACTCACGGATGTTGTTTCAAAATGCCGGCAGCTTAGCCGTTTTCATTACTTCAAATTTTAATAAAATTTTCATGGATTTTGAAATGAAAATACATATAAATTGAGTGAAATCTGGTTAAGGAGTTATTTGGGGTAGTATAACACTCATATTGAACCCCGGAGCTGCATTTGTAAGGCGTGTCTCAGGATAAATATAGGCATTATATTGAATACAACCCCTGATCTGCACTTGTGAGGCGTGTCTCAGGATAAATATCGGCATTATATTGAATACAATCCCTGATCTGCACTTGTGAGGCGTGTCTCATAATAAATATAGCATTATATTGAATACAATCCCTGATCTGCACTTGTGAGGCGTGTCTCAGGATAAATATAGGCATTATATTGAATACAATCCCTGATCTGCACTTGTTAGGCGTGTCTCAGGATAAATATAGGCATTATATTGAATACAATCCCTGATCTGCACTTGTGAGGCGTGTCTCAGGATAAATATAGGCATTATATTGAATACAATCCCTGATCTGCACTTGTGAGGCGTGTCTCAGGATAAATATAGGCATTATACTGAATACAATCCCTGATCTGCACTTGTGAGGCGTGTCTCAGGATAAATATAGGCATTATACTGAATACAACCCCTGATCTGCACTTGTGAGGCGTGTCTCAGGATAAATATCGGCATTATATGAATACAATCCCTGATCTGCACTTGTGAGGCGTGTCTCAGGATAAATATCGGCATTATATTGAATACACCCCTGATCTGCACTTGTGAGGCGTGTCTCAGGATAAATCGGCATTATATTGAATACAATCCCTGATCTGCACTTGTGAGGCGTGTCTCATAATAAATATAGGCATTATATTGAATACAACCCCTGATCTGCACTTGTGAGGCGTGTCTCAGATAAATATCGGCATTATTTGAATGCAACCCTGATCTGCACTTGTGAGGCGTGTCTCAGGATAAATATCGGCATTATACTGAATACAACCCTGATCTGCACTTGTGAGGCGTGTCTCATTATAAATGTCGGCATTATATTGAATACAACCCTGATCTGCACTTGTGAGGCGTGTCTCATTATAAATATCGGCATTATATTGAATACAACCCTGATCTGCACTTGTGAGGCGTGTCTCATGATAAATATAGGCATTATTTGAATACAATCCCTGATCTGCACTTGTGAGGCGTGTCTCAGGATAAATATCGGCATTATATTGAATACAATCCCTGATCTGCACTTGTGAGGCGTGTCTCAGGATAAATATCGGCATTATATTGAATACAATCCCTGATCTGCACTTGTGAGGCGTGTCTCAGGATAAATATCGGCATTATATTGAATACAATCCCTGATCTGCACTTGTGAGGCGTGTCTCAGGATAAATATCGGCATTATATTGAATACAACCCCTGATCTGCACTTGTGAGGCGTGTCTCAGGATAAATATAGGCATTATATTGAATACAATCCCTGATCTGCACTTGTGAGGCGTGTCTCAGGATAAATATCGGCATTATTGAATACAACCCCTGATCTGCACTTGTGAGGCGTGTCTCAGGATAATATAGGCATTATATTGAATACAACCCGATCTGCACTTGTGAGGCGTGTCTCAGGATAAATATAGGCATTATATGAATACAATCCCATCTGCACTTGTGAGGCGTGTCTCATAAATATAGGCATTATGCTGAATACAACCCATGATCTGCACTTGTGAGGCGTGTCTCATAATCAATATCGGCATTATATTGAATACAATCCCGATCTGCACTTGTGAGGCGTGTCTCAGGATAAATATCGGCATTATATTGAATACAATCCCGGATCTGCACTTGTGAGGCGTGTCTCATAATAAATATCGGCATTATATTGAATACAATCCCGGATCTGCACTTGTGAGGCGTGTCTCATAATAAATATCGGCATTATATTGAATACAACCCTGATCTGCACTTGTGAGGCGTGTCTCATAATAAATATCGGCATTATATTGTATTTACAATCCCTGATCTGCACTTGTGAGGCGTGTCTCAGGATAAATATCGGCATTACATTGAATTCAACCCCTGATCTGCACTTGTGAGGCGTGTCTCAGGATAAATATAGGCATTATATTGAATACAATCCCTGATCTGCACTTGTGAGGCGTATCTCAGGATAAATATAGGCATTATACTGAATACAACCCCTGATCTGCACTTGTGAGGCGTGTCTCATAATAAATATCGGCATATATTGAATACAATCCCTGATCTGCACTTGTGAGGCGTGTCTCATAATAAATATCGGCATTATATTGAATACAATCCCTGATCTTCATGATCTGCACTTGTGAGGCGTGTCTCATAATAAATATCGGCATTATATTGAATACAATCCCTGATCTGCACTTGTTAGGCGTGTCTCAAGATAAATATAGACATTATATTGAATACAATCCCTGATCTGCACTTGTGAGGCGTGTCTCAGGATAAATATCGGCATTATATTGAATACAATCCCTGATCTGCACTTGTGAGGCGTGTCTCATAATAAATATCGGCATTATATTGAATACAATCCCTGATCTGCACTTGTGAGGCGTGTCTCAGGATAAATATCGGCATTATATTGAATTCAACCCCTGATCTGCACTTGTGAGGCGTGTCTCAGGATAAATATCGGCATTATATTGAATTCAATCCCTGATCTGCACTTGTGAGGCGTGTCTCAGGATAAATATCGGCATTATATTGAATTCAACCCCTGATCTGCACTTGTGAGGCGTGTCTTATGATAAATATCGGCATTATATTGAATACAATCCATGATCTGCATTTGTAAGGAGGTAACCTAGAATTAACAACATTACAATGTACATTCGACCAAAAATTAGAATGCCCACTTTACAGTACTTACTAGAATGCATACGTAAATAACGTATTGGAAAGTCCAATATAGATTACATATTATATTATCAAGTGAAATGTACGTATTGGATTGTCCACTATGCAGTACGTATTAAAATGTACTCAATACTGAACATATTAGAATGTACACTAAAAACAACGTATGAGAATGTACACTGCACAAAACGTATTAGAATGTACACTATTCAGATATAAATAGAATATCCACTTTACAGTAACTATACGAATGTTTTCTTTACATGACATATTAGAATGTACACTATACACTTCATATTAGAATGTACACTATACAGTACATATTAGAATGTACACTATACAGTACATATTAGAATGTACACTATACAGAATGTGGATATGAACGTGTACGTTTACCAGGGTACTTACATCAACATTTATGTAGTACGGCATACTAGGTACACAGTACCTGCAGAAAATGGTTCCACCAAGCGAAAATGTCACGTGCACTTCAATACTTTATATGTAGCTCCAAAGCATTACAACTTTTTTCTGTCAGATAGATTACACCATTCGTGCAAAGTGTTGTTGTTCTTGTTATTTCAACTGTTTCTTTGCGTCCCTATCTATTTTCAATCACAGTTACAAATCCATTCAAATTTGAAAATTAAAAGAATATTGCTTAGAAATAAATCAACAGTTTGAATTATTGCTTCTCGTCAATGCCCTCGCCTAAACAAGGAAGGCCAGCGTATTGTATATCAATGTACGCGCCGTAACACGGAAGGAGGCCACCGTGTAGTATATCCGAAGGTATCCGATATTTGTTCGAATTTACGATTTGTATAGAAAAGGTTAGCGTTGCATGCAAGGTTCTGGTTTAAGTAAAAGGATGTATTGAACATGTCCGGGCAAACTGGAGAGGGAAGCAGGAAAAATCACGGATCTGTTATTCGGTATTGAATTGTCTCGGACAGCGGGAATCACTGCGAGATTGCGTTGGATTGGTAACTTGGTTTAAACCCTCATCTAGGGATGTGAACACGCCTTACCCATACCCAGCCCCTGACTTGCAATGTACGGCTCGCAGTTTCAGATGTGAACACGCCTTACCCGCACCCAGCCCCTGACTTGCAATGTACGGCTAGCTGGTTAAGATATGAACACGCCTTATCCGCACCCAGCCTCTGACTTGCCATGTACGGCTTGCTGTTTGAGATGTGAACACGCCTTACCCGCACCCAGCACCTGACTAGCCATGTACGGCTCGCAGTTGTTTCAGATGTGAACACGCCTTACCCGCACCCAGCCTCTGACTTGCCATGTACGGTTTGCAGATTAAGATGTGAACACGCCTTACCCGCACCCAGCCCCTGTCTTGCCATGTACGGTTGGCAGTTTAAGATGTGAACACGTCTTACCCGCACCCAGCCCCTGACTTGCCATGTCCGGTTGGCAGATTAAGATGTGAACACGCCTTATCCGCACCCAGCCCCTGACTTGCCATGTACGGTTGGCAGATTAAGATGTGAACACGTCTTACCCGCACCCAGCCCCTGACTTGCCATGTACGGTTGGCAGATTAAGTTGTGAACACGTCTTACCCGCACCCAGCCCCTGACTTGCCATGTACGGTTGGCAGATTAAGATGTGAACACGTCTTACCCGCACCCAGCCCCTGACTTGCCATGTACGGTTGGCAGATTAAGATGTGAACACGCCTTACCCGCACCCAGCCCCTGACTTGTCATGTACGGTTGGCAGATTAAGATGTGAACACGTCTTACCCGCACCCAGCCCCTGACTTGCCATGTACGGTTGGCAGATTAAGATGTGAACACGCCTTACCCGCACCAAGCCCCTGTCTTGCAATGTACAGTTCGCTGGTTAAGATATGAACACGCCTAATCCGCACCCAGCCTCTGACTTGCCATGTACGGCTCGCAGTTTAAGATGTGAACACGCCTTACCCGCACCCAGCCCCTGACTTGCCATGTACGGCTCGCAGTTTAAGATGTGAACACGCCTTACCCGCACCCAGCCCCTGACTTGCCATGTACGGTCCTGGTTAAGATGTGAACACGTCTTACCCGCACCCAGCTCCTGACTTGCCATGTAGGCTCACTGTTTAAGATGTGAACACATCTAACCCGCACCCAGCCCCTGACTAGCCATGTACGGTCCTGGTTAAGATGTGAACACGCCTTACCCGCACCCAGCCCCTGACTAGCCATGTACGGTCCTGGTTAAGATGTGAACACGCCTTACCCGCACCCAGCCCCTGACCTGCCATGTATTCATGGAGGTTTTCTGAAGACACAGTGCAACACAGACTAAATACAAATTCAATATGAACTACAATGTAGAATTATTCATCAACATTTGACCTCAAATGACTCGGTGTCAATCTTATTAAACACACTAATCATCTTAAGAAAAGACTGTACTCTCCCCCATTGAGTACCGAATACTCCTTTATTTTCTACCCAAATCCTCAATTATTTGAAGCTATTTTGAAGGACTGCGTACTGAATTATGTCATTTTTTAATTTCTGCGTACCGAACGCGACCCTCCTTAGTCCTGAGTTCTCCGTAATATGCCCCTGAATACATCGTTCCACCTTCTTGAGACCCGTGTACTCCGTAATATGCCCCTTAATACCGCGATCGGCCCTCTTGAGACCCGAGTGCTCCGTAATATGCCCCTGAATACCCCGATCGACCCTCTTGAGACCCGAGTACTCCGTAATATGCCCCTGAATACCGCGATCGACCCTCTTGAGATCCGAGTACTCGGTAATATGCCCCTGAATACCGCGATCTACCCTCTTGAGACCCGAGTACTCCGTAATATGCCCCTGAATACCGCGTTACACTCTCTTGAGACCCGAGTACTCCGTAATATGCCACTGAATACCGCGATCTACTGTCTTGAGACCCGAGTACTCCGTTATATGCCCGTGAATACCGCGCCCCAGGTTTCAGCTTCAAAACCCCTTTTCTAACTGTTCATTAGACTAATATCTCAAACAACAAACGGTCAACACATGGATAAAATACGCCAGCAGTTCGGTAGGATTTACAGCTTGTCGCTGAGCCCGGAATTCGAGGCATGTTTCCATGGGAAACATGAAGCAATGTCAGTTACTCTACGATATTTCATCCTTATGCCAATGTAAATTATTGATGCCTCAACGGTTATTCCTAGCGAAGATGTGTGAAATTTATTACAAGAAAGGTGACTATAGACTGTTTGAAAGTGCAAGTCTCAGACGAAACAAATGCTTTGAGGAATCGCTTGTAGATAGACTGCATGGGCATCATCCTGTTCGAGGATCTATGAATAATCATGTTTATCTTGACATGTGTCTGTTTCCAAAGCAATGAATGGTATCAATTTTGAAAGAAGTCACTATTTAGATACAGCTTGTCTCAATAATAATAAAGGACGAGAGTGTTGCATTTGTATTGATGACCGCCTATCATGAAGGAGGTTTGGGTAAGAGATTTCTGATCAAGGAGGGTTTGGGTTCGAGTTCTCTCAAGAAAGTTGTGGGTTAGAGATTTCTGATCAAGGAGGGTTTGGGTTCGAGTTCTCTCAAGAAGGTTGTGGGTTATAGATCTCTGATCAAGGAGGGTCTGGGTTCGAGATCTCTCATCAAGGAGGTTGTATGTTAGAGATTTCTGATCAAGGAGGTTGTGGGTTAGAGATTTCTGATCATGGAGGTTGTGGGTTCGAGTTCTCTCACCAAGGAGGTTGTGGGTTCGAGTTTTCTCATCAAGGAGGTTGTGGGTTCGAGTTTTCTCAGCAAGGAGGTTGTGGGTTCGAGTTTTCTCATCAAGGAGGTTGTGGGTTCGAGTTTTCTCATCAAGGAGGTTGTGGGTTCGAGTTTTCTCAGCAAGGAGGTTGTGGGTTAGAGTTTTCTCATCAAGGAGGTTGTGGGTTCGAATTTTCTCATCAAGGAAGTTGTGGGTTCGAATTCTCTCACCAAGGAGGTTTTGGGTTCGAGTTTTCTCATCAAGGAGGTTGTGGGTTCGAGTTTTCTCATCAAGGAAATTGTGGGTTCGAGTTCTCTCATGAAGGAGGTTGTAGGTTCGGTTGTGGGTTCGAGTTCTCTCATCAAGGAGGTTGTGGGTTCGAGTTCTCTCATCAAGGAAGTTGTGGGTTCGAGTTCTCTCATCAAGGAGATTGTGTTTTCGCGTTTTCTCATCAAGGAGGCTTTGGGTTCTGGCTCTCTCATCAAGGAGGTTTGGGGTTCGAGTTCTCTTATCAAGGAGGTTGTGGGTTCAAGTTCTCTCATCAATGCGGCTTTGGGTTCTGGCTATCTCATCAAGGTTTTCTCATCAAGGAGGTTGTGGGTTCGAACTTTCTCATCAAGGTGGTTGTGGGTTCGAGTTTTCTACTCAGGAAACGTTATCGGGATTGATTCAAATAAGCTTGCAGTTGTCTTCCAAAATAAATCGGTTAGTATACACTATCCGTACCAAACTATTACTGTTTTTGTTTATTTGAAATTGCAGATTGACTCAATGTTACAAAAGAACTCAGTGACAGGCGGTTCCAAAATAAAATTTTCAATACACATTTCAACGTAATGTATTACTGAACTGTGCACAAAATGGTTGATTGATTTATTTCTACCAGCTAATTCACTAACCTTAACCGTCACTGATGACTTTGTTTGAACTTGTCTTATCCCTACCCTTACCCTCTGCATCTCTGAGAAACTTGACCCTAACCCTAACCGTATTTTGAAACCCTAATCCTAGTCTTAGCGCTATGTGGAAACCCTAACCCTACAAATGTATGGATACTTTGTTATTAACATGCCCAATAGCTTGTAATCATGAGCAAAACTTCAGTTAATAAACAATCTAAGGAGACAATTGCATTATATCGGTTACCTACACAGTTGCTTTTCCTGGCAAGGGACTAAACTGTCACACTTTTCCTAGAAAAAGTAAGAGAAGTTTCCGCGCATATCTTATAGTGAAGGGAAGAAACACTTTCACCGACAAGTTTTCTGTAATGGAGAATTTATCTCCCTCCCTGGGCTATTTTGTTCATATTCCGTGCTATTTGGTGTGTTTCTTGGCTATTGGTGCATATTCCGTGTCTATTTGATGTATGTTTTTGGCTATTTAGTTCATTTTCCGTGGCTATTTGGTGTCAGTTTCTTGGCTATTTGGTGCATATTCCCTGGCTATTTGGTGTGTGCTTCTTGGCTATTTGGTGCATATTCGTTGGCTAATTGGTGGTGTTTCTTGTTTTTTTGGAGTATTTTGCTCGGTTATTTGGTGTGTGTTTCTTGCTAATTTCGAGTATATCCCTTTGTGTATTTGGTGTGTGTTTCTTGGCTATTTGGTGCATACTCCGTGGCTATTTGGTGCGTATTCCTTGGCTATTTGGTGTGTATCTCGGCTATTTGGAGTATATTCCTTGGTTATTTGGTGTGGCCTCTACGCTATTTTGTGCATATTCCTTGGCTATTTGGTGTGTATCTCGGCTATTTGGAGTATATTCCTTGGTTATTTGGTGTGGCCTCTACGCTATTTTGTGCATATTCATTGGCTATTTGGTGTGTGTTTCTTGGTGTTTTTTTTAGTATTTTGCTCGGTTATTTGGTGTGTGTTTCTTGCTTATTTCGAGTGTATCCCTTTGTGTATTTGGTGTGTGTTTCTCTGCTATTTGTCGCATATTCCGTGGCTATTTGGTTTGTGCTTCTTGTCTATTTGGTGCATATTCCTTGGCCATTTGGTGTGTATCTTGGCTATTGGGAGTATATTCCTTGGCTAATCGGTGTGTGTTTCTTGGCTATTTGGAGTATATTCCTTGGCTAATCGGTGTGTGTTTCTTGGCTATTTGGAGTATATTCCTTGGCTAATCGGTGTGTGTATCTTGGCTATTGGGAGTATATTCCTTGGCTAATCGGTGTGTGTTTCTTGGCTTTTTTGAGTACATTCCGTGGCTAATCGGTGTGTGTTTCTTGGCTATTTGGAGTATATTCCTTGGCTAATCGGTGTGTGTTTCTTGGCTATTTTGAGTATATTCCTTGGCTAATCGGTGTGTGTTTCTTGGCTATTGGGAGTATATTCCTTGGTTAATCGGTGTGTGTTTCTTGGCTATTTGGAGTATATTCCTTGGCTAATCGGTGTGTGTTTCTTGGCTATTTTGAGTACATTCCGTGGCTATTTGGTGTGTGTTTCTTGGCTATTTGGAGTATATTCCTTGGCTAATCGGTGTGTGTTTCCTGGCTTTTTTGAGTACATTCCGTGGTTATTTGATGTGTATTTCATTCATACTAGTAACTGGTTTATATTCCTTGGCTATTTGGTATGAGCCTCTTGGCTATTTGGTATGAGCCGATATGAGTTTCTTGGTAAATTTGGTATGAGCCTCTTGGCTATTTGGTACATGTATATTTCTTTGCAACTCATTGACTATTGTGTCGTATCATGAGAGTCTCTGGTTAATATAGAAAAAAATGAAATCCGACCTACTGAAGAAATAAGTGCGATCATTTGTGTAATTTTTGCTGGAGAAAGTGATATCAGCGATGTCTCCTACTGTTCAAACTTGCCTCTTTAAAAGCTGGAGACAAAATCAATAACTTCTGTACAGACGCCTGTCTCGTATTTAGTCATTTGAGGCAATATTTTGTCTCTAATGGTTAAATCCACGGTTTGTAATATGTATGGCTTTGCCGATAAACAATTATCATTTGATTTTTAAGCCTCCATATAATATGACGTTTTTTTTTACGGACGCGGACCGTTTTTTGTATGTCTACTTCAGCCACGGGCCGTTGGTGGTATGTCTACTTCAGCCACGGGCCGTTGGTGGTATGTTTACTTCAGCCGCGGGCCGTTGGTGGTATGTGTACTTCAGCCACGGGCCGTTGGTGGTATGTTTACTTCAGCCGCGGGCCGTTGGTGGTATGTCTACTTCAGCCACGGGCCGTTGGCGGTATGTCTACTTCAGCCGCGGACCGTTGGCGGTATGTCTACTTCAGCCGCGGGCCGTTTGTGGTATGTTTACTTCAGCCGCGGGCCGTTTGTGGTATGTCTACTTCAGCAGCGGGCCGTTTGTGGTATGTACTTCAGCAGCGGGCCGTTTGTGGTATGTCTACTTCAGCCACGGGCCGTTGGCGGTATGTCTACTACAGCCGTGCGCCGTATGTTGAATGTCTTCTTCAGCAGCGGGCCGTTTGTGGTATGTACACTACAGCCGCGGGCCATTTCAATAATTTTAATAATAATTAGATTCAATTATCTTTAATCTGCAACAACTTTGTGTTTATTTTCAATGTAAGCTAAAATTCAATTTATACAAACATGTAGCAAAGTATTGAAACAACGGAAATAAGATCATTGCTTCACTACTTCCCAATCATCGAAATCACCATTCACGAGGTTGATGATGGTGGTTGTGATTGTGGCGGTGGTGATGGTGGACGTGGTCGCCGTGTTGGAGTTGGTGGTGGTGGTGGTGGTGGTGGCGGCGATGATGCTGGTGGCGATGGTGGTGGTGACTGTGGCGGTGGTAACTGTGGCGATGGCGGTTTTCGTAATGGGATGCTGGTGCTGGTGGTGGTAATGGTGCTGCTACTCGTTTCCGCGATTAATGTGGTATTGACGGTAGTGACAATGGCGATGATGGTTGTGCTGATTGGGATGTTGGTTACGGTGAAGGACAGGTGGTATGGATATGATAGTGGCGGTGCGTAAAGGGGATTGTGGTAGTGGTAGTGATATTGGTGGTGTGGTGGTGGTGTGTGGTGGGTGGTGGTGACTGTGGTAGTGGTAGTGATACTGGTGGTGGTGGTGGTGGTGGTGGTGGTGGTGGTGGTAGTGCTACTGGTGGTGGTGGTGATGGTGGTGGTGGTGACTGTGGTAGTGGTAGTGATACTGGTGGTGGTGGTGTGCTGGTGGTGACTGTGGTAGTGGTAGTGATACTGGTGGTGGTGCTGGTGGTATTGGTTGGCAGTAGTAGCAGTAGGTAGTAGCAATAGAAGTAGTGGTAGTAGTTACGGTAGTGACTACAACTACTGATATAAGGATGATATCAAAAACAATTTGTGTTTATTGTAGCAACATTAACAAAACTAGTTGAAGCTAACACTACGTTACCTACTTATATTTCAAAAGACCGATACAAGTTCAGATCTTATTTGTAGACGAGAGAATGGGGACGGCTTTTACAGCCGTGAAGTGAAGGCGTAAATCGTGAGCGCACGCAGGTGTTTAATTTGAAAGACTGGAATCCTATTTCTGTTACAAAATATTGAGCACATGTGGTGTGAAACGAAAATGTAATCTTTTCCTAAACAATATTGAATGCATCTTTCAAATTTTATTTCATCTCATAAAGTATCAAGATATTTTAATTGTCTGAGGAATTTTAATTGATTTTTAACGATATCTCGAGTTACTTGATTCTAGGAAATTGCATTGCACTCCATATGGTATTTTCACTAGGCATACCTACATAATAATGGTTTGTTATTCCGTGCCGTCCTACATTTATATTGTCATCTGAATTGTATTTACCCCAAGAGTAGTGATATAACGAAGTAACTTAATTGTCCTTATAATTCTATATTTTGATTAATTTCATATGTCATTCCTCTTCAATTTTTAGAAAAGTAATCTAGGACCATATCTTAATTAATCCGGCTCTCACCCCCTCTGATGGCCTTGCAGCATACCCCGTAGATAAATTCTTGCTCTCACCCCCTCTGATGGGCCTTGCAGCATACCCCGTAGATAAATCCTGCTCTCACCCCCTCTGATGGGCCTTGCAGCATACCCGGCAGATAAATCCTGCTCTCACCCCCTCGGATGGGCCTTGCAGCATACCTGGCAGACAAATCCTGCTCTCACCCCTCTGATGGGCCTGCAACATACCCCGTAGATAAATCCTGCTCTCACCCCCTCTGATGGGCCTTGCAGCATACCCGGCAGATTAATCCCTGCAGCATACCCGGCAGATAAATCCTGCTCTCACCACCTCTGATGGGCCTTGCAGCAAACCCGGCCGATAAATCATGCTGTCATTCCCCTGATTGCCTTGCAACATACCCGGCAGATAAATCCTGCTCTCACCCCCTCTGATGGCCTTGCATCATACCCGGCAGATTAATTCTGCTCACATCCCCTCTGGTGGGCCATGCAGAATACCCGGCAGATCAATCCTGCTCTCAACCCACCGCCCCCCCCCCACCTCTGATGGACCTGCAGCATACCCGGCAGATTAATCCTGCTTTCAACGCCCCCCCCCCCCCCCTCTGATGGGCCTGCAGCATACTCGGCAGATTAATCCTGCTCTCACCCCCTACCCCTCTGATGGGCCTGCAGCATACCCGGCAGATAAATTCTGCTCTCACCCCCTCTGATGGCCTTGCAGCATACCCGGCAGATTAATCTGCTCTCACCCCCTCTGATGGGCCTGCAGCATACCCGGCAGATAAAGTTCTGCTCTCACCCCCTCTGATGGCCTTGCAGCATACCCGGCAGATTAATCCTGCTCTCTCCCCTCTGATTGGTCTGCAGCATACCTGGCAGTAGCGCACGTGCGGTGTATAACCTCGATTTAAATGTGACAATGTGTTGTGACTATTGTAAACTCTTGTAAACGTATTCCTTTTCAAATATTATTGAGCCTCACAGTATTCAAAGTGTTGTCGACAAGCCCATACTTTCATTATTTATTGTGTTATAACAGAGCTCAGCACCTGTGCTACAAAGTGACGTCATGTCGGGACGAAGGAAAACGAGTGCTTAAAAACGACATTAGCTCAAATCAAAACGAATTTGCCAGCGATATAACAGAGATGTTGTTTCAGTCTGTGAGCAGTTAAGGTCTGGGGGCGACTTAGGTATTCATAAGGAAGAGAGTTGTTGTAACAGTCTAGGAGCGACTTGGGTATTCATGAGGAAGAGAGAAGTTGTAACAGTCAGGGAGCGACTTGGGTATTCATGAGGAAGAGAGTTGTTGTAACAGTCTAGGAGCGACTTGGGTATTCATGAGGAAGAGAGTTGTTGTAACAGTCTAGAAGCGACTTGGGTATTCATGAGGAAGAGAGTTGTTGTAAACAGTCTAGGAGCGACTTGGGTATTCATGAGGAAGAGAGTTGTTGTAACAGTCTAGGAGCGACTTGAGTATTCATGAGGAAGAGAGTTGTTGTAACAGTCTGGGAGCGACTTAGGTATTCATGAGGAAGAGAGTTGTTGTAACAGTTCTAGGAGCGACTTGGGTATTCATGATGAAGAGAGAAGTTGTATCAGTCTGGGAGCGACTTGGGTATTCATGAAGAAGAGAGTTGTTGTAACAGTCTGGGAGCGACTTGGGTATTCATGCGGAAGAGAGAAGTTGTAACAGTCTGGGAGCGACTTGGGTATTCATGAGGAAGAGAAGAGTTGTAACAGTCTGGGAGCGACTTAGGTATTCATGAGGAGAAGAAGTTGTATCAGTCTGGGAGCGACTTAGGCATTCAGGCGGAAGAGAGAAGTTGTAGTCTGGGAGCGACTTAGGTATTCATGAGGAAGAGAGAAGTTGTATCAGTCTGGGAGCGACTTAGGCATTCATGCGGAAGAGAGAAGTTGTATCATTCATGAGGAAGAGAGAAGTTGTAACAGTCTGGGAGCGACTTAGGCATTCATGCGGAAGAGAGAAGTTGTATCATTCATGAGGAAGAGAGAAGTTGTATCAGTCTGGGAGCGACTTAGGCATTCATGCGGAAGAGAGAAGTTGTATCATTCATGAGGAAGAGAGAAGTTGTAACAGTCTGGGAGCGACTTAGGTATTTATAAGGAAGAGAGTTGTTGTAACAGTCTGGGAGCGACTTAGGTATTCATGAGGAAGAGAGAAGTTGTAACAGTCTGGGAGCGTGGTAGGTATTTATGAGGAAGAGAGAAGTTGTAAAAGTCTGGAAGCGACTTAGGTATTCATGAGGAAGAGAGTTGTTGTAACAGTCTAGGAGCGACTTAGGTATTCATGAGGAAGAGAGAAGTTGTATCAATCTGGAGCGTCCTTGGTATTCACGAGGAAGAGAGAAGTTGTAACAGTTCGGGAGCGACTTTGGTATTCTTGAGGAAGAGAGAAGTTGTAAAGGTCTTGGAGCGACTTGGGTATTAATGAGGAAGAGAGAAGTTGTAACAGTCTGAGAACGACTTAGGTATTCATAAGGAAGAGAGATAAATCTGAGGTAAAGTTTTGGAAAACAGTTTTGCACGGTTCGATAAATTACTAGTATAACCATGACAAAAAGGTTAAAAATCTGAATGGGAAATAATCAACTAGCGGCCTCTACTTCGTGAACCCGTGGACATTGGAGGGTAGTTAACAAACTATGATACCGAGTATCCTCCGTAGCTTATTAGCATTGTCTTAAAATGATCTGGTTCAAGAGACTTTCCTGCACAATCATAAATGCAATTATAATTTATGTTTGGATGACCAAGAACTTTGATATTGAAAACCCGTGCAATACTCATGAGTATCTAGTATATACCTAGTTTATCTCCGTGTGTACATACTTCAAAACCTTGTTACATTGATGTTACACGCAGTGCATTAACGTAGTTCTACTCACATCTTTATAGGATGACTCTTCTTAGTCTATCTTAACTTATTTCATGGTATAAAACATAGAATAATGAACATGAAATATAGCAAGATAAATCAAATAAATGGTTGGTGTCGATATAGAGGACATACTTCCTCGCTCGCAAGATTGGTACCAACCCTGCTTTCTCTATTTTGGCACCAACCCTGCTTTCTCTATATTGGCACCAACCCTGCTTTCTCTATATCGGCACCAACCCTGCTTTCTCTATATACAAAACAATATACATCCAGTAAGAGAAATCGTCATGTGTCCAAATGTTTTTCAAAAATGCAAGATTACTAAATTCATAACACAAGCAGCGGGATATGTTTGTTATTAAAGGGTTTTCCCAGGTTACATTGCATGCACCACTTGCATTTTGTCTAACTAACATCTTTTGTGAGTGCTGCTAGACTAATTAGTGAACTTAGCATTAATTCAACACTCCCACTTGGCAAAACGTCCTATTCAAAACATTCAATTAACTTCGCCCTTATGTTGTTTTGATTTTTTAGACATTTTTACATTTCTGTATGCTCAAAGGAAGATTAACTTTACAGATACTTGCCATAGTTAATTGGAATAAACCAGACGTGTGCACGGTATTGTAAACGTGGAATGCGAAATCCTTCTATGCAAACACAAGGACAATCGGTAAAGCGCGTTTTAATAGCGGATTTTGGAAGTCTTCGATATATTAATCGGGACGGGGCCATTTCATCATAAGTTCAAACCTCAACAAAACAACCAACATTTGTCTATTACATTTGCCCATACACCAATAAAAACAAATCATGTAAGTCGATTCAAAATAAAATAAAGTCAGCAACCGAGCGTTCTATAGAATATATTTAGACGAAACTTTGAGTATTACTCAATTCTTATTGGTCCTAAGTGCACTTTATTGACGGCATGAACGTCGAAACCAGTAATATCCGTCCCCCAGGAATGTTCACGTGCCGCAACGAAACGTTTCAAATTACAATATTGCTACTGGTTACATAATTATTTGACTGTCTATTTTGCGCCAAGCAATTTGAAAAAAAACAAAAAAACAGGAAGGCCAGAAAACGTCCAGAAGATCAATGATTTTTGGATTCTTGGAGACAACCGAACTCGCACGAATATGTGGCTATTACACGTGCTTCTATATTCAGACGGGAATCAGAGACAAAAAAGGATTTCCATGAAAATATAATTACTCCCTGATAAATTCCGTGCGTTCATCAAAATACACACAAATCATATATAATTATATATTTTATTTTTATACATTTTCCCGGGAACAGTTAAAATCCGCGTACCATTCATACACCTGGATCGATACAATTACGACAAGAATGTTGAGATGTTCTATAGTATTACCACTGAGTTGGTTTTGCAGCAGTTTATGGCTTCTATTTGTAGGAGTGGGCCAAAAGTAGTGGCGCGTGCTGAAAGTTCAATATCAGAAACACGTGCACTACTTTAACACCATTGCTTTCACACTTCCCAAAACAGTAGTTTTGCACGTGTGGATAATTTACCTTTATTTTGCACGAAATATGTAGATATATTTAGTAAGCGTGTTTACGTGAAGCGTTTTAGAAACCGTTTATGGAATACGCTCCCATGACACTTGTAAGTTTTACATTTATTTGCAATAAAACAAAGTAAACATTATTTTTTGAGGTATTGCGATCTATTGAAGTTCATACCACATGTGGTAACGTGTTCAAATCATGTATGAAGCCAATAATGGAATATTTTAAACGTTCCCCGCACATCGCACATGATATGAAAACAATAAGGATTGACAATGTTTATGTGAGTGACACAAGCCACTCTTATATATTGCTTATACCAACAATAATATACTGAGAAAACATTCAATGATTTTCTTTTCACAGTTTTTACGAGCTTGTGAATATAATACCGCGACTAAGGTAACGTTACCTTTATAATACACATGTGGTCATTTCACCGTACGACTACTATGAATGTACGCGCATTGTATGCTTGTTTTTAACAGAAACATACTGACATATGAGTGGTGAGAGATTGAAATCTGATGTGGAACATTTCTCTAGAAATTATATAGAACCATCTCCCTGAGAGCTTCTATTCATGGCCGTTGTCTTGTATATTTTGAGTCTTTTGTGCTCAGCTGAGATGCTTGATTTAATGGAGTTAGATAAATTTAGGGACGCACGAATTGAGTCGTATGTGAATCATGTCTGCAGATTTCCTATAGAGACTTCTCGTTTATAATGAGTCGATGCAAAGATCATACCTCGTGTTCCAACAGTCAAAGATGCTTGCGCTTATTAAAGATGACTGCTTAATGGCAAATATGATGACATTACTGGCAACTGGGCATGTCCCTGTAGTTTTCATATTTTATTCATACCCAAATGAAAAACACTAAGACAATGGCAGTAATGTCAGGTGCGTCCAGGCTCCCTGGTTCATTGTTTGCGTCCAGGCTCGCTGGTTCATTGTTTGTGTCCAGGCTCCCTGGTTCATTGTTTGGGGAACAAAACATACTCGATTCGATGAATATAAACACATTCGGAACTCCTCGGCCATTTTTATCGAAAACAACCTCGGATATATATGGACGGTTTACATATACAGAAATCGGTCTGTATAAGTCCGCTGCAAGTAGATCGCGTAGACATTCATTTTAGCAGTTGATTGTTATCCTAATACACGTATAAGAAGAATCATTTTGATAAGTACCTCAAAACTCCCTGCTAAAAGAAGAATTGTCCTCACATTTAGACGGTCATATAGTAAGGGAGACAAGGTTAATCTTTAATTGAAATAGTGTTTACTGAAGTTGTGACGAATTCCATTTAAGGCATTAAATTGTTTACTAAGTAAACTCTTCATCTGCATGCTCGATTCTGTCCATTTTCGAAGAAAAAAAAATACACCACATCGTCGGGAATGCATAAGTTATGCATGTATTATCACCCTTTACAATATGTATGAAATAAAATTATTTTCCGCGCTTCTACCTATATACATTTGAATCTATATGATTATATATAAAAATCAATATATATTTATATAGGGAAAAGGGATTATTAGAAGGAGAGGGGGAGAAAGGAAATGGAGAGAAATGGGGGAGACAGAGGTGGGGGAAGATTGTATAGAAAGGGAAGGGAAAACAGTTATGGAGATAAAGAGGGGAAGAAAGAGGAGGGGGAAGAGAGGAGAGTAAGGGGAGGGCGGAAGACAGGGGAAGGAGGTTTGAGTTGGGAGGGAATTGAGATAGAGGAGAAAGAGAATGGGGAGAGAATGTGGTAAAGAAATATATGGAGTTGGAGGTATGAGAGACATACAAGCGAAAGTGTGAAGTGACAGAGGAAGTAGAGCGAGGAAGCAGATAAAATGCAGAAGTTGAGAAGTTGAAAGCATTTGAGATTCAAGAGGCAAAGAGGGAGAGTGTGCAAAAGGAAGAGAAAGTGTGGGGGAGGCCAAGAGGGGTGAGTGTGTAAAGGGGAGAGAAAGTGTGGGTAGGGGAGGCCAAGACGGGAGAGTGTGTAGAGGGGAGAGAAAGTGTGGGTAAGGTAGGCCAAGAGGGGAGAGTGTGTAGAGGGGGGAGAAAGTGTGGGTAAGGTAGGCAAAGAGTGGGGAGTGTGTAGAGGGGGGAGAAAGTGTGGGTAAGGTAGGCAAAGAGGGGAGAGTGTGTAGAGGGGGAGAAAGTGTGGGTAAGGTAGGCAAAGAGGGGAGATAAAGTTAGGGTAAGGGAGGCAAAGAGGGGAGAGTGTGTAGAGGGAAGAGAAAGTGTGGGTAAGGGAGGCAAAGAGGTGAGAGTGTGTAAAGGGAAGAGAAAGAGTGGGTAAGTGAGGCAAAGAGGGGAGAGTGTGTAAAGGGAAGAGAAAGTGTGGGTAAGGGAGGCAAAGCGAGGAAAGTAATAAATGTTTGATAGATCTCGAAACATGCGCGACCACATACGCATGTACGATGGTGGCTCAAAGAGCCAGAAAGAAAGACAGAAGAGGAAGACAGATTTCGTACCATGCACGACCACACATACGAGCGGTGGCTCTGAGAGCCAGGCTCGAGAACCAGCACCGCTAGTTCCCGTACAAATTCATCCAAGATTTAAAATCCTGGGATTTTGTCATAAAACGAAACTTGAAGGTTTAAATGGCAGATATATATTACATTTCCGTGGAAATGTTATTTGTATAAATTCATGCAGTGGTACAAAAGAAAACTACATGTTATACTTTTATATTTTAAGATCGCTACTCTGGAAAGAAAATTCATCAAAAATGAGTTAAATGCCTTGTTTTAGCGATTTAGAATGATTTTAATGCCTTCCGTTTTAGTTTATTCAGTCTATTTATATTAGTATCAACTATTCTATAAATAAGTGTATTATTACAATAACAATGATATACAGTAACGCCTGTGACTATCACAATGAAAGGTGCGAAAAATAGAGTCATGAATGAAAATTTGACTGTAAAATGTATACCGGCAGAAAATAATGTATAAACTCTTTAAATATGAAGAATTCTGAAACAGTGCCGTATAGAGTGCGACATGGAGGCACAACGCCGCAACAGATATATCACTACATTTAGGTCGCGTAACGGTCCCCCGCATAAAGCACCATTTGAAATACTTAAGCACCTTATGAAGAGGTTTGTATATTTATTATTGACTGTTTTGGGCAAATAATTGATACAAACTTGAAGGAGATAAAAAATAAAAAGTGGCCGAGAAACTAAACATTAAATTGGCTTAGCCTAATGCAGAAAACGCATTATTTAAGGGAAAAAAATGTCCTAAGTCCATTATGATTCGAAATTGGAAGCATACATTGTGAATTTTATTTCACTTCATATCTAACAGGCTTAATGACATAAACTAGTTGTGTAAAACTCTGGCCAGAATCGGAAGCTTTTCGTGATGATCTAGCCCTGCACGACTTTGGTGGCAACCTTGGAGAAGCACGGCTTCCTCGTTATCGCAGGTGAATCATGGATTCCTCGTTATCGCAGGTGAATCACGGATTCCTCCTTATCGCAGGTGAAGCACGGCTTCCTCCTTATCGCAGGTGAAGCACGGCTTCCTCCTTATCGCAGGTGAAGCACGGCTTCCTCCTTATCGCAGGTGAAGCACGGCTTCCTCCTTATCGCAGGTGAAGCACGGCTTCCTCCTTATCGCAGGTGAATCACGGCTTCCTCCTTATCGCAGGTGAATCACGGCTTCCTCCTTATCGCAGGTGAATCACGGCTTCCTCCTTATCGCAGGTGAATCACGGCTTCCTCCTTATCGCAGGTGAATCATGGCTTCCTCCTTATCGCAGGTGAGTCACGGCTCTCTCGCTATCAGAGGTGAATACCGGCTTCCTCGTAATCGTAGGTGAATCGCGGCTTCCGTGTTATCGTAGGTGAAGCACGGCTCTCTCGTTATTAGAGGTGAATCACGGCTTCCTCCTAATCGTAGGTGAAGCACGGCTCTCTCGTTATTAGAGGTTAATCACGGCCTCCGCGTTATCGTAGGTGAAGCACGGTTCTCTCGTTATTAGAGGTGAATCACGGCTTCCTCGTAATCGTAGGTGCATCACGGCTTCATCGTTATCGCAGGTGAATCGCGGCTTCCGCGTTATCGTAGGTGTGTCACGGCTTCCGCGTTATCGTAGGTGAAGCACGGCTCTCTCGTTATTGGAGGTGAATCACGGCTTCCTCGTAATCGTAGGTGAATCACGGCTTCCTCGTTATCGTAGGTGAATCGCGGCTTCCGCGTTATCGTAGGTGTGTCACGGCTTCCGCGCTATCGTAGGTGAAGCACGGCTCTCTCGTTATCATAGGTGAATCACGGCATGCTCGTTATGTAACGTTAATCACGACTTCTGCGCTATCGGAGATGAGTCACGGCTTCCGCGTTATCGTAGGTGAATCGCGGTTTTCGCGTTATTGCAGATGAATCACGGCTTCCGCGTTATCGTAGGTGAGTCACATCTTCCGCGCTATCGTAGGTGAGTTACGGCTTCCGCGCTATCGTAGGTGTGTCACGGCTTCCGCGATATCGTAGTTGAAGCACGGCTATGCGTTATTGTAGGTGAATCACGTCTCCCGCAAAAGCATAATGAATCGCGGCTTCTTCGTTTACGTAGGTGAAGCACGGTTTCCGCGTTATCATATGTGAATCATGGCTTTTCTCTAAAGAAGAGCCCTTCTTTCATTGTTACAGAACACATATATGGATAAGGAAAACAATCGACGCCTTTTCATCGATATTAAAGTTTGCCATAGATTGACCTAATATGGGATGAACCTGGGTTCTTCAAATTACCAGAATGAACCAGTAAACATTTTCTTTAATGTGCTGATCTATCCCAAAAACTGGCGATCTGCACTCGGAAACAATAACAATACCTTTGATTGACCAATTCACGGTATCGGATGGGAATTACACGAAAAAGAACGGTATAAATTCCTTGTTTTGAAGAATAAAGTGCATTGAGTGAGTCGGTAAGATCGTACATTGTTTTCACGAGATATTTTAAGACAGACATGCTTTCAAGCGCCATCGTAAATTAGCAATTGCTCTTCATTCGGTGCACACGGTCGTTTCTATAAAATATCGTGAAAACAATGATTATAATCAACGAATCGAGGACGTTCTTCACCCCCAAACAATGAACCAGGGAACGTGGACGCACCTGACATTTCTTGTGTTGAAAATCGACGCAATACTAAGGTCATTTAATTTAAGATGCACACATAGCCACGAAATGTTGGCTGAGAGAAAACTTCACATTTATTTTGAAATGCACAAACAGTATCATGTTAACGGAACTAGCAGTACATAGATAAATTGAGCTCAATAAAGGAAAATTAATCTGAATATATTTATTTAGGAGAACAATGATCTGTGTTATTATATATACAGTTCTGCAATTGTTAATCTGCTCAGTCTAACCCTATAATTGTTATCTATTCATTTCTGTAAATGTTATATATTCTGTCTTATTATAAAAAATCAGAATAATTTTCAGTCACTTCTATAACACTCGGTTACGCTATTCATATTGCAAACCTTGATGGTTCGATCACACGTAAAGACATGAACTTGGTCCTGTTCCTCCAGTCTACACGAACGTATAGACTAGGTTTGGGTCATGTTCCTCCAGTCTACACGCACGTATAGACTAGGTTTTGGTCATGTTCCTCCAGTCTACACGCACGTATAGACTAGGTTTTGGTCATGTTCCACCAGTCTACACGCGCGTATAGACTAAGACTTGGTCAGGTTCCGCCAGTCTACACGCACGTATAGCCTAGGACTTGGTTATGTTTCTCCAGTCTACACGCACGTATAGACTAGGACTTGGTCATGTTTCTCCAGTCTACACGCACGTATAAACTAGGACATGGTTTGTTCCTCCGGTCCACACGCACGTATAGACTAGGACATGGTCTTGTTTCTCCGGTCTACACGCACGTATAGACTAGGACATGGTCTTGTTCCCCCGGTCTACACGCACGTATAGACTAGGACATGGTCTTGTTTCTCCAGTCTACACGAACGTATAAACTAGGACATGGTCTTGTTCCTCCGGTCCACACGTACGTATAGACTAGGACTTGGTTATGCTTCTCCAGTCTACACGCACGTATAGACTAGGACTTGGTCAGGTTCCGCCAGTCTACACGCACGTATAGACTAGGACATGGTCTTGTTCCTCCGGTCTACACGCACGTATAGACTAGGACATGGTCTTGTTTCTCCGGTCTACACGCACGTATAGACTAGGACTTGGTCGTGTTTCTCCGGTCCACACGCACGTATAGACTAGGACATGGTCTTGTTTCTCCGGTCTACACGCACGTATAGACTAGGACTGACATGGTCTTGTTTCTCCGGTCCACACGCACGTATAGACTAGGACTTGGTCGTGTTTCTCCGGTCCACACGCACGTATAGACTAGGACTTGGTCGTGTTTCTCCGGTCAACACGCACGTATAGACTAGGGCTTGGTCGTGTTCCTCCGGTCTAAACGCACGTATAGACTAGAACTTGGTCGTGTTTCTCCGGTCAACACGCATGTATAGACTATGGCTTGGTCGTGTTCCTCCGGTCTACACGCACGTATAGACTAGGGATTGGTCGTGTTTCTCCGGTCCACACGTACGTATAGACTAGGACTTGGTCGTGTTTCTCCGGTCTACACGCACATATAGACTAGGGAATGGTCATGTTTCTCCGGTCCACACGTAGGTATAGACTAGGACTTGGTCGTGTTTCTCCGGTCCACACGTTAGTATAGACTAGGACTTGGTCGTGTTTCTCCGGTCCACACGTACGTATAGACTAGGACTGGGTCGTGTTTCTCCGGTATACACGTACGTATAGACTAGGACTGGGTAGTGTTTCTCCGGTCCACACGTACGTATAGACTAGGACTGGGTCGTGTTTCTCCGGTCCACACGTACGTAAAGACTAGGACTTGGTCGTGTTTCTCCGGTCCACACGTACGTATAGACTAGGACTTGGTCGTGTTTCTCCGGTCCACACGTACGTATAGACTAGGACTGGGTCGTGTTTCTCCGGTCTACACGTACGTATAGACTAGGACTGGTTAGTGCTTCTCCGGTCTACATGTACACGCACGTATAGACTAGCACTTGCTCATGTTTCTGTCACAGTGTTGACTGTGGTTTCTGTGTTACCTTAGCAATCTAATTGGCACATTTACATTATTTGTGTTCGCTAATTAATCATAATAAAGCTTATAACACGTGGTTGCCTTTCTTGTAGTAAGTTGACGGATGGCAGTAACAGTAGAATGCAGAGTTGGTGTCGTGTTTTGCTTGATATTAATTAATGTTCAATACTCGCACTCATTTCAGGTATGTGACAGGCAGCAAAGTAAAGACAGGGAACACATATCGACTTCCCAGCCTTATAATTTATATGTCTTAAAATGATAACACGATCTGTACTTTTAAAATAACTGTTTGAAGTTAGCTTGTATAACGCTGTTCAGTTCAAGCTCGAGCTGGCTGGGTGCAGTTGTATGTGATATACGGTCCAGTTCAACTTCTATCTGATTGGGTGCAAATCATTTAATGCATGGGATATTATGGTGTAGATTTCTAATGAAATGTGTTGTTTTCTCAACATAATTCCGTTAAAGGAAACTTTACTTTCCTTAAATTAATACATCAGACAAAATACGAATAAGTATTGGCGTTGCATAAGAGTTATATTTTTTTCTATGAAAAAATTACGACGAAAAGTGCTGATAGCTGTCCATTTATTTTTATTTAAGCTGCCTTGCACGCGAGATAGGGATGAACTTTAGGCATTCAGTTTAAGACATCAACTATTACAGACCCTTTCCGAAATAGTTTCATCTTCAGAAGCTAATATTTTTTTTAAAGTTCAGTAAACCAGTTTAGAGAGAAAATAAGGAAACCCAAACCATAATTATCTGATATATTTGAAATATCAGATTCTGACTAATGCTTAACTAGTATTGTGGTGTACTAAATTGCTGTCAAAAACAGAGTAAAACGCCCTTCCGTAAACTGATTTCAATTTTTTCATTTTACATTTTTACCATTTTTACAACTTCTTTATTTTTTGTCTTGGAAAGAGCAATTTTTTGCGTAAATATCTGCAACCAATGATATAAGATTGTTGACAAAAAATCAGATCGTAGATTTTCATATTTCCCTTCGAAAATTAACGGTTAAGAAAAATGCGCAAAACATCAATTTTTGAACTTGAATATAAAAATCTGCGATCTAATTTTTTGTCAGCAGGTTGTATCACTTGTTTCTATGGATTTTTGCAAAAATTGGCTCGTCCCAAGACAAAAAATAAAACAGTTGTCAAAACATTCAATCTGTGAGAATGCAGCTTTAATATCATCTACGCTCGCATTCAAGAGTAACTCTCCATAATCAACTTTCTGTTGTTAGAAGTGTTAACAAATGATATAAGTGTGTCCCCGTATATTTTGCAAATATAGTCAAACACTATCAAGAGCTCCTTCCCCCTTTATTCAAATATGCAGGTTACATTTGTGTGTTAAACCTCAATATAACTGTCAAACGAACAAAGAACTCTTGAGTTATCCATCAGTATACCATTTAAACGAGCAAGTGGAGAGTTATACCCATATCTGGTTATAAAACTAGATTTACTTGCTGCACACATGTCTCACACATTATAAAGCATCTGTTTAGGCCTAAAAAAAATAATGTCTGTTTCGGGTAACCCGACCCTACCTATAAAAATGCGCCGACCCTAACTATTTTTTCCGTTTATGAGTAAAAAAATATACGTTAGCGAATAGAGAGTTACGAAGGGCGGATAAATGCATATTTTAATCAGAATTATTGTTTATATGATAAAACAAAGACAGGCAATGACAGTAATGTAGGAAAGACTGCCATGTGTAAGAAAACACTCTGAACTTACGACAGATTTTGAAAAAAAAAAATCCCGACCTACCCTACCTAGAAATTTTAGGAAGATTACCCTAAACAAACAATTTTTTTTGGCCTTATTGAACACTTGCTGCACACATGTCTCACACATTATACAGCATCTGTTTATTGAACACTTGCTGCACACATGTCTACACATTATACAGCATCTGTTTATTGAACACTTGCTGCACATGTCTCACACATTACACAGCATCTGTTTATTGAACACTTGCTGCACATGTCTCACACATTACACAGCATCTGTTTATTGAACACTTGCTGCACATGTCTCACACATTATACAGCATCTGTTTATTGAACACTTGCTGCACACATGTCTCACACATTATACAGCATCCGTTTATTGAACACTTGCTGCACATGTCTCACACATTATACAGCATCGTTTATTGAACACTTGCTGCACATGTCTCACACATTATACAGCATCTGTTTATTGAACACTTGCTGCACATGTCTCACACATTATACAGCATCTGTTTATTGAACACTTGCTGCACACATGTCTCACACATTATACAGCATCTGTTTATTGAACACTTGCTGCACATGTCTCACACATTATACAGCATCTGTTTATTGAACACTTGCTGCACATGTCTCACACATTATACAGCATCTGTTTATTGAACACTTGCTGCACATGTCTCACACATTATACAGCATCTGTTTATTGAACACTTGCTGCACACATGTCTCACACATTATACAGCATCTGTTTATTGAACACTTGCTGCACACATGTCTCACACATTATACAGCATCTGTTTATTGAACACAACTGCTGCACATGTCTCACACATTATACAGCATCTGTTTATTGAACACTTGCTGCACATGTCTCACACATTATACAGCATCTGTTTATTGAACACTTGCTGCACACATGTCTCACACATTATACAGCATCTGTTTATTGAACACTTGCTGCACACATGTCTCACACATTATACAGCATCTGTTTATTGAACACTTGCTGCACACATGTCTCACACATTATACAGCATCGTTTATTGAACACTTGCTGCACATGTCTCACACATTATACAGCATCTGTTTATTGAACACTTGCTGCACACATGTCTCACACATTATACAGCATCTGTTTATTGAACACTTGCTGCACATGTCTCACACATTATACAGCATCTGTTTATTGAACACTTGCTGCACATGTCTCACACATTATACAGCATCTGTTTATTGAACACTTGCTGCACATGTCTCACACATTATACAGCATCTGTTTATTGAACACTTGCTGCACACATGTCTCACACATTATACAGCATCTGTTTATTGAACACTTGCTGCACACATGTCTCACACATTATACAGCATCTGTTTATTGAACACTTGCTGCACACATGTCTCACACATTATACAGCATCTGTTTATTGAACACTTGCTGCACATGTCTCACACATTATACAGCATCTGTTTATTGAACACTTGCTGCACATGTCTCACACATTATACAGCATCTGTTTATTGAACACTTGCTGCACATGTCTCACACATTATACAGCATCTGTTTATTGAACACTTGCTGCACACATGTCTCACACATTATACAGCATCTGTTTATTGAACACTTGCTGCACACATGTCTCACACATTATACAGCATCTGTTTATTGAACACTTGCTGCACATGTCTCACACATTATACAGCATCTGTTTATTGAACACTTGCTGCACATGTATCACACATTATACAGCATCTGTTTATTGAACACTTGCTGCACACATGTCTCACACATTATACAGCATCTGTTTATTGAACACTTGCTGCACATGTCTCACACATTATACAGCATCTGTTTATTGAACACTTGCTGCACACATGTCTCACACAATATACAGCATCTGTTTATTGAACACTTGCTGCACATGTCTCACACATTATACAGCATCTGTTTATTGAACACTTGCTGCACATGTATCACACATTATACAGCATCTGTTTATTGAACACTTGCTGCACATGTATCACACATTATACAGCATCTGTTTATTGAACACTTACTGCACATGTATCACACATTATACAGCATCTGTTTATTGAACACTTGCTGCTCAGCCTGTTTATCAAATACGTTTCATGTTGATCAGTTGACCCAACACTACATATCCCTCCTTCAACACACAAGTCTCCATGTGTGTTTATCATCAAAACAATTATAAGGAGGTATTTCCATGTATATGTTAATACAGTAAGAGTTATCCACCTAATGTTACTCAAACGAACAAGACATGTCCTCTATAATGTTCGAATGCCGTGCCATAGAAACAATTTCAAGATGTATCCCCATGTATCCATGTATATACGTTAATCCAACAAAAACTATCACCTACATATGTGATCATTATCGAAACAAATTCAAGAAGCATCTCATACACGTGAATCCAACAAGAATGCCCCCCCCCCACTGTATGTCCAAGAAAAAATACATGTACCCTGGATGTTTGATTATCATCAAAACAAACTCAATGGGTATCCCCATTTATGTACAGCAAGAATTAACCCCCTGCATGTATGTCTATAACCAAACAAGAACTGTCCTCTTTATTTGTGTTTATCACTGAGTCAAGTCCATGTATATAGGTTACACACCACCATTGTTATTCCCTATGTAATTCAATGTAAAATTTTAATTTTTAGACAACATTTAAAGGCATTTCGAGCGAATGCAGGCTATGATAACCACATATATTCTTAAAGTACAAGCTTTAAATTACCTTTTAAGGCAATAAAAAGGGGGGTCAAGTTATTCCTAAGAAAAATCACTCCACTTGAAAAACAAACTCTAAAAATTGCACCGTCCGCCATGACAGATCTTCCAAAATGACCTTTCAACTATAGGGCAGCGGTTTATGTTTTTATCTTTACTCTAAATGATAAATCAAGCAAGAATAGATACTTAAGGTATAAAACGTTTCAGGAATAATGATAGTTTTGATTGACAGTGTATTGAGCATGTGAAAACATGTCTATCAATCATAAGAACATTTTTTATTTTTTGAGAATTTTCCGAACAACGGAAGTACATATGACGTTATGGTGACGTCATTCCTATACGTGAACCCAACAAGAGTCGGTTCCCTGCAAAGCATGTTATAAGCGGTACCACTGTTGTGCATAGGAGAAGAGTGACTTACCCCTGGTAGTGTTTTCTGTTCGTGTAAGGCGGCTTGGGCATGAAGGGCGCTCTCTCGCCCACAGTACGTTAAAAAGGCACATCCTGGAATGAGAAATAAGACGATTGTAGAATATAATCTTCACTGTAATGTTTCATGTTGCTGTTGGAAATGGTGTAAGCACTGTGGTCGAATGATGGTCTTGGTCACGTTTTGCCAGGTCGCAAGTTAACATAATGGGAGTAATACAAACATGAGGTCACAAAAATAAATTTAACATCCATCCAATCTCCTACATTCTTTGTACATTGTGATCAGATTCATGGAAAAATCAAAAGATTCACAGAAACAAAAGCGTGCCGTTGTTTTAAAGCTTGTGACACATGCTCTTGACAGTATGGCAATCTTCCTGGTCAATCCCATGTGTAGAATCGCAAGTAACAGCTGCAGACGTTACACAGGGGATTCATTAAGGCACCCAATTTTCTTCTTACCAGCAAGGAAGATACGAAATTGAATTATAAGACTTTAATGGGCTACAAATTCTTCCAAAACTAATCTCTAAGTTACAACAAAATGAAGTTACTGACTCGCATTGTTCACCGTGGAGACGAGATCAACACCAGGAAGAATTGATCGAGCAATTGTTAATACCATTATCTTAAAGTGTCGCAGGAAACAAAGACGAAACTAATATTAACCTGCGAAGTGATTAGAAACCACCAAACACAAGAGTGATTTACATCAATTAGAATCGCTCAAAGCACAGTATATTTTCAACAAGCTATTATATATATTATCAACGCCCATGGAAGATAATATGAGTCAAGTCATGATCATGATCATGTCCCTGCGAATCATTGCTCCTGGAAACCCAACAGCAGTCAAGTTACTGGTATAAGTGTCTTTTGGAGTCAACGCTCCAGGAAACCCAACAGCGGTCAAGATACTGGTATAAATTTCTTTTGCAGTCAACGCTCCTGGAACCCCAACAGGGGTCAAGTTACTGGTATAAGTGTCCTTTGGAGTCAACGCTCCTGGAAACCCAACAGCGGTCAAGTTACTGGTATAAATGTTTTTTGCAGTCAACGCTCCTGGAACCCCAACAGGGGTCAAGTTACTGGTATAAGTGTCCTTTAGAGTCAACGCTCCAGGAAACCCAACAGCGGTCAAGTTACTGGTATAAGTGTCTTTTGGAGTCAACGCCCCAGGAAACCCAACAGCGGTGAAGTAACTGGTATAAGTGTCTTTTGCAGTCAACGCTCCTGGAAACCCAACAAAGATCAATTTACTGGTATAAGTGTCCTTTAGAGTCAACGCTCCAGGAAACCCAACAGGGGTCAAGTTACTAGTATAAGTGTCTTTTGGAGACAACGCTCCAGGAAACCCAACAGCGGTCAAGTTACTGGTATAAGTGTCTTTTGAAGTCAACGCTCCAGGAAACGCAACAGCGGTCAAGTTACTGGTATAAGTGTCCTTTGAAGTCAACGCTCCAGGAAACCCAACAGGGGTCAAGTTACTGGTATAAGTGTCCTTTGAAGTCAACGCTCCAGGAAACCCAACAGCGGTAAAGTATCTGGTATAAGTGTCCTTTGTAGTCAACGCTCCAGGAAACACAACAGTGGTCAAGTTACTGGTATAAGTGTCCTTTGAAGTCAATGCTCATGGAAACCCAGTAGTGGTAAAGCTACTGGTAGAAGTGTCCTAGAGAGTCAACGCCCCTTGACACCCATTTGTGGCGAAGTTACTGGTGTAAGAAGTATCAGAGAGTCAACGCACCAGGAATTCCAACAGTGGTCAAGCTACTGGTATTAGTTTCCGAGAGTCAATGCTTCTTTAAACCCAGTATGGGTCACGTTACTGGTATTAGTGTTCCAGAGAGTCAGCGCTTCTGAAAACCCAGTATGGGTCAAGTAACTAGTATTAGTGTCCGAGAGGCAATGCTTCTTGCAACCCAGTATGGGTCAAGTTACTGGTATAAGTGTTCTAAAGAGTCAGCGCTTCTGAAAACCCAGTATGGGTCAAGGTCAGCGCTTCTGAAAACCCAGTATGGGTCAAGTAACTAGTATTAGTGTCCGAGAGGCAATGCTTCTTGCAACCCAGTATGGGTCAAGTTACTGGTATAAGTGTTCCAGAGAGTCAGCGCTTCTGAAACCCCAGTATGGGTAAAGTAACTAGTATTAGTGTCCGAGAGGCAATGCTTCTTGCAACCCAGTATGGGTCAAATTACTGGTATAAGTGTTCCAGAGAGTCAGCCCTTCTGAAAACCCAGTATGGGTCAAGTAACTAGTATTAGTGTCCGAGGGTCAATGCTTCTAGAAACACAGAATGGATCAAGTAACTAGTATTAAAGTCCGAGAGTCAATGCTTTTTGAAACCCAGTATGGGTCAAGTTGCTGGTATTGGTGTCCGAGGGTCAATGCTTCTTGAAACCCAGTATGGGTCAAGTTGCTGGTATAAGTGTCCGAGGGTCAATGCTTCTTGAAACCCATTATGGGTCAAGTAACTAGTATTCGTGACCGAGGGTCAATGCTTCTTGAAACCCAGTATGGGTCAAGTTGCTTGTATTAGTGTCCGAGGGTCAATGCTTCTTGAAACCCAGTATGGGTCAAGTTGCTGGTATTAGTGTCCAATGGTCAACGCTTCTTCAAGCCCAATATGGGTCAAGTTACTGATATTAGTGTATCAGGGAGTCACCGCCCATTGACACACAAAAATGGTCAAGTTACCGGTATAAGTGTCAGAGGGTCAACGCTCTTTGACACCCAATAGTGGTCAAGTTACCGGTGTTAGTTTATCAGAGAATCAACGCCCCTTAACACCCAATAATGATCAAGTTACCGGCATTAGTGTAGCAGAGAGTCAACGTCTCTTGACACCCAATAGTGGTCAAATTACCGGTATTAGTGTATCAGAGAGCCAACGCTCCTTGAAACCCAATAGCGGTCAAATTACCGGTATCAGTGTATCAAAGAGCCAACGCCCCTTGACACCCCATGACAGTCAAGTTACCGGTATTAGTGTATCAGAGAGTCAGCGTCCCTTGACACCCAATAGTAGTCATGTTACCGGTATTAGTGTATCAGAGAGTCAGCGTCTCTTGACACCCAATAGCAGTCAACTTACCAGTATTAGTGTATCAGAGAATCAGCGTCCCTTGATACCAAATAGTGGTCAAGTTACCGGTATTAGTGTATCAGAGCTTCAGCGTCCCTTGACACCAAATAGTGGTCAAGTTTCCGGTATAAGTGTATCAGAGAGTCAATCCTTGACGCTCATGGAAACCTATTAGTGGCCAAGATCCTGGTATTAGCGTCCGAGAGTCAATGCACATAGAAACCAAATATGGGACAAACTGAAAGTGGGCATGCCAATGTTTTAGTAAACTGCACATTTCACCATCAAACCTCTTTACTTCTGATACTTATTAAGATTAAATAAACAAAACTGTGTAGTACAGAAACACTTAAAATGAATGAAAACTGAACATACCAGACACTTGAAACGCTGCATTTCAATATGATTATTTTAACAGTCATGTGCGTTCATATAATGATTATCAGTAAATAAAGCTCTTAATGTGTCCAGATCATCGCGGCTACAGGAATATTTCAGAAGCTACTGGTTCCATGTTTCAAATAACGTTACTTACGTAAGATCTCCGAATTACAAACGTCTTTCTAATCGACTGTCTAAAATTACTGCATATGATACATTCGTCTAGACTATGCGGAGATGTTCTAAAGGACATAAAATAAAGCAGCAGCTGGAGCCATGTCGCTTTCATCCCGCGCTTTTCAAATGATATTTATAAGGACGTTTTGGCGAACAACAACACTAACACGATTCAGATGACACTACCAAACAACAACACTAACACGGGTCAGATGACACTACCAAACAACAACACTAACACGGGTCAGATGACACTACCAAACAATTTATTTGCAATCAAGCATAATTCATCAATTGCAAACGTAAACGTGAGGCAAAAAGTTGAAATACCAAAATAACTAGGTGTGTCCAAACGATATTCTCTAGAAATCAGATATACAAGTGAAATCCGGTAGCCGAACCTTGTTTAGATCTCAATGTGCTCCCTGATTAATTCGTTTTAATATATCAAAGCAACTGTAAATGCGCAGATCAATCATTAGGAAGAGTAAAGAATACATCTGCCAAATACCTGTTGTTCTGTGGCCCTCAAAGCCAGATTAGCCAAATACCTGTTGTTCTGTGGCCCTCAAAGCCAGAGTAGCCAAGTTTCTGTGGCCCTCAAAGCCAGAGTAGCCAAGTTTCTGTGGCCCTCAAAGCCAGAGTAGCCAAGCTTCTGTGGCCCTCAAAGCCAGAGTAGCCAAGCTTCTGTGGCCCTCAAAGCCAGAGTAGCCAAGTTTCTGTGGCCCTCAAAGCCAGAGTAGCCAAGTTTCTGTGGCCCTCAAAGCCAGAGTAGCCAAGTTTCTGTGGCCCTCAAAGCCAGAGTAGCCAAGTTTCTGTGGCCCTCAAAGCCAGAGTAGCCAAGTTTCTGTGGCCCTCAAAGCCAGAGTAGCCAAGTTTCTGTGGCCCTCAAAGCCAGAGTAGCCAAGTTTCTGTGGCTCTCAAAGCCAGAGTAGCCAAGTTTCTGTGGCCCTCAAAGCCAGAGTAGCCAAGTGTCTGTGGCCCTCAAAGCCAGAGTAGCCAAGTGTCTGTGGCCCTCAAAGCCAGAGTAGCCAAGTTTCTGTGGCCCTCAAAGCCAGAGTAGCCAAGTTTCTGTGGCCCTCAAAGCCAGAGTAGCCAAGTTTCTGTGGCCCTCAAAGCCAGAGTAGCCAAGTTTCTGTGGCCCTCAAAGCCAGAGTAGCCAAGTTTCTGTGGCCCTCAAAGCCAGAGTAGCCAAGTTTCTGTGGCCCTCAAAGCCAGAGTAGCCAAGTTTCTGTGGCCCTCAAAGCCAGAGTAGCCAAGTTTCTGTGGCCCTCAAAGCCAGAGTAGCCAAGTTTCTGTGGCCCTCAAAGCCAGAGTAGCCAAGTTTCTGTGGCCCTCAAAGCCAGAGTAGCCAAGTTTCTGTGGCCCTCAAAGCCAGAGTAGCCAAGTTTCTGTGGCCCTCAAAGCCAGAGTAGCCAAGTTTCTGTGGCCCTCAAAGCCAGAGTAGCCAAGTTTCTGTGGCCCTCAAAGCCAGAGTAGCCAAGTTTCTGTGGCTCTCAAAGCCAGAGTAGCCAAGCTTCTGTGGCCCTCAAAGCCAGAGTAGCCAAGCTTCTGTGGCCCTCAAAGCCAGAGTAGCCAAGTTTCTGTGGCCCTCAAAGCCAGAGTAGCCAAGTTTCTGTGGCCCTCAAAGCCAGAGTAGCCTAGTTTCTGTGGCCCTCAAAGCCAGAGTAGCCAAGCTTCTGTGGCCCTCAAAGCCAGAGTATCCAAGTTTCTGTGGCTCTAAAAGCCAGAGTATCCAAGTTTCTGTGGCTCTAAAAGCCAGAGTAGCCAAGTTTCTGTGGCCCTCAAAGCCAGAGTAGCCAAGCTTCTGTGGCCCTCAAAGCCAGAGTAGCCAAGTTTCTGTGGCCCTCAAAGCCAGAGTAGCCTAGTTTCTGTGGCCCTCAAAGCCAGAGTAGCCAAGTTTCTGTGGCCCTCAAAGCCAGAGTAGCCTAGTTTCTGTGGCTCTCAAAGCCAGAGTAGCCAAGTTTCTGTGGCTCTCAAAGCCAGAGTAGCCAAGTTTCTGTGGCTCTAAAAGCCAGAGTAGCCAAGCTTCTGTGGCCCTCAAAGCCAGAGTAGCCAAGTGTCTGTGGCTCTCAAAGCCAGAGTAGCCAAGTGTCTGTGGCCCTCAAAGCCAGAGTAGCCTAGTTTCTGTGGCCCTCAAAGCCAGAGTAGCCAAGTTTGTGTGGCCCTCAAAGCCAGAGTAGCCAAGTTTGTGTGGCCCTCAAAGCCAGAGTAGCCTAGTTTCTGTGGCCCTCAAAGCCAGAGTAGCCAAGTTTCTGTGGCTCTAAAAGCCAGAGTAGCCAAGTTTCTGTGGCTCTAAAAGCCAGAGTAGCCAAGTTTCTGTGGCTCTAAAAGCCAGAGTAGCCAAGTTTCTGTGGCTCTAAAAGCCAGAGTAGCCAAGTTTCTGTGGCTCTAAAAGCCAGAGTAGCCAAGTTTCTGTGGCTCTAAAAGCCAGAGTAGCCAAGTTTCTGTGGCTCTAAAAGCCAGAGTAGCCAAGTTTCTGTGGCTCTCAAAGCCAGAGTAGCCAAGTTTCTGTGGCTCTCAAAGCCAGAGTAGCCAAGTTTCTGTGGCCCTCAAAGCCAGAGTAGCCTAGTTTCTGTGGCCCTCAAAGCCAGAGTAGCCAAGTGTCTGTGGCCCTCAAAGCCAGAGTAGCCAAGTTTCTGTGGCTCTAAAAGCCAGAGTAGCCTAGTTTCTGTGGCTCTAAAAGCCAGAGTAGCCTAGTTTCTGTGGCTCTCAAAGCCAGAGTAGCCAAGTTTCTGTGGCTCTCAAAGCCAGAGTAGCCAAGTTTGTGTGGCCCTCAAAGCCAGAGTAGCCAAGTTTCTGTGGCTCTAAAAGCCAGAGTAGCCCTAGTTTCTGTGGCTCTCAAAGCCAGAGTAGCCAAGTTTCTGTGGCCCTCAAAGCCAGAGTAGCCAAGTTTGTGTGGCCCTCAAAGCCAGAGTAGCCTAGTTTGTGTGGCCCTCAAAGCCAGAGTAGCCAAGTGTCTGTGGCTCTAAAAGCCAGAGTAGCCAAGTTTCTGTGGCTCTAAAAGCCAGAGTAGCCAAGTTTCTGTGGCTCTAAAAGCCAGAGTAGCCAAGTTTCTGTGGCTCTAAAAGCCAGAGTAGCCAAGTGTCTGTGGCCCTCAAAGCCAGAGTAGCCAAGTGTCTGTGGCCCTCAAAGCCAGAGTAGCCTAGTTTCTGTGGCCCTCAAAGCCAGAGTAGCCTAGTTTCTGTGGCTCTAAAAGCCAGAGTAGCCAAGTGTCTGTGGCTCTCAAAGCCAGAGTAGCCAAGTGTCTGTGGCCCTCAAAGCCAGAGTAGCCAAGTGTCTGTGGCCCTCAAAGCCAGAGTAGCCAAGTTTCTGTGGCTCTAAAAGCCAGAGTAGCCAAGTGTCTGTGGCCCTCAAAGCCAGAGTAGCCAAGTTTCTGTGGCTCTAAAAGCCAGAGTAGCCAAGTTTCTGTGGCTCTAAAAGCCAGAGTAGCCAAGTGTCTGTGGCTCTCAAAGCCAGAGTAGCCAAGTGTCTGTGGCCCTCAAAGCCAGAGTAGCCAAGTGTCTGTGGCTCTAAAAGCCAGAGTAGCCAAGTGTCTGTGGCCCTCAAAGCCAGAGTAGCCTAGTTTCTGTGGCCCTCAAAGCCAGAGTAGCCAAGTTTCTGTGGCTCTAAAAGCCAGAGTAGCCAAGTTTCTGTGGCTCTAAAAGCCAGAGTAGCCAAGTGTCTGTGGCTCTCAAAGCCAGAGTAGCCAAGTGTCTGTGGCCCTCAAAGCCAGAGTAGCCAAGTGTCTGTGGCCCTCAAAGCCAGAGTAGCCAAGTTTCTGTGGCTCTAAAAGCCAGAGTAGCCAAGTTTCTGTGGCTCTAAAAGCCAGAGTAGCCAAGTGTCTGTGGCTCTCAAAGCCAGAGTAGCCAAGTGTCTGTGGCCCTCAAAGCCAGAGTAGCCAAGTTTCTGTGGCTCTAAAAGCCAGAGTAGCCAAGTTTCTGTGGCTCTGAAAGCCAGAGTAGCCAAGTGTCTGTGGCCCTCAAAGCCAGAGTAGCCAAGTGTCTGTGGCCCTCAAAGCCAGAGTAGCCAAGTGTCTGTGGCCCTCAAAGCCAGAGTAGCCAAGTTTCTGTGGCTCTAAAAGCCAGAGTAGCCAAGTTTCTGTGGCCCTCAAAGCCAGAGTAGCCAAGTGTCTGTGGCCCTCAAAGCCAGAGTAGCCAAGCTTCTGTGGCTCTAAAAGCCAGAGTAGCCAAGTGTCTGTGGCTCTCAAAGCCAGAGTAGCCAAGTTTTAATCATTAAACTTTTTGCCAGCAGCTTTCAGATGCAAGCAGGATTTAACAAAGACAGTGTTCATATTATAAGTGAACAAAACTGTATACTAGCGTGAGTTGAGTACTAAAAACCGGTTCAATAACTTAAATATACTGATATGATGCAACGCTTCACGACCACAATAACTTTATGTCCATAAAAGGAAGAGAACTTGATATGTTGACCACAAATGAATGGCAAGCATGTGTAACAAAATATTGGAATCATTGACGCAACAGTGAAACTCTATTCCCTCAACTCGCGTGCGTGTCAGAATACTTGATTTTTGCTCCTAACTGTTTAACTGGCATTTTGTTGTAGTTCGATTTATCTATTTTTCTTTATTGTGTGATTTGTTTTCCAAATCGGGGCTTCCAAATGTGGACCAAGGTCATAGATACGATTTTTTCTCCGTTTCTAAGGTACTTACAGCTAAACAGAGAGGTAATTTTGAGATACATTTGATCAATAATATATATAAGATAATTGCTCGGTTTGCTTTTCATCTTTACTACAACTCATACTCTTACTAAATCATATATAATGATCGGTGTAAATATTTATAAACATAACGTTAAGTGGCTTAGCGTGAACAAGGCACTATAAGGACGTCACTTGTTGTGTCCAAGCTGATAAACAGCCATCATTTAACAGCACTGTAGGTGACGGGTGGTGATCAGGACGAACCAGAGTGGCACCGCCAAATCAAGACGAGTTACTACGGCCAATACCACTTCAAAGCAGACTGTAAAAGGGTGTCTTTACAGCACGCAGACAATTGGCTGTGGCAGCAGCACCTTCTTTATTGAACGTCTGTCACTCTAGTTCACAGGGCACCACCCGCCCACGATATGTGAACTAAACACCGAGCTACTGAGATACAAACAACGTCCACGTGTGGCCATGACCAGCACTTTTACCCAATTTGAGCACACCTGAGACCAGATTGGTCGACGTGAACAAGGTTGTCACCTTTCCAAATTATGTCGTTGTACACGGCATCTGATTAAAAAAAATATTTGAACTAACTACAATACTTTTCTAGAAGATATATGTTATATTTACTATAATATCTTCTCCACGGTAATTATCGTTTTTCATCTCATAATTCCATCAGCAAGGAATCGTGTAAAACCTAGCAATGGAATTTATGATGACATTTACAGAAAAAAAAACGACAATGTTTCCAAACTAGTTGCATTATGTGTCCAGTAGTTACACAAGTAGGATAGAGCATTTACTAAGTACTACGTTCTCATATTATAAAACATTCTAAGTATGTATTCGAATTATTATTATACCGCATACCGCATTTTTGCTTAAGACACAGGCATATAGCTCGTACTAAAGTTATAACACTGTTAGACAATATCATGAGAACAAAAACGAGCTAGGACAAATACACAATTAAAAAACAACATCATCTACTAGTGTTATATCGCAGTACAGATCTCATGACAATCTTAACAAACAAACACTGTGTGCCTCCATTCGAACATACATTTGTGCCTCCATTCGAACATACATTTGTGCCTCCATTCGAACATGCCTCCATTCGAACATACATTTGTGCCTCCATTCGAACATACATTTGTGCCTCCATTTGTTCATACATTTGTGCCTCCATTCGAACATACATTTGTGCCTCCATCCGTACATACATTTGTGCCTCCATTCGTACATACATTTGTGCCTCCATTCGTACATACATTTGTGCCTCCATTCGTACATACATTTGTGCCTCCATTCGAACATACATTTGTGCCTCCATTCGTACATACATTTGTGCCTCCATTCGTACATACATTTGTGCCTCCATTCGCACATACATTTGTGCCTCCATCCGTACATACATTTGTGCCCCCGTTGTGCAAACATTTGTGTCTCCATTCGTACATACATTTGTGCCTCCATCCGTACATACATTTGTGCCTCCATTCGTACATACATTTGTGCCCCCGTTGTGCAAACATTTGTGCCTCCATTGGTACATACATTTTTGCCTCCATTCGAACATACATTTGTGCCCCCGTTGTGCAAACATTTGTGCCTCCATTCGTACGTACATTTGTGCCCCCGTTGTGCAAACATTTGTGCCTCCATTCGTAAATACATTTGTGCCTCCATTCGTACATACATTTGTGCCTCCATTCGTACATACATTTGTACCTCCATCCGTACATACATTTGTGCCCCCGTTGTGCAAACATTTGTGCCTCCATTCGTACATACATTTGTGCCTCCATTCGTACATACATTTGTGCCTCCATTCGTACATACATTTGTGCCCCCGTTGTGCAAACATTTGTGCCTCCATTCGTACATACATTTGTGCCTCCATTCGTACATACATTTGTGCATCCATTCGTACATACATTTGTGCCTCCATCCGTACATACATTTGTGCCCCCGTTGTGCAAACATTTGTGCCTCCATTCGTACATACATGTGTGCCTCCATCCGTACATTCATTTGTGCCTCCATTCGTACATACATTTGTGCCCCGTTGTGCAAACATTTGTGCCTCCATTCGTACATACATTTGTGCCCCCGTTGTGCAAACATTTGTGCCTCCATTCGTACATACATTTGTGCCCCCGTTGTGCAAACATTTGTGCCTCCATTCGTACGTACATTTGTGCCCCCGTTGTGCAAACATTTGTGCATCCAATCGTACATACATTGGTGCTTCCATTCGTACATACATTTGTGCTTCCATTCGTACATACATTTGTGCCTCCATTCGTACATACATGTGTGCCCCCGTTGTGCAAACATTTGTGCCTCCATTCGTACGTACGCCCCCGTTCTGCAAACATTTGTGCATCCATTCGTACGTACGCCCCCGTTGTGCAAACATGTGTGCATCCATTCGTACGTATGCCCCCGATGTGCAAACATTTGTGCCTCCATTCGTACGTACATTTGTGTCCCCGTTGTGCAGACGGAATCAAAACGTAAGACAGATCTTAATTGTCGCTGTTTATTTTTTAATGGTGGCCATTGCCTGCCTTCTACAATTATTTACGCACACTTCATAATAGCAATTCCCTATACAAATAAAGCATATTTTGCACTGAAGAAAACACACAGGCGGCGCAGCATGCCACATTGGTCCGTTCTCATAGACACAAGATTTCCACAGAGAAAGAAAAGAACATTACGGCAGTTTCGTATCTGCTATAACGGCGAAGACAAAATAGATTAAGCCCAAGTTTATGATGATTTCTTGGGTTGTCTTTGTCTTTTATTGCCCACGAGATTATTGGCTTGATGAGAATCAAGCAACAGGAATGTCAGGGACATATACATGTATACCGTGTATTAAATCTTGATAAATGGACCATTTCTAGCACACGGATATTTACACTTTTACATATATACATTCATTGTTTTGCTTCTCCAGAAGCACACAGAAACGGTTAAATAGGGGCAAAATGGGGCACAATGAACTGATCACGTGCAGCTCATTCGGGAAGTGTCGGCTAGCACGACATTTATTTTTGAAATCCCAATGTCCAATGTCATGCTGGCACGACATTCATTTCTGAATGTCCAATGTCCAATGGCGTGCCAGCACGACTTTCAATTTTGAATGTCCAATGTCAAATGCCGTGCCAGCACAACATTCGATTTTGAATGTCCAATGTCCAATGTCGTGCCAGCACAACATTCGATTTTGAATGTCCAATGTCGTGCCGGCACAACATTCAATTTTGAATATCAAATGTCCACTGAATGTCCAATGTCCAATGTCGTGCCAGCACAACATTCGATCTTGAATGTCCAATGTCCAATGTCGTATGTTTAGCTAACTTCACACAGCTGCATTCATATACCATACAAGATTATCTAAATACACGTTTTAATATTATAATATCAATTATTTGAGCATTCAGTTGCAACATCGGCTTAAACAATTACTAGTTCACTCGGTGAACGCTTTTAACACTTCCACAGACACCATATTATATTACACGATAACCCAGATTGCAGTCGTCACACTTAGTCACCATTATCACCATGCCAACGAGGGAAGCTTCTATACTTATACCGGCACCCTAAATGCCAATTATCACAACACCAAGGAGTGACCGTCTACAACGGGGTTGGACCTATCTCATATACGGGCAGCCTAAATTCCTGAGCACTATCACAAATGTTACCTGAAGACAATGTTTGCAGATGTCGCGTCTATTAAAGTCTTCTATGGGTAGTATCGTCTCATGCTAAGCACTAGCAAAAGTAAATTCCCATACCAGTATTCAGCCAAAATGAAAATGCATTATAAGACATTACATTTTCATGGTCATTTGGTAGGTTTGAAGCAATATGAACATATTCTTTTCTTTATTGCATATATAATGTTCAATATGCATGAACGCTAAATACCATGATCGTTTATATCCAACTCTAATTTGGTTATCCAAGTTTCAATTCAATTCAATTTCAACAAAACTACAACAATCAAGAGTTCTACAAGTCATTGTGATTGGCGAGCTACAGGGGTATGTAGGTCACTTGAATTGGTGAGTTATTGGGGTGTGTAGGTCACTTGGATTGGCAAGCAGCTACATGGGTGTGTAGGTCACTGGAATTGGCGAGCAGCTACATGGGTGTGTAGGTCACTGGGATTGGCGGGCTACAGGGGTATGTAGGTCACTGCGATTGGCGAGCAGCTACAGGGGTGTGTAGGTCACTTGAATTGGTGAGTTATTGGGGTGTGTAGGTCACTGGAATTGGCGGGCAGCTACAGGGGTGTGTAGGTCACTGGGTTTGGCAAGCAGCTACATGGGTGTGTAGGTCACTGGAATTGGCGAGCAGCTACATGGGTGTGTAGGTCACTGGGATTGGCGGGCTACAGGGGTATGTAGGTCACTGCGATTGGCGAGCAGCTACAGGGGTGTGTAGGTCACTGGGATTGGCAAGCAGCTACATGGGTGTGTAGGTCACTGGGATTGGCAAGCAGCTACAGGGGTATGTAGGTCACTGCGATTGGCGGGCTACAGGGGTATGTAGGTCACTGCGATTGGCAAGCAGCTACATGGGTGTGTAGGTCACTGGAATTGGCGAGCAGCTACAGGGGTGTGTAGGTCACTTGAATTGGTGAGTTATTGGGGTGTGTAGGTCACTGGAATTGGCGGGCAGCTACAGGGGTGTGTAGGTCACTGGGTTTGGCAAGCAGCTACATGGGTGTGTAGGTCACTGGAATTGGCGAGCAGCTACATGGGTGTGTAGGTCACTGGGATTGGCGGGCTACAGGGGTATGTAGGTCACTGCGATTGGCGAGCAGCTACAGGGGTGTGTAGGTCACTGGGATTGGCAAGCAGCTACATGGGTGTGTAGGTCACTGGGATTGGCAAGCAGCTACAGGGGTATGTAGGTCACTGCGATTGGCGGGCTACAGGGGTATGTAGGTCACTGCGATTGGCAAGCAGCTACATGGGTGTGTAGGTCACTGGAATTGGCGAGCAGCTACATGGGTGTGTAGGTCACTGGGATTGGCGGGCTACAGGGGTATGTAGGTCACTGCGATTGGCGAGCAGCTACAGGGGTGTGTAGGTCACTTGAATTGGTGAGTTATTGGGGTGTGTAGGTCACTTGGATTGGCGGGCAGCTACATGGGTGTGTAGGTCACTGGGTTTGGCAAGCAGCTACATGGGTGTGTAGGTCACTGCGATTGGCGGGCAGCTACAGGGGTGTGTAGGTCACTTGAATTGGTGAGTTATTGGGGTGTGTAGGTCACTTGGATTGGCGGGCAGCTACAGGGGTGTGTAGGTCACTGGGTTTGGCAAGCAGCTACATGGGTGTGTAGGTCACTGGAATTGGCGAGCAGCTACATGGGTGTGTAGGTCACTGGGATTGGCGGGCTACAGGGGTATGTAGGTCACTGCGATTGGCGAGCAGCTACAGGGGTATGTAGGTCACTGGGATTGGCGGGCAGCTACAGGGGTGTGTAGGTCACTGGGTTTGGCAAGCAGCTACATGGGTGTGTAGGTCACTGGAATTGGCGAGCAGCTACATGGGTGTGTAGGTCACTGGGATTGGCGGGCTACAGGGGTATGTAGGTCACTGCGATTGGCGAGCAGCTACAGGGGTGTGTAGGTCACTGGGATTGGCGAGCAGCTACAGGGGTGTGTAAGTCACTGGGATTGGCGAGCAGCTACAGTGGTGTGTAGGTCACTGGAATTGGCGAGCAGCTACAGGGTGTGTAGGTCACTGGGATTGGCGGGCTACAGGGGTATGTAGGTCACTGCGATTGGCGAGCAGCTATAGGGGTATGTAGGTCACTGGGATTGGCGGGCAGCTACAGGGGTGTGTAGGTCACTGGGTTTGGCAAGCAGCTACATGGGTGTGTAGGTCACTGGAATTGGCGAGCAGCTACATGGGTGTGTAGGTCACTGGGATTGGCGGGCTACAGGGGTATGTAGGTCACTGCGATTGGCGAGCAGCTACAGGGGTGTGTAGGTCACTGGGATTGGCGAGCAGCTACAGGGGTGTGTAAGTCACTGGGATTGGCGAGCAGCTACAGGGGTGTGTAGGTCACTGGAATTGGCGAGCAGCTACAGGGGTGTGTAGGTCACTGGGTTTGGCAAGCAGCTACAGGGGTGTGTAGGTCACTGGGATTGGCGAGCAGCTACAGGGGTGTGTAGGTCACTGGGTTTGGCTAGCAGCTACAGGGGTGTGTAGGTCACTGGAATTGGCGAGCAGCTACATGGGTGTGTAGGTCACTGGGATTGGCGGGCTACAGGGGTATGTAGGTCACTGCGATTGGCGAGCAGCTACAGGGGTGTGTAGGTCACTGGGATTGGCGAGCAGCTACAGGGGTGTGTAAGTCACTGGGATTGGCGAGCAGCTACAGGGGTGTGTAGGTCACTGGAATTGGCGAGCAGCTACAGGGGTGTGTAGGTCACTGGGTTTGGCAAGCAGCTACAGGGGTGTGTAGGTCACTGGAATTGGCGAACAGCTACAGGGGTGTGTAGGTCACTTGGTTTGGCAAACAGCTACAGGGGTGTGTAGGTCACTGGAATTGGCGAGCAGCTACAGAGGTGTGTAGGTCACTGAGATTGGCGGGCTACAGGGGTATGTAGGTCACTGGGATTGGCGAGCAGCTACAGGGGTGTGTAGGTCACTGGGATTGGCAAGCAGCTACAGGGGTGTGTAGGTCACTGGGATTGGCGAGCAGCTACAGGGGTGTGTAGGTCACTGGGATTGGCAAGCAGCTACAGGGGTGTGTAGGTCACTGGGATTGGCGAGCAGCTACAGGGGTGTGAAGTTCACTGGGATTGGCGAGCAGCTACAGGGGTGTGTAGGTCACTGGGATTGGCGAGCAGCTACAGGGGTGTGTAAGTCACTGCGATTGGCGAGCTTCAGAGGTGTGTAGGTCACTGGGATTGGCGAGCAGCTACAGGGATGTGTAGGTCACTGGGATTGGCGAGCAGCTACAGGGGTGTGTAAGTCACTGGGATTGGCGAGCAGCTACAGGAGGGTGTAGGTCACTGGGATTGGCGAGCAGCTACATGGGTGTGTAAGTCACTGGGATTGGCGAGCAGCTACAGTGGTGTGTAAATCACTGGGATTGGCGAGCTACAGGGGTGTGTAAGTCACTGGAATTGGCGGGCTTCAGAGTCGAACTAAGAAAACGTTTACGTTTATAGACCAAAGAAATATGCATCGTTTGTATACATGCATTGTTACACCTGATTTCCATTGTTTTTGTGACCAATGTTTGTCTGAACGTTAATCAACATTCAACAAATACAACTAAGGGTAACTCGAGGATTCCAACATGTCATCTGATGTTTGAGTTTAGTTTAAACATTAGACATACTATTATTTTACAACGACTGGGAAGAAAGTTATGATAGCCTGTACTCTCGTTGGCACGATGGTGAGCGAGAGTGTGGGCTTGTGTTGTTGGGGAAACCTGAGTATCCGGAGAACACACACATGTCCAGCTAAGTGACCAATACCCAAATTCACATGCGCCCAGGCTGAGAATCGAACCCGAAATCCCTTCATTTCAAAGGATCCTATTACGTTTTATTAGACCTAGCTAAAATCTATTTGATATCTGCAGAATATGCAGCGAACTGTACGTATGTGGGACTCCGCGAGGGACAAGATAACATCCCAAAATATCCGACCTAGTGGGCTGATTGTTCAGAACTTTGTTAAAGTCAACAACCTTGTTTACGTCATTTTTGTTAACTTTCGAATATTTCTTGTTCTGGAAGGTTCACGGATACACTCATGGTCTGCAGAATTCCTAACATGAATTGAGACAACTGTTTCATATTTGAGCACATCATAAAATATTTCATCATTAAATGTTAACAACGGTGTCGCTAATACCGCTGTTAACTTTAGTTCTGAACGATCGGTCCATTGTTTCCAACTACATCAAGAGTTTTACAATTTGAAAATCGATTAAAGATATTGTCTGATTTTTTCGTACATGTTTACAAATATTCGACGTCGTGTGGTTGCTTGATGTCAGTGATTGTTACCATAACAATAGGAACAATATTACATCTGAAAATTCAAACGGCCCATCTTTTTCATCGAGCGATCGACAAAATGACGCGAAATCTCTATGAAAGAATTTAGATTGGAGTGCCAGAAATTCAATTTGGAAATTTAAATAAACATGTTTCAACCGTTTTATACAAACTGTTCGTTTCGAAATCCATCCCAAAGCAACAAGGAATCTAGGTTTAAGCAAACGATTGCCGTACGATTCGTAACTTCAACGGCCTTATATAAACAATACTTTTCTAATTGCGCCTCTATAGCTGTTGTATGCGATATAAATTTTCTCTATATTTTATAACAAAGGGTCAGCGGAATATTGCTGCTTGGTAAGATATAAACATACACGCATAAAGGACCGACACCCAAAAGGTAAGAATATGGCTTATACGCTAGAAATAATTACTAGTTTCTTTCACGTATCCTAGTTCTTCTGTAAAAAGCCAAGTATGTGACATTTTAACATAATTCGTTGCCGATATATTTGATAATTGATAAGGAGGCTGGTCCTTGTAAAGGGGATCAAAAGGTTTTTTTCCTAGGGAAGTCCTGACATTGTCAACTGGTTGTTCCCAGGGACAACGGATGTGGTAGCAATGGAAGCCGATTGTTGCTATGGAAGACAATGGTTGCTAACGAAGTAAGTGGATGCTTTGTAAGTCAATGATTGATCAGGTCATTAGTTGCTGAGGAAAACGTGGTCACTAAGGAAAGCATTTGATGCTTAGTAAGTATGTGGTTGATAAGAAATTCATTTGTTACTGAAGAAGTCATTGTTTGCTAAGATAGTAATTGTTTGCTATGGATGTAGGTAGTTGCTAACTACTACATAAGGCTACACACCACAAATATATAGGGTCTAGGAAATGCGGTTGCAGAGAAGATTTCCAATTATTTTACTACATGTACGATATATTTCGTATATAAGAAAGGAAGTCTGGGACCCTCGGAACGGGCCCACTTTTGAACCCAAGGACACACTTTAAACAACCTTAAGATAACTTCATGAGGAAGTATCACAAATACCATGCGTCTGGGTCATGCGGTTTCAGAGAAGAGGATGAGATGTTTAGCGTTTTGAAATGTTAACAACGGAGACCGGACATTGGACGATACCATGAGCACTTCCTGCTCTGGAGAGCTAAAAGAAATTGTGTCGTGAATAATACCGAGACATAACTTGAGCCACGTCAATAGGTAATTTAAGCTCAACCTTGCCTTTGATAATCATACATGACTTCATATAGGTTTAATCCAGTAAGCGTGTTCATGATTGCTGCCACCTTTGTTACTATGGTGACTTAATGTCAGTTTTAGTTTTTCATGCGTAGGTTTTTACAGAAGTCTCTTGCCAAGTTGCATCTCCAGTGCATGCATTTAGCGGAATCTGTTTCACGGTAATTCGATTTCTAAAAACGGACCAGCTGCTATCTAACCGATATATCACTGGACCATTAATTCAACTGTGAATGGAACAGGCTTGCAGTGAATTTACATACAAGGCAGGGGACAGATGCAACAACTGGTGTTTCAGTTTTATTTACACTGTGATGATGCAATTATGTTTCATTTTAATTTATTGCGTGTTTGCAATGAGCAATGGTAGCGACACTACAGTTATATTTTATTGATAAAAACAGTATGATACTGTCAATCTAGAAACGCTTAGTTTCCACATTCCAATAGTTCAAAGAGAATAGAAATTGCATGGTTTATCACTGATAAAAAATGTTCCATAAAGAATATGTCTCTCAATGGCGTACGATAAATGCTGTGTGTGCACATTGGGATAAAGAGTGAAGAAAAGTGCTTAATGGCAGTCTCAAAATAAAACGTTTTACCATCCTCGAGTTCTTAGAAGCACTAGTATTAGAGTTGGCAAAATGAAATTAAAATAATGAAATATATATTAGTTTTATGTATTTTTTACTTGAGTATTACATGTGAGGTTACCATCAAAGGTAGAATCTAGTGCGTACCGATGGAACGACATATTAACGCTGGGATACGTGTAGAAAGTTCTGAAAATTGTACTGGCGTTTTAGAACTTGTGACACGGGTGCTCAAAGTCGTGCTCCTATATGTTGGGTTCACATATAACACATCAATATAGGAAGCCTATGGTGTATGTTGGGTTCACATATAACATATCAATATAGGAAGCCTATGGTGTATGTTGGGTTCACATATAACACATCAATATAGGAAGCCTATGGTGTATGTTGGGTTCACATTTAACACATCAATATAGGAAGCCTACAGTAACAGTGAAACAAAGCAAACACCCAGGAAACAATGAAACAAACAAACAGCCAGGAAACACTGAAACAAACAAACAGCCAGGTAACAGTGAAACAAAGCAAACACCCAGGAAACAATGAAACAAACAAACAGCCAGGTAACAGTGAAACAAAGCAAACACCCAGGAAACACTGAAACAAACAAACAGCCAGGTAACAGTGAAACAAAGCAACAGTCAGGAAACACTGAATTAAAGCAAACAGTCAGGTAATAGTGAAACAAAGCAACAGTCAGGAAACACTGAAATAAAGCAAACAGTCAGGTAATAGTGAAACAAAGCAAACATCCAGGTAATAGTGAAACAAAGCAAACAGCCAGGTAATAGTGAAACAAAGCAAACAGTCAGGTAATAGTGAAACAAAGCAAACAGTCAGGTAATAGTGAAACAAAGCAAACTGCCAGATAATAGTGAATCAAAGCAAACAGCAAGGAAACACTGAAACAGCAACTAGCCAGGAAACACTAAAAAGGCAAACACCCTGGTAACACTGAAAAAGGCAAACAGCCAGGAAACACTGAAAAAGGCAAACAGCCAGCTGAAAAAGGCAAACAGCAAGGAAACACCGAAAAAGGCAAACAGCCAGAAAACACTGAAACGGCAGCTAGCCAGGAAACACTAAAAAGGCAAACAGACAGGAAACACTGAAAAGGCAAACAGCCAGAAAACACTGAAACAAAACAAACAGCCAGGAAACACTGAAAAAGGCAAACAGCCAGGAAACACAGAAAAGGCAAACAGCCAGGAAACACTGCAAGGAAGCAAACAGCCTGGAAACACTGAAAGGCAAACAGCCAGTAAACACTGAAAAGGCAAACAGCCAGTAAACACTGCAAGGAAGCAAACAGCCAGGAGACACTGAAAAGGCAAACAGCCAGTAAACACTGAAAAGGCAAACAGCCAGTAAACACTGCAAGGAAGCAAACAGCGAGGAAACACTGAAAAGGCAAACAGCCATGAAACACTGAAAAGGCAAACAGCCAGAAAACACTGAAAGGAAGCAAACAGCCAGGAAACACTGCATGGAAGCAAACAGCCAGGAAACACTGCAAGGAAGCAAACAGCCAGTAAACACTGAAAAAGGCAAACAGCCAGGAAACACTGAAAAAGGCAAACAGCCAGGAAACAGTGCAAGGAAGCAAACAGCCAGTAAACACTGAAACAAAGAAAACAGCCAGTAAACACCGAAACAAAGCAAACAGCCAGTAAACACCGAAACAAAGCAAACAGCCAGGAAACACTGAAACAAAGAAAACAGCAGGAAACACCGAAACAAAGCAAACAGCAGGAAACACCGAAACAAAGCAAACAGCCAGGAAACACTGGCTTGTTTTGTACCTTAGATCAGGTTACTTTACAACATTTGGGATTTCAGAGTGAATTATCTTTAGACTTTTCTCTGCCATGTTCAACCTTGTTCCGATGAATCCAAAAAAAATGATTTATGCGGTGATTTATCATGAGTGAAAACAAACACAATGTCTGCTCAATGTATTTCCTTCCACTGTTTTCTAAAGCCGGGAAACCAAGTTTGAAGAGACGTTATATTCCCAGCTATGTTTAGTTGCAAATTTAACAGTTTCTTGTTATTCTATGTTTAAACTGTTTTTTGTTTATTATATGCTTAAACAGTTTTAACCTAGTCCATTTATTCAGATTTATATTATGCTTTACGGATATAAGGTAAGGAATCGATGATAAAATTAAAAACTATTTTCGAGCAAAATTGGATAATAATCTGAAGTTGAGTACTAACAAGCAAACTAAGTAAACACATGTGATGCCACGTTTAACAAACACACAATCTCCATAAGAGAACTAACGACTGACAAGACAATTTGATATGTTTGCCACAAATAACTGGCTAGCGTGAGGAACAAAACCTTGGGATTATCGACGTAACAATTAAACACAAGGGTGGAATAAAGTTGATCTCTCTAACTGTGAATCAAATGTGATGCTCTAGAAGTAATTTAAGGAAACGCGTTCTTGACTTTAAGATAACCGTAGCAATAAAACGTTGGCAGCTTTGCATGAGGTCTAAGATTTAAATCATGGGATGGGTCGACAGATTAAAGTTCGTGTCAATTGTCCATTCATGGCATTGAATGCCTATTTATCTTACTACATTTGGACTGTATTTAAATGAACATGCGTTCGCTATTAACGAACCCCACATCCACGTGTACGCAGTACATTTCAGGTACTGGCATTTTGTTCTTATTTAACTTGTTCGCTGCAAAGATGATATTTTTACCAATCGAGGTCATATCCCGTGATACACGTCAGAGACTATCAACTCCGTGATGAGACATAATTATAGTCAGAGACTAACAACTCCATGACGAGACATAATTATAGTCAGAGACCAACAACTCCGTGATAAGACATAATTATAGTCAGAGACTAACAACTCCATGACGAGACATAATTAAAGTCAGAGACTAACAACTCCGTGACGAGACATAATTATAGTCAGAGACTATCAACTCCGTGACGAGACATAATTATAGTCAGAGACCAACAACTCCGTGACGAGACATAATTATAGTCAGAGACCATCAACTCCGTGACGAGACATAATTATAGTCAGAGACCATCAACTCCGTGACGAGACATAATTATAGTCAGAGACCATCAACTCCGTGATGAGACATAATTATAGTCAGAGACTAACAACTCCATGACGAGACATAATTATAGTCAGAGACCATCAACTCCGTGATGAGACATAATTATAGTCAGAGACTAACAACTCCGTGATAAGACATAATTATAGTCAGAGACTTTCAACTCCGTGACGAGACATAATTATAGTCAGAGACAATCAATTCCGTGACGAGACATAATTATAGTCAGAGACCAACAACTCCGTGACGAGACATAATTATAGTCAGAGACCATCAACTCCGTGACGAGACATAATTATAGTCAGAGACCATCAACTCCGTGACGAGACATAATTATAGTCAGAGACCATCAACTCCGCGACGAGACATAATTATAGTCAGAGACCATCAACTCCGCGACGAGACATAATTATAGTCAGAGACCATCAACTCCGCGACGAGACATAATTATAGTCAGAGACCATCAACTCCGCGACGAGACATAATTTTAGTCAGAGACTATCAACTCCGTGATGAGACATAATTATAGTCAGAGTTATCTGTGATGAGACATAATTATAGTCAGAGACTATCAACTCCGTGATGAGACATAATTATAGTCAGAGACTATCAACTCCGTGACGAGACATAATTATAGTCAGAGACTATCAACTCCGTGATGAGACATAATTATAGTCAGAGACTAACAACTCCGTGATGAGACATAATTATAGTCAGAGACTATCAACTCCGTGATGAGACATAATTATAGTCAGAGACTATCAACTCCGTGATGAGACATAATTATAGTCAGAGACTATCAACTCCGTGATGAGACATAATTATAGTCAGAGACTAACAACTCCGTGATGAGACATAATTATAGTCAGAGACTATCAACTCCGTGACGAGACATAATTATAGTCAGAGACTATCAACTCCGTGACGAGACATAATTATAGTCAGAGACTAACAACTCCGTGACGAGACATAATTATAGTCAGAGACTAACAACTCCGCGATGAGACATAATTATAGTCAGAGACTATCAACTCCGCGATGAGACATAATTATAGTCAGAGACTATCAACTCCGCGATGAGACATAATTATAGTCAGAGACTATCAACTCCGCTAGGAGACATAATTATAGTCAGAGACTAACAACTCCGTGATGAGACATAATTATAGTCAGAGACTATCAACTCCGCGACGAGACATAATTATAGTCAGAGACCAACAACTCCGCGACGAGACATAATTATAGTCAGAGACTATCAACTCCGCGATGAGACATAATTATAGTCAGAGACTATCAACTCCGTGATGAGACATAATTATAGTCAGAGACTATCAACTCCGTGATGAGACATAATTATAGTCAGAGACCAACAATTCCGCTATGAGACATAATTATAGTCAGAGACCAACAACTCCGCTATGAGACATAATTATAGTCAGAGACCAACAACTCCGCGATGAGACATAATTATAAGCAGAGACTATCAACTCCGCGATGAGACATAATTATAAGCAGAGACTAACAACTCCGCGATGAGACATAATTATAAGCAGAGACTAACAACTCCGCGATGAGACATAATTATAGTCAGAGACTAACAACTCCGTGATGAGACATAATTATAGTCAGAGACTAACAACTCCGCGAAGAGACATAATTATAGTCAGAGACTATCAACTCCGTGACGAGACATAATTATAGTCAGAGACTGTCAACTCCGTGACGAGACATAATTATTATAGTCAGAGACTAACAACTCCGCTATGAGACATAATTATAGTCAGAGACTATCAACTCCGCGATGAGACATAATTATAGTCAGAGACTATCAACTCCGCGATGAGACATAATTATAGTCAGAGACTATCAACTCCGCTATGAGACATAATTATAGTCAGAGACTATCAACTCCGCGATGAGACATAATTATAGTCAGAGACTAACAACTCCGTGATGAGACTAATTTATAGTCAGAGACTAACAACTCCGTGATGAGACTAATTAATAGTCAGAAACTAACAACTCCGTGATGAGGCTAATTTATTGTCAGAGATTAACAACTCCGTGATGAGACATAATTATAGTTAGGGTCTTACAGCATAATAGTCAAGAAACGTCCAAATCGTTTTAAATCGTTTTAAACCCATATATTAACTGCTTTGAAAGGGTTTTGTTTCACATGGAAGGAGGGGAGAATGGTGATTTATTAAAAGTGCTGTCCAAATTATGACATAGTATGCAACGTAAATCTCATTTAAAAAGCCAGATACCTCCCCAAACTACAATGCTTGTGTTGAAGAAATTTGTTATATTTAATATCTCATCTTCTCCGCGTGGCAGCGGTAATTATCGCTTTTTATCTCATAATTCCATCAGCGATGGATTGGGTAAAACTTTGCAGCGGAAGTTATGATGGCATTTCAAGGAGAGAAAAAAGACAAGTAGGTAATTCTTTTAAAAATATTTTTTTAAGTGTTTCTACATTTTATTTCTATATCACAAACAAAAATACATTATACCACAGCATGGTAAGAAACTTTCTAAAAAAAAATTTTCCTTTTCGGAGATGTTTTATGCACAATATTATCATAAATTGTGAAAGAATTTGAGAAAAAATATTATTTTAATCTAGGAACATTTATATATGGAACACCCTTTATTTAAGAAAACGACATTTCGCACTACATAGTTTTACACAGGTCGCACGACATGGATTTCTTCGTGCTATTCCACAGACTCGGAGCGTTCCGCAGAGACAGAAAAAAGATTACGACATTTCATATCTGCAATAACTGTGATAATAAATTGGATTAAGCCGAAGTTGATGATAATTCTTGGTTCGTCATTGCCATTTATTGCCCACGAGATCACAAACATGATCCTTTTTTCTGATTCAATTCAGCATTGAGGAAGGCTGTAACACATAGGAAATCTAGATCTCCTGTCACACAGAAACAATCGTGTACAATTATTGCATTTTAGTAGTTGTTGTTTTATACGTATTTTTTTTCCAGTCCGATAAATGCATAAATATAAATGCTGTTATGTACATGCGCCTCCATCGACCTTTTTTTTTCAAATATTACCAACGTATTCTTTTCTACAGTAATGCAATGATCAGGAGGCAATAAAGAAAAAAATACTGAAATAAAACAGGCAAAAACTAAGTTACAGTTCTCCCACAGTTATTTCGCGTATCTTCTCCCAGAAGTAACCGTGTTTCTCTATTACAAAGAAATAACAATGTATCCAAAAGCAATGGAAACTTAGCCCCGTAGACATTTACTACTGGTTCTGTAACGTTCATCTACGTAACTGAAAGCCTGTAACGTTCAATACTGTCATTAATGTAATTGATATCCTATAACGTTCAATATTGTCATCAACGTAATTTATTATGCTGTAACGTTCAATACTGTCATCAACGTCAAAGTAATTGATATCCTGTAACGTTCAATATTGTCATCAACGTAATTTATTATGCTGTAACGTTCAATACTGTCATCAACGTAATATATATGCTGTAACGTTCAATATAGTCATCAAAGTGTTTGCTATCATGTAACGTTAATCTACGTCATTGATATCCTGTAACGTTCAATATTGCCATCAACGTAATTGATATCCTGTAACGTTCATCAACGTAAGTGATATCCTGTAACGTTCAATATCGTCATAAACGTAATTGATATCCTGTAACGTTCAATATTGCCATCAACTTGATTGATGTTTTGTTACGTTCAATATTGTCATCTACGTAATTGATATCATGTTACATTCAATATTGTCATCAACGTAATTGATATCGTGTAACGTTCAATATTGTCATCAAAGTAATTGATATCCTGTAACATTCAATATTGTCATCAACGTAATTGATATCTTGTAACGTTCAATATTGTCATCAACATAATTGAAGTCCTGTAACGTTCTGTATTGTCATCAACGTAATTCATATCCTGTAACGTTCAGTATTGTCATCAACGTAATTTATATATTTTAACATTCAATATTGTCATCAACGTAATTGATATCCTGTAACTTTCTGTATTAACATATATGCAATTGATATTCTGAAACGTTCTGTAGTGTCATCTTTGTTATTGATATTCTGTAACGTTCAATACTGTCATCTGCGTAATTGATATTCTGTAACGTGCAGAATCGTCATAGTCAGCGACGTTATGGGTATTCTGTTACAACCAGTATTGTTATCTACGTAATTGATGTCCAGTTACGTTCAGTATTGGCATCTACGTAATTGATGTCCTGTAACGTTCTTTATTGTCATATACGCAATGGATATTCTGTAACGTTCAATATTGTCATCTACGTAATTGATGTCCTGTTACGTTCAGTATTGTCATCTGCGTAATTGATGTCCAGTTACGTTCAGTATTGTCATCTACGTAATTGATGTCCAGTTACGTTCAGTATTGTCATCTACGCAATTGATGTCCAGTTACGTTCAGTATTGTCATCTACGTAATGGATGTCCAGTTACGTTCAGTATTGTCATCTACGTAATTGATGTCATGTTACGTTCAGTATTGTCATCTATGTAATTGATGTCCTGTTACGTTCAGTATTGTCATCTGCGTAATTGATGTCCAGTTACGTTCAGTATTGTCATCTACGTAATTGATGTCCAGTTACGTTCAGTATTGTTATCTACGTTATTGATGTCCTGTAACGTTCTTTATTGTCATAGTCGCAATTGGTATTCTGTTACGTTCAGTATTGTCATCTACGTAATTGGTGTTCTGTAACGTTCACTAAATTGCGACATGACTATTGACTTTTTTCTAGAGTTCCAAAGTAATTTTGCCACCTGGTGACACGATGTTTTATATACGTACACCTTTAATTAACAATTTATAATCTTATAATGTCGCCGTTATAATTAAGGCGTCATACTGCATGTATGAACTCATAATAACAAGGAGAGAGACCACAACGCCAGTTTTAGACCCGCATTAGCGGTAGACTAAACGGGCACTTGCTTTAGGGTGACAGCAGTCTCTATATAACGGAGCGGCTATTTAGACGCAACTTACTGTTTCAACTGTTGTAGGCTATCACCTCCTGTTAACATCATGTTAAGACTCAAACCATTTAAACTCGTTCATGTTGAGCCGGACAGGTGGGTTTCATCCGGGTATTCCGGTCCCCCAAACCAAGAGACCGCACTTTCGCGTCACATCGTGCCAACGAGAGTGATTTATATAATGTTGTTCTGACTTGTTTCACAATCGTTGTAGGATTAAAAATTGTTAACCCTTAATGAAAGCCTTGCTCTATACATGTGTTCATTGTACAATCAAACAAGACTACACCAATTCACCTCAAGAAGTAGTTCATGCCGGATGCAACCATTAAAGGCAATGTTGCGGGATCGATATTTTAACAAGTTCCATTACCGAACCATAGAGAAGTGTGACTTGCAGACGAAACGTGGGAAAAGTAATTATTATGTTTCGATGCCGAACGTGAGGAGGTGTCGAAGATAGCGAATACGTATCGCAACTTGCAGCACGATCTATAGTCATCAGGTTTGTGCTGGTGGTTCCACAGGTGTGTGCTGGTTGTACCACAGGTATGTGTTGGTGGTACCACAGGTATGTGCTGGTGGTACCACAGGTATGTGCTGGTGGTACCGCAGGTATGTGTTGGTATACCACTGTTTGGAGCCGACGGTATACAGCATTGACAGCAACATGCAAGGTCGGGAAATATGTGCCTCCAACAACCTAGCTGTGTGTTCTTGCAAAAATAGTTAAAATATCGAATGCATCATGATTCGTTCCGTTTCACCATTAACCAGGTAATGGAAGATAATCAACATCATGTTGAATAAAGGCTATGGGTATATTTCACCATTAAACTGGTGATAGAGGTAACAGCATGTTTCTAGAGAAAAACTTATGCTCCATATATTGTTTAAAAATAATAAAAAAAAACAATGAATTGTACTCAAATACAATTTGTGCCGTAATATTTTAAATTACCAGGTTAAAACAGTCATGATTTTTATAAACCTTTAATGCTATTTTTGGTAAAATAGGTTAAGACTGAAAATGACACTTGATTTCAGTATTTTCGTGATTTATGGGCCAGGCCTCTACAAAACCACAACATGGGGCGGCATCAAACATACCTCACTTAAACCACATCCACGGCATTAAATACGTCCCTACAGCTCAACAACAACATTGGGCAGCATCAAACAGGCCACTACAGCTCAACCACAACATAGGACGACTTCAAACAGGCCACTACAGCTCAACCACAACATAGGACGGCATCAAACAGGACACTACAGCTCAACCACAACATCGGACGGCATCAAACAGGCCACTACAGCTCAACCACAACATGGGACGGCATCAAACAGGCCACTACAGCTCAACCATAACATGGAACGGCATCAAACAGGCCACTACAGCTCAACCACAACATAGGACGTCATCAAACAGGACACTACAGCTCAACCACAACATCGGACGGCATCAAACAGGCCACTACAGCTCAACCACAACATGGGACGGCATCAAACAGGCCACTACAGCTCAACCATAACATGGGACGGCACCAAACAGGCCACTGCAGCTCAACCACAACATGGGGCGGCATCAAACAGGCCCCTGCAGCTCAACCACAACATGATGCGGCATCAAACAGGCCCCTGCAGCTAAACCACAACATAGGACGGCATCAAACACACCACTACAGCTCAACCACAACATGGTGCGGCATCAAACAGACCACTACAGCTCAACCACAACATAGGACGGCATCAAACAGACCACTACAGCTCAACCACAACATAGGACGGCATCAAACAGGCCACTACAGCTCAACCACATCATGGGGCGGCATCAAACAGGCCACTACAGTTCAACCACAACATTGGGCGGCATCAAACAGGCCACTACACTCAACCACAACATGGGGCGGCATCAAACAGGCCACTACAGCTCAACCACAACATGGGGCGGCATCAAACAGGCCACTACAGCTTAACCACAACATGGTGCGGCATCAAACAGTCCACTACAGATCAACCACAACATTGGGCGGCATCAAACAGACCACTACAGCTCAACCACAACATGGGGCGGCATCAAACAGGCCACTACAGCTCAACCACAACATGGGGCGTCATCAAACAGGCCACTACAGCTCAACCACAACATGGGGCGGCATCAAACAGGCCACTACAGCTCAACCACAACATGGGGCGGCATCAAACAGGCCACTACAGCTCAACCACAACATGGTGCGGCATCAAACAGTCCCCTACAGCTCAACCACAACATGGGGCGGCATCAAACAGGCCCCTGCAGCTAAACCACAACATAGGACGGCATCAAACAGACCACTACAGCTCAACCACAACATAGGACGGCATCAAACAGGCCACTACAGCTCAACCACATCATGGGGCGGCATCAAACAGGCCACTAGAGTTCAACCACAACATGGGGCGGCATCAAACAGGCCACTACACTCAACCACAACATGGGGCGGCATCAAACAGGCCACTACAGCTCAACCACAACATGGGGCGGCATCAAACAAGCCACTACAGCTTAACCACAACATGGTGCGGCATCAAATAGTCCACTACAGCTCAACCACAACATTGGGCGGCATCAAACAGAGCACTACAGCTCAACCACAACATGGGGCGGCATCAAACAGGCCACTACAGCTCAACCACAACATGGGGCGGCATCAAACAGGGCACTACAGCTCAACCACAACATGGTGCGGCATCAAACAGGCCCCTACAGCTCAACCACAACATGGGGCGGCATCAAACAGGCCCCCACAACCACAACGTTGGGCGGCATCAAACACAGTGGTTACCTTATACTTGATTAATATAAATAGGCTTGAATTTGAGAATATTTTAATTAAAATGGTTGATTTGATGGATGATTCTTTGTTATTAATGAGTAACTGTTTTCCCCACTGTACATAAAATGTGTTAAAGTGAATGTTATAACGTTATTATAATAATGAGTACTTTTGAAGTTGGACTCCTGTAATTGAAATTAAATGAAAAGGAGTAAAGTTACTTTAAAAACAGAATTGTCACACGTGTCTATTGACAAATCAATTTTGTTTTCAATCAAATGCGTTTTCCACCACGATAATCCTACAAAGTGCTTTAAAGATCGAAAACGCATTTCAACAAAAGGTGCACTCAGATATTTGCGATGATGAATAAATGAACAATTCACATAAAAATGACCCCGTCACTTCAGAAGTTGAAACAAACCACCAATATCCGTTCATGAGGTATCAGGGTTAGTGCATAAATGCTGTATCTAGACATAGTATCAGGGTTATCTCAAGAATGCATTATGTAGACACAGAACCAGGGTATCAGGGTTATCTCAAGAATGCATAATATAGACACAGTCTCACGGTTATCTCAAGAATGCATAATATAGACATAATCTCACGGTTATCTCACGAATGCATTATGTAGGCACAGTATCAGGGTTATCTCACGAATGCATTATGTAGACACAGTATTAGGGTTATCTCAAGAATGCATAATATAGACACAGTCTCACGGTTATCCCACGAATGCATTATGTAGACACAGTATCAGGGTTATCTCACGAATGCATTATATAGAAACAGTATCAGGGTAATCTCAAGAATGCATAATATAGACAAAGTATCAGGGTTATCTCACGAATGCATTATATAGACACGGTATCAGGGTTATCTCACGAATGCATTATGTAGACACAATATCAGGGTAATCTCAAGAATGCATAATATAGACAAAGTATCAGGGTTATCTCACGAATGCATTATGTAGACACAGTCTCACGGTTATCTCAAGAATGCATAATATAGACATAATCTCACGGTTATCTCACGAATGCATTATGTAGACACAGCCTCACGGTTATCTCACGAGTGCATTATGTAGACACAGTATCAGGGTTATCTCACGAGTGCATTATATAGACACAGTATCAGGGTTATCTCAAGAATGCATAATATAGACAACGTATCAGGGTTATCTCACGAGTGCATTATATAGACACAGTATCAGGGTTATATCACGAGTGCATTATATAGACACAGTATCAGGGTTATCTCACGAATGCATTATGTAGACACAGTATCAGGGTTATCTCACGAGTGCATTATATAGACACAGTATCAGGGTTATATCACGAATGCATTATGTAGACACAGTATCAGGGTTATCTCACGAATGCATTATGTAGACACAGTATCAGGGTTATCTCAAGAATGCATAATATAGACAAAGTATCAGGGTTATCTCACGAATGCATTATGTAGACACAGTACCAGGGTTATCTTACGAGTGCATTATATAGACACAGTATCAGGGTTATCTCACGAATGCATTATGTAGACACAGTATCAGGGTTATCTCACGAGTGCATTATATAGACACAAAAATAAAGTAAAGGCTAGCAGTTTGGTACAGAATAGCAAGACGAAGTAAGGTATAGGCTAGCAGTTTGGTACAGAATAGCAAGACGGAATAAGGTATAGGCTAGCAGTTTGGTACAGAATAGCAAGACGAAATCAGGTATAGGCTAGCAGTTTGGTACAGAATAGCAAGACGAAATAAGGTATAGGCTAGCAGTTTGGTACAGAATAGCAAGACGAAATAAGGTATAGGCTAGCAGTTTGGTACAGAATAGCAAGACGAAATAAGGTATAGGCTAGCAGTTTGGTACAGAATAGCAAGACGAAATAAGGTATAGGCTAGCAGTTTGGTACAGAATAGCAAGACGAAATAAGGTATAGGCTAGCAGTTTGGTACAGAATAGCAAGACGAAATAAGGTATAGGCTAGCAGTTTGGTACAGAATAGCAAGACGAAATAAGGTATAGGCTAGCAGTTTGGTACAGAATAGCAAGACAAAATAAGGTATAGGCTAGCAGTTTGGTACAGAATAGCAAGACAAAATAAGGTATAGGCTAGCAGTTTGGTACAGAATAGCAAGACAAAATAAGGTATAGGCTAGCAGTTTAGTACAGAATAGCAAGACAAAATAAGGTATAGGCTAGCAGTTTGGTACAGAATAGCAAGACAAAATAAGGTATAGGCTAGCAGTTTGGTACAGAATAGCAAGACAAAATAAGGTATAGGCTAGCAGTTTGGTACAGAATAGCAAGACAAAATAAGGTATAGGCTAGCAGTTTGGTACAGAATAGCAAGACAAAATAAGGTATAGGCTAGCAGTTTGGTACAGAATAGCAAGACGAAATAAGGTATAGGCTAGCAGTTTGGTACAGAATAGCAAGACGAAATAAGGTATAGGCTAGCAGTTTGGTACAGAATAGCAAGACGAAATAAGGTAAAGCCTAGCAGTTTGGTACAGAATAGCAAGACGAAATAAGGTATAGGCTAGCAGTTTGGTACAGAATAGCAAGACGAACTAAGGTATAGGCTAGCAGTTTGGTACAGAATAGCAAGACGAACTAAGGTATAGGCTAGCAGTTTGGTACAGAATAGCAAGACGAAATAAGGTATAGGCTAGCAGTTTGGTACAGAATAGCAAGACGAAATAAGGTATAGGCTAGCAGTTTGGTACAGAATAGCAAGACGAAATAAGGTATAGGCTAGCAGTTTGGTACAGAATAGCAAGACGAAATAAGGTATAGGCTAGCAGTTTGGTACAGAATAGCAAGACGAAATAAGGTATAGGCTAGCAGTTTGGTACAGAATAGCAAGACGAAATAAGGTATAGGCTAGCAGTTTGGTACAGAATAGCAAGACGAAATAAGGTATAGGCTAGCAGTTTGGTACAGAATAGCAAGACGAAATAAGGTATAGGCTAGCAGTTTGGTACAGAATAGCAAGACGAAATAAGGTATAGGCTAGCAGTTTGGTACAGAATAGCAAGACGAAATAAGGTATAGGCTAGCAGTTTGGTACAGAATAGCAAGACGAAATAAGGTATAGGCTAGCAGCTTGGTACAGAATAGCAAGACGAAATAAGGTATAGGCTAGCAGCTTGGTACAGAATAGAAAGAAAAAATAAGGTAAAGGCTAGCAGTTTGGTACAGAATAGCAAGACGGAATAAGGTATAGGCTAGCAGTTTGTTACAGTATAGCAAGACGGAATAAGGTATAGGCTAGCAGTTTGTTACAGAATAGCAAGACGGAATAAGGTATAGGCTAGCAGTTTGTTACAGAATAGCAAGACGGAATAAGGTATAGGCAAGCAGTTTGGTACAGAATAGCAAGACGGAATAATGTATAGGCACGGAATAATGTATAGGCTAGCAGTTTGGTACAGAATAGCAAGACAAATTAAGGTATAGGCTAGCAGTTTGGTACAGAATAGCAAGACGGAATAAGGTATAGGCAAGCAGTTTGTAACAGGACAGCACGACAAATTAAAGTAAAGGCTAGCAGTTTGTAACAGTATAGCAAGACAAAATAAGGTATAGGCTAGCAGTTTGGTACAGAATAGCAAGACGGAATAAGGTATAGGCAAGCAGTTTGTAACAGTACAGCACGACAAATTAAAGTAAAGGCTAGCAGTTTGTTACAGTATAGCAAGACAAAATAAGGTATAGGCTAGCAGTTTGGTACAATACAGCACGACAAAATATGGTATAGGCTAGCAGTTTGTAACAGTATAGCAAGACAAAATAAGGTATAGGCTAGCAGTTTGGTACAGAATAGCGAGACAAAATAAACTAAGGCTAGAAGTTTGGTACAGTACAGTCCGACAAAATAAAGTAAAGGCAAGCAGTTTGTAACAGTACCACAAGACAAAATAATGTATAGGCTAGCAGTTTGGTACAATACAGCACGACAAAATAAATAAAGGCTAGCAGTTTGTAACAGTACAGCATGACGAAATAAGGTATATGCTAGCAGTTTGGTACAGAATAGCACGGCGAAATAAAGTAAAGGCTAGCAGTTTGTAACAGTGCAACACGACAAAATGAAGTATAGGTTAGCAGTTTGGTACAGTACAGCACGACGAAATAAGGTAAAGGCTAGCAGTTTGGTACAGTACAGCACGACGAAATAAAGTAAAGGCTAGCAGTTTGGTACAGTATAACACGATAAAATAAGGTAAAGGCGAACAGTGTTTACGGTAGAGCACGACACAACAGTATATCATAGGCACAAATTTTACAAGGTTCATTGGTAACTTATTTTATCAAAAAATATTTTCATGTTAGAGAGATAACTTTAAAGCCGATGTGTTTCTAATGCACTTGACTGTGCGTTTGTGCATAGTGTATTGCGAAAAATCTTGATAAAAGATCATTAATTTTAATGTTACAGAAATAGAATAGAATTCCTGAACGTTCATGATAAAACAGACAGTTTTTCCTTGTATCAAATGTAAGTTGTGTTAATATCGGTGGTAGGATTGTAACCGAATAGATTCGTGCCAGTGTGTTTTGCACTTTTATACACTCGCAATGGAAACATACTATTTAAACTATTAGATGTGCATGATACTAAACGTACTTCATTCTCTTTTTCCGTCCTTATTTATTAATGGCAAGATGGATTTATCCGCCATCACTCTCATCCCTGTTCAAATGCACCATAACGGCGTTGGCATTAATATCCGCTGTATCAAATTACGCAAAACAAATGAAATCATATGATGCTGATCCAATTACACATTTCATGGGATGTTGATCAAATGATTTTTTCTTCGATTTCCAATGGTAGGTTCAGCTGTTCAAGTTGTTAAGAGCGCTATATATGAAACTTTATTAATGACAAAGATACATGAAAGGAAAGCATTGTCATACGAGTACCGCTCTCAGTCGTATATACCTCATTCAGCTCAATTAACGCTGACTACGTGCAAATTGTGCACCAAATGGTGAAATGGACTGCATTGGACACATAACGATAATCAGATATGTATATTTAAGAATAATTACTCCAAGATAGCTACAGATCACGTAAGTATAGCACGAACATGCTCTCGTAAAACCCCACACCGGACTAGTGGGGTACAACATTCCCGGGTTAAACCAGTACTAAGTACACCACTTTTCCAAGCACTGCACTTCAAATGCCGAGCGCAAGGCAAGGGAGCTACTTATACCAACTTTTATTGTCTTTCGGTATGACGCGAGAAGGGATTGAACCCATGACCTCCCGCTCCGTAGGCGGACGATACTGATTGATACATTTGGAAAGAAATTGCAAAAAGTTTACAAATAATTAAATCACTATAAAAACAACAATATGCTTTCATTTGATAATACCAAGGGCCATTACTGTTTAAGACTTCTGTCCTGATATTGATACAGAGCAAATCGAAATCTGGTATCTTATGGCCCGGTTGTTCAAAACTCTCGTTAAATTACTTACGCTTACGCTGACGTGTTAGCGTTAACCGTAAGCGTTAACGTAAACTAACGAAATCAGCATTATCCTGTTGTTCAAAAATCTATAGGCGTAAGCGTTAGCTAACACTGATGTAACGCTTACGTGTTGGCGTTAACATCAGCGTTAAGCTCACTTCCTGTTTGTATTTCCATAATCCTTTACATTTATTTATTCGCCGGGCTACGAAATAGGCCGTATGGTGTTATGCGCTTTACAATATAGTGCGAAGTAAAATACCACTATACCACTATACATGTATTTAGTTTGAAGAATGATCTCGTTTTGTGGAGGATTTCGGAAATCCCGGATAAAACCCACTTGTCCGTCTTGGCGAGCACCAACCAAACTCTTGGTGAACAGCGACTGCTATAATCACTGCCCTATCGGGACAACCCCGCATCCGCATATAGTCTTAAGACCAGAAACTCCGAAAATCTACTTATTTTCATGTCCGTTTTAACCCATTTGTTAGAGTCAATGCGCCCAATATTTAGAAGAATGACATCGAAACAATAAAAATAGATTAGTTGCACTGCGGACCGAGTTCTTACTGGTTCGGCTATTTCCACCCTGTACTTTTGTTTTTAGCAGAATATTACTATTTCCAGACCGCCATATTTTTTAGATAAGTGTGGGTCAAAATAATGGAGGCTCTAGGATGTATTCATTCATTTGCATAAAAACTCCGTCCTAGTGTATAATTGGCATAGTTTTGGACCTTCGGCTTTCGATTTATATTAACACACCTGCCCACGTAGTCACGGCAGTCACTCCTAAGCCATTTTTATCGAATTCAACCTCGGATGTATGCCGGTACATCAGTAGAAGATGTTTGTACACTTTTTAATTATATCATTAATTAAATGTAGTGTTCTAGCTTGTACATGTATTTGTTTATCTAAGTTTAAATTGATTGCCAGTGAAGTGCATTATAGCAAACATAATTAAGATTCCCAAGAGTTAAGTCATTTAGTTTAACTGCTAAATTAAATTAATGCGCGATCTACTTGCAACGGACTTAAAAAGACTTCTGACATTGTAAATATCACATCTGAGGTTGTTTTCAATAAAAATGACCTAGGATCTCTGAATGCACGGCAGTGAGTTGTGCATACGTTTGGTCAAACAAAGTCAGTGTGTGTATACCTCGTGATAAATTACGTCATAAATGCTACGTCGTAGGGCAGTATTTTGCTTCGAATAAATACCTATTTATTCACCATTTTCAATGAAACATAGCGCAGTCTACGCCGCTTATGGACCTCCACCCTCGGTTCTTTACCAGAGTTTGATTGAGAGTTTAGTTTCTTAAAACACTTCGACAAACCTTTTCACAATACGGCCGTCTGACGGAGCACTGTCATACCTTAATTCTCGAAACAGGTTTGTCGACGTGTTTGATGAAACTAATCACCTTATCAAACACCGGTAATAAAAGAGAACGTGGTTCTTAAACGTCATAGACTGTCCTTTGTTTCATTTAAATGGAGTAGTAAAAGAAAAGTTATCTTTGATTTAAGTCCTCATTTTATGCAAAATGTTGCCTTCTGCCGTAGCATATATGACATAATTTATCTCGTGGTATACACACACTGTAGGTGGTTCGTTTTTTAAACCTGTAAAACATGTACAGAGTGCGAAACGTTTATAACTGTATTATTAATAACTAGTAGAAGTTAGACAAGAAGACAAAGATACTTGCATGAAACGAAAATATCAATTATGTATCATTTTAACACATTTATATTCTTAAGAGTTACATAAGACGGAATTCATCTGGAACGTGCACATGTTCAAGATCAAGTTTGTTTCATATTATTGCCAGAATTCAATATACACAGGCCATTGTTTCAATTATCTTATTATTTATGTATATAACTTATTGCAATGTTGAAATTACTGACACACGTACAATTTGTAAATATGTAAGACAGTCGGAAGTTCATGATGCTTGATAAACTCCTGTTTTTTATATGTGTTATAATTACATAACTTATAAATGAACGGATTTCAATCATAGGACCAAAAATCGACTCGGTACGTGTGTTTTAGCGAGTGTCCATTTGAATGTCTGTATACTCGGTTGAGGGGTTTAAGCGGGTGTTCATTTGAGTGTCTACTCGGTTGTGGGGTGTTTTAGCGAGTGTCCATTTGAATGTCTGTCTATCGGTTGTGGGGTGTTTTAGCGAGTGTTCATTTGAGTGTCTACTCGGTTGTGGGGTTTAAGCGAGCGTTCATTTGAGTGTCTACTCGGCTGTGGGGTTTTAGCGAGTGTCCATTTGAGTGTCTACTCGGTTATGGGTTTTTAACGAGTGTTAATTTGAGTGTTTACTCGATTGTGGGGTTTAAGCGAGCGTTCATTTGAGTGTCTACTCGGCTGTGGGGTTTTAGCGAGTGTCCATTTGAGTGTCTACTCGGTTATGGGTTTTTAACGAGTGTTAATTTGAGTCTCTACTCGTTGTGGAGTTTTAGCGAGGGTCCGCCCACACTTAATTTTTACTTTTGTTTATTTGTTGCTAGTTAAACATGCCTATATTGATATCACACATTGCCGTAACTACTCTTGCACTTGATCATACACTCGTCAAAACTCTTGTATTATTCTCAACCCGAAATTATAACGAAGCCAGAATACCTATAAAACTCTAATTAACCTGTCAAAGTGTATATACAATGTAAACATCTAGTTATTTTACCTTTGCATCCTTAATATCGTTGTGCTCTTCTGTTAAGACAATTTATTGCCTAAATTCATGTTTTTGCATCTGTTGTAATTGCTATAAACATGTATAAATGCAATAAACAATGTTGAGTTGAGTTGAAATACAAGTATGCATACTTTATTTATTGTAAAGGTGATGCATACGATGGCATAACCAAACATCTGGTTGGCTACAATAGTCGTTGTATCTCCCATACAATAATGACCATGAAAACACATCCCTTATTGATTACAAAGGTAATCCAACTGTTTTTGTCAATATTCATACGCAATTTTCTTAATTGTAGCCGACGTTTAATTAAGTTAAGAGTTCGTTTATTGAGTTAGCTGCTTCAACATTGTAGTTATTGCTTCATTTCAAATTCAGGAGAACTTTGTTCAAAACTGAAATAGCATTGGTGTATAAGCTAACTAATTAAAATACTGGGAAGAGAGATAGGACACTCAGTTGTGCCTGCCTTCACAAACTTTATGTGGCTGTAGCCGTCAGTATGTATCCGAAACATTTTAACTCAACCATTTATATTACAACAACAACGTTCGAAATATCTAAATGCCTTTGCTAACGGTAAATGCATAGTATAAGTACCTTAGAAATGTAGGTATATTTAGACTTGTTTGTATTATTACTATTATAACTCATAATTTTGCACCATCAAGCAGCACTCGTATATAAATGGTTGACACGATCACAGTTGACTGATATTTTTGTTCCAATACAACTCCATATAGAGCCAATCGCGATTGCTCATATCGTGCAATTAGTGGCAGTCAAGAAGACGGGCATCAATTTTTGCCTGAGTCAGTTCTTTCTTTGTAAATGAATTCCTGCAACATCATAAAGTATATATAAACCACAGCACGTGTTTAAACCACACTGAGATAACTACAAACACGTAATGAAACCCTTTGTACTATATGCGTTCCTAATGCTTAATTGCTAATAAGACAATCATGGTTATGCCCATGCTCTCTGGTAAAATGCCTGACATAAGTTAGGTACCAGGAAGGCAGTAAGACAGACAAACAACTTGGCATCCAGATTGAATGATCTAAATGCATTTTTCTCAATAAAGACTGTTTTGACACGTATTGCCTCCAAGGCCATAGCGCTGTGGCCATTTGGAACACTAAGGCAGGTGGCAGGTGGGGATAATCAAAACAGTACCCAGTGGCATACAGTCAGTCAGGAGGCGTGTCAACATACAAGCCCTGTATGTGAGATGTGTTCATATACAGGCTGCATAATCATTGTAACAATGCAGGTTATCCTGGAAACAAACAATTGGTGTTTATCTTATCACCAAAAACAGTAAAACAAATTGCAACAAGGTAGCCAGGTATATCCCTGCATTCCTATGCGAACTTATAGCTGCGACCTGCCATATAGTGTCGCCATGAGACAAGCACAGACACTGCTTTAAAAAACTAATACAATAGAAAATTAAACAAATTAAAACATTTCTTATGTGCTTCTACTAGGTACAAGTTATTCAGGAAGTGTTGAAGAAACTGTGCGGTATGGAATTCACAGTTTATGATTGCGGAAGCGTAAACACTAATTAACCAGGTGATATCAACATGGTGCGGCGGTAAGCGGGAAGGAGGCCAGGTGTTTCCAGCTGTTTCACTTTCACCAGATACACTGGCTACCCGTATGTTCCTGACAGATTAGCTACTTCGTATGTAAGGGACAGAATAGCTGCTTTATAATATCATATTCATTCTGTTTAAGACAAATAGCGAAAAAAAATTGGTTCCAAATAGAATGGCTACTTCAATGTTTATGGCAGACTTGCTTTTTTATTTTTCAAATATAAACTTGCTACTTCATATGTTCAAGATAGACTGGTACTTCGTATTTTCCAGACAGACTAATGTATTCATATGTTCAAGCTTCATATGTTCCTAACAGACTGCTAATTTTATTTATTCCAGACATACTGTCTACTTCACATGTTCAAAAAAAAGGTTACTTTATGTTGAAGAAAGTTGAGCTTCTTCATTTGCTTAAGATAGGCTGGCAACTTATTTGATCCAAATCGGCTGGCTAAGTCGTGATCCAGACAGATATGCTACTTTGTATGTTCCAAACACACCACTACTATGCTACTTTATATTTTCCAAATATACCGGCTACTTCATTAGCTCCAGATTGTCTGACTACTTCTTTAGCATCAGATAGACTGACTACTCCATTAGCTCCAGATAGACTGACTACTTCATTAGCATCAGATAGACTGACTACTTCATTAGCTCCAGATAGACTGACTACTTCATACACTCTAAATAGACTGGCTACTTCATATACTCTAGATAGACCGGCTACTTCATTAGCTCCAGATAGACTGGCGACTTCATATATTCCAGATAGACTGGCGACTTCATATGTCCCAGTACCACTCTTATGTTCAAGCTATACTAGCTACTTCATATTGCCAAAACAGAATGGCTTTTACATATGTTCCAAATGAATTTGTTACATTGTGACTTTTGAGTAACTTTTTAGACCCAGTCCGATGGCCGCGTTTATAGCGATACATGTTCGCATTATTCAATGAGAAAGTGCCTATGGATAATTTTTAGTAATTTATTAAAATAATGATTTCCTATAGATTATGATGCCATGTGATTTATCCGTCATAGTTTACACATTTCAGTGTTTATTTAGATTATTAACAAGATGTTTAAATATTCAATAATACCCATTCGGCCGAATTTCAGAACTGGTAAACTATTTGTGGCACGAATCTACGTGAGGGTTATGGCACGAATCTATGTAAGGCCACAACAAATTGATCATTTGTTCGTCGGATTTGCCGCACCTAAAATTCGAAAAACGAAAAAAAAATAAAAAAACTTTTTTTTTGCGCCCGCACTTACTATTTGGCCGCGCATATTATTTATTTTTTTACTTCTGAATTTCCTCTATTTTCTGAAGTTTTTTTACTTAAAATTTGAACCTGCAACGTCGACTTCGCCTTTTTTGAAGGTATTTCCATGCTTTACATTCTCCGCGAGCAAACTTTCCTCGTGTCAGGACAAAATCAGGTCCGGGTAACCGCAAAACAGCCGATATTTTTTGACAGTCTTTTTTGTCGGGAATATTTTGCAGGACGCATCGTTGTTATCTATTTCCGGTATTAATTTGCAGGATACTTTCAGTTTTCGTTAATGTAAAATACACATTTTTAATTGAAAATCAGTGTCATAGTCAATGGATTATAGTCTTCAGTAAACAACAACAGTTTTACAGCGTCGAAGACAATAATTATTTATGTGTGTTTTAAGTAATTCAGTGTTTTGTACTCAAAATTTAGTGTTAAATAATAACTAAATCAGATTTTGAGTGCAAAACTTATATTAAAATACACGGACACTCAACTTACATCAAATGAACATGTTTTCGTGAGTTATTTTTTTAAATTCTAAAATGCATTTCTCAGTTTTATAATCGTAATTGATAAAAATAGAAGGACTTGTAAATGTTTCAGAAACAGTCTGTATTTATGCACCATTCAATTGTAACCATGCCCCCCCCCCCCCCCCCCCAGGACCGGGGGTATACCGGAGAGAGCCGGTGAAATGGGCCGTGTTTTTACCTTCCAGGTGGCCCCGCAGTGCCGTTGGTTTTACCCGGGGTTGGCTGGACCGAAAGTCAAAGTCCACGCGATTCCCCGGACCTTGGGGTCGTGGTTACAATTGACTAGTGCATTACACATACATGTACATGTACAGTATAAAAATAACATCAGTAAAATCAGAAAATAAAACCTTTTATAAGTAAAATGACTGTTTTAATTTTCTCAATTCTTTGTTCTTATCCACTTGTTTTCTTTGATCGATTTGTAGTAAAGTGGCCTGTTATTAAAGTGGCCTGTTTCTTACGGGCATTGAAGCTATGGAGGGTGTCATGATTTTTTTTTTCAAGGCACAGACCTATAAACCATTGGTTCGTGGTAAAGGCGAGGTCTTGAAAGGGAAACATCTTTATTCCACCACCTGCTCTAATATAATGACCGCTGCCACATTTGCAGATTTGTTTAATACTGCTTCAATTGTGTTGTCCCACGTTTTAATCGGCAGTGTCTTAAGTAATAGTAAAGCACTGGATCTTATTGCCATTTGTTATATATTGAGACAGATTTTCATGTGATACAATCAAAACCTTTTCATTTATATTTAAACAAAGAACCTATGTTTGCAATTAAAAAGCATTTCTTGACATATTGCATGATAAATTTAGTAAGAAATAAACTTTTTAATTTTTATTTTATTTTTCGCCTTGCGCTCGCCTCTGAATTGCCTTAAATTTAAAAAAAAGTATTTTAATTTTTTTTTCGCTCGCTCGCTTCTACTTTTTTGGGGCAAAATCCGTAGAACAAATGATCAATTTGTTGTGGCCTAATATCTACAAATAATTTTATGCCGAGTGTATATTTGGGTACCTTCACTTTTATGAACGCCAAATCTAACACCAGCTCGCTGTACATCCCCTGTAAAAAGCGCGCGAAACAATGGGCTCCCTGCATGATCGCGCCATTGTCTGCGCATGTTTTGTAATGTAAAATGTAATAACCTATATTATCATTATAAATGTATTCGAAAGTTAAACAAGATGATTTTATTTCAAATGAAGTTCATGTTCCTCCTATTGAAGGTAAGTTACAGTGCTGGTAATCGACCTGCACTGAACCATTCAAACTGTAAACAAAAATCCCCCACCTTAAATGTAAAAAGGCAAGTTTTTGATTATTTCACCGTTCATAAATTATACTAGAAGATAAAATATAGTTATGAACCTGCTCCTCAAGGGTAATGTACAGTGCATTTTCTGGTTTCTCACTACATTTGGCCAAGAAATAAATTCTGTTTTAAATCACCAACTACATTGTGCCATTTTTTCATTTCAACAAAGCACCAGTTTCCACTAAAATTGTCGTCGAGTGTCATTTTTTGTACGGCGCAGTGATATAAAATAAATAATAAAATGCAGTGAACTTTTCCCCATTATAAATGACAAATGGCATTCTCAGATTGGAATGATAATGTTCGATTTCAGCAAATATGTTAAGTAAGCCAATAGCACCATTGTTTTATCTTGGTAACTTGTCATTTAAGTAGCATAAAAAAATCACACAAATGAGTGTCAAAAGAGAGAACTCTTATATATGTTAAAAATGAAATGTGTTATGATGTATTGAGAAATAATTGTGCTATATTATTTTACACATGTTGTATAATGACAGTTTCGAGAGGAGCATTATACCCAGTATTTAGGTAAAAGTAATTACAAGTCCGATTCCAAAACTAAACATGTAAGAGCCTAGAGACCCCTTGTTATACAGGGGTATTTCATTTTCTTGTGGTAGGTATACAGTTTATTGGTCAATGTTGAATCAAAGGCTCTAAGCATTGGCTGAAAGAAAAAATATTTTAATAGAAGAACAAAATGGATCTCGTAAAAATACGGAGTACAATAGACGCTTCCACCTTAACTACAAGAAAGAAAATCAAGGCGTCTCCCTTCTGTGCTTTTATTGATTTTATGAAAGTGTATGATTGTAGTTAAATGTATGACGTCTGTCCTTGAATGAGTTTGTACTCGGCAGGAACAGATTAGAAACAGTGAGGAGCAGGTTCATAACCCTATTTCTGCTTCAAATTTATTCTATAAACTAAAACTAATATTGTCAAAACATACCTATCTACAACCCCGATGACAACCAATATATATGTATCGCTTTGATGTGTTTGAATTCTCATTACATGCTTTAAGAAAATAACACTAAGTTAAGAGAACGAACCACACAAATACAATTTTGTAATGCAGCATGTGCATTGAAACTATTTGAACTAGATTTCTCAGTTTCTTCAGTCACTTTTAGTTTGTTAAGTGATAGGGATGATTATCAAGATATTTGAAGAGAAAATGAATTACAGGCTCTTACGATTTTTGAATGAAGTTATGTTTGCTGCATCATTTCTTGGCACGATGCAAGAATATTTAAGTGGAATTCAAAAACCAGCGTCACATTAGTTCCGTGCCGTTGTGATTGATGAGCGGATCTTCTGTATGTTAGATGTTTATTTCTAAATAGATATGATCCGGATGTTGTTAGTAATGTCGCTCGATAGCTCCCATAGCCAGTCTATTTTGCTGGATTTTTGAAATGTTTTGCATGGCGATGTGTAGCCTATTTTCTTTGCCAATTTCAACGACTAAACAGCAAAACAAATGGCAAAACAGTGGCTTGCAAATTTTAACATTCAAAGGTTTTTTTTAACTTAATATCTTGTTACTTTTAATATTAATAGATTACCTTACCGAACTAAAACGCGTCGAATCGAGATAAAGGTGTGTAATCTACATCTATGTTTCAATGTTTGTTTCCAAAGTGTCGTGATCGATTCCTGATATCATTTATAAACGGTTTCCTCTCACCTCTCTCACTAAATATTAATCAAACGATTCGATGAAAATTGCTAAATCAATCAAACCGGATGCCATGTCGCCATTTACTACGTTCCACTATCGATATACTATTATTGACTTCCGGAACTCGTTGTTTTCATTTCCAGTTTGCAGGATTTGATTGAAACATGGTCAGTTACGTTTATTTTTTTGCTCAATAAAGAAAAAATATGTGAAACAGTTAAAAGAATAACGATAGTTGCAGTCTATTTGGTGATACATAGTTTTAAATAAAGCATGCATTACCCAAAACAAATATAATAAAATAAATATAAAAAATAAATGTTCAGAAAAAAGTAAGACCACTGTTGACTTAAGTGCCATTTAATTGTTTGGTTTGCATCACACAACTATAAACTTCGAAATGGACATGAGTCGGGTGTATATTTTGCAGCGACCCTCGTGTTGTCTGGCAGACGTCAACAAATCAGAATTCATGGAGACTTGAGGAACTCGATATGATAGAAGAAAACAGCACCAGAGAGTGACTTTCAATTTGCATTTATGATGGGAACTGACGATTTATTGAAATATTGAGACGAATCAAATTATTATATTATGTTGGAGATATGTTTGGTTTAAATTGAATATGATCCGTCTGTCAAAAGAGACCCTCGGATATCGTAGCATGAGTTATGTACTGGGGGTTTCATAGATATCTTCTATATGTCAATAGATATGCAGGGATTATAAAATTTGGTAACATGTTAGGAAGTCTTGGTTGTCGAAACAACACTGCAAATAAGAAAAGATCTCTTGATAGATATGTATATTTTGTGATATGTGTGGTTAAATCCAAACCGTGAAGAACTTAAATATCATGTTCAATGAAAGAGTGACCGATGTTTTCAAGCAGTCATGGTATGAACGGATACGCAATAGTAATAATATATACTCATAAAAACTCATAAATTGAACTTTAAGATTGTCATCACATAAACTTCATATAGAAACAGGCCGAAATAGAATATATAGAGATCAACTCCGTTGTACTGTTTGTAAATCTAATGGTTTAGAAGACAAATACCAATTTATCATAATATATGTCCTGTATGTAACAACTCGGAAAAATAGGATTAAATCATATTATATCAGAAACCCAAGCATGTACAAATTTAACGAACTGTTATCTAAAAACGTCGGCAACAAAGAAGCCTAGGTAAATTTATAAATCAAGCATTTCTATTCAGAAAATCTTATATTAATAACATCGCTTAGATCTTTCAAGTATTATGACATTTGTAAATCGTCCATACTATTTCATACTCTATTAATTTTATATCTCACAGTTTGATTTCAAAATCTTTTTCTTTTCGTTTTATACCTTATTGTATGTTCTTTAATTAAACTTACTTATTCCTTTCTCTTTTTCTTTATTCATTTTGTGACCATACTGACTATTTATATACATGGTTATATGTATTATATTTTGTCAAGAAACTGTTATAAAACATGTTTACGACAATAAACATGTCTGTATGTTTGTCTATCTGTCTGGTAAAAGAATATTTTTTTAGAGAATTTTAGCCCCACTCATATTATTCGCTGTTTACCACACACATATTGTCCTCAACCAGGCATCAATAACCAACTGCCACAAGTGTTAGGTGGTGGAGTACGTCCCATGAGCTTGGAGAGTTCACAACGTGTTGTTATGCTTTTAAAGATATCTTAAGATGCTTGGTTCAAATATGAAATTGCAAAAGGTTTATGAATTTTTATACATGTATCAATATATGCACTAGTTTTGAAGCCGAGTAATATTAATTTGAATTCGATAACCGTGTCAATGTGACATACACCTCAATCAGGTACAAATAGTGATTTGTTATTTGATAATTTCCCGCGTAACTCAGCGCGCGTTACTCCGCGGGAAATTCTCACAAGTGTTAGCCTGAGCAAAATTCGCCCATTCGGAGGTGCTTGACGCCCATTAAACATTTCCTTTATTTTAAATGCCCGACATTAAGAATGTCGTCGACTTAAACAACTGACTTCAACATTTTGATAATTCTTTAAATAGTTACTTTTATTTAAATGCAAAATTACATGATCCTTCGTACCGGAAACGGCTTTCGCCCATACCCGAACAATGTTATAGTATATTCCTAAAAATAGCGCCCACCTGAAGCAGCAATATTGAAAGTAGAACCACAAAGTTTACGAACCATAGATATAAGGAACTGATTTTGTGTATGTGGAGATATACTAAATATGTGTCCAAAGTAGTACGAACAAAACAAACAAGACACACATGGAGCACAGGGAGCTAAGATTTTTTTTTCTCTTTCCGAAAACAGTCTGGAAAAAACACAATTTCCTCAGTTTAAGTTGTCCATATGGTTTATAAAACGTAACAGTTGCATACCACAATATTGGAAGTATTTGAAAGTTTGAACAATAATTGCTTCCTTTAACTATTTTGAAAATAAGTGACCACGTCTAGAAGCATAAATCAAATAAATGCTGTTAAAATGCAATAACAGGGGCAAATGTGTTCAAAAGTGCTGTAACTGTTACAAATACTCTGTTCTACAATCAGACACACGCTGTTTTGTCAAAAATAGTCATATTAATATAGGTATTTTGAAACATTTAAGAATTCCGTTTTCTGCGCCTGAGCCTCAAACTCAAACTCGAAACGTTATTGAATACAGCCAAGCATCACGTGATCTCAGCTCCATTGACAATGTTGTCCAAGCATCTCGTGATCTCAGCTCCATTGTCAATGTTGTGAAAGCATCACGTGATCTCAGCTCCATTGTCAATGTTGTGAAAGCATCACGTAATCTCAGCGCTCAGCTCCATTGACAATGTTGTGCAAGCATCACGTGATCTCAGCTCCATTGTCAATGTTGTGCAAGCATCACGTGATCTCAGTTCCATTAACAATGTTGTGCAAGTATCACGTAATCTCAGCGCTCAGCTCCATTGACAATGTTGTCCAAGCATCACGTGATCTCAGCTCCATTGTCAATGTTGTGCAAGCATCACGTGATCTCAGTTCCATTGACAATGTTGTGCAAGTATCACGTAATCTCAGCGCTCAGCTCCATTGATAATGTTGTCCAAGCATCACGTGATCTCAGCTCCATTGTCAATGTTGTGTAGTCTTGACTTAATTGAGTTTTTTCGGAGTTTGGCGAACTGCTTAATATAACGGATAGGTTTGTTTCATAAATGTGTGTAAGCATGTGTGTAAGCAATTATAAATCGGCTCAGTGTTCGAGTTTGTCAACTGACCCAACCGCTGTTTACATCAGCCAAGGTACCTATGACGAACCTTTGGGTGGGTCAAACGTCGATGTAAGCCGACAAGAAGAGCTCTGGCTGCCAGTCGTTTGTATCTTGCTCATGTTATTTATTGTCAATTAGGATATTTTCAATGCTCTAATCGATTCTAATTTACCAACCGTCAAATATCCATTACTGAGACCTGAACTGGTTATAAAAAGTTAATTTCGCGCATGCGCTCTAGCTTGTAAAAAGGAATGCGCGGTAAGCTATGATTTAGTTATCCTTTACCAAACTTATTTCGGCAGCCGTGCCCAAGCCCGCCTTAAATCGAGCTAATGTTTTAGTTAAACCTAAATAAACAATATCAGTTTTAATGCTAAGATATGTGTCGCTTAATACATGATCGTGTATGATCTCGCCTATACACGTACAAGTTGTTGCATCTCACACTTATGGTTCAAATCTGTTGTATAATGCTCTCCTTGCAAAGGTTTCTCGACATTACCAATAGCAAAAATAATATGTGCTTAAGTTTCAATTTCATAATCATTCAACGGACAAGTATCCTTCAAAAATGGTCAAAATCGATTATTGATATCATTTACAAACTGAATTCATTCACTAGCTTATCTAAGTTACATAATCAACGCGCGGCTGAAATTTTCTGAATCAATCGAACCGGAAGTTGTGTTCGTCATTCACTGCGTTACAGTATCGATATCCTGCGACTGACTTCCGGAAATCGTTGTTTTCATTTCCGGTTGGAGAATAAAATTGCGACAAGGTCATTTACGGTTCTATTTTTGAAATGTAGCAAACGACGTAAACTATTTGAAAAGCGATCTTTTTTCTGGTTAAATATTTGAGGTTTGGAGTATACTTAACATGTATACCCTGAATAAGATAGGTTGATGGATCGCGAACTATATGGAATTGTAGTTTTAACATGTTCACGTAAGGGCTTAGCCCAAAAGTCCAAATGTAACAGTCCTTTTATGCAAACAGAAAAATGTGTCGGATTTGGCAAGATGAGACTAGAGGTACTAAACACATCATCAAATCTTTTAACAAACCATTGCTAATATTAAAGTTGATTAGTCCGTTTAGACACGCTCAGTGCTGTGGGACTATGGGGCGATATGAATCAAACTGTGCAGGAAACACTTCATGGTGGGTTCACTGTTAGAAGCTAAAGGATATAAATTTCGAAGGGGTAAATGGATTATACACACCTCGTCGTGACCGCTCTAGTCCAATCGGATAGCGTCATATATGTGTAGGAGGTGAGCATACCACTATACTCACAAATGGACCGGATACAGCACGTTTTTTTTTTGGTTAAAAGTTTGGATCATATTATGCCCTTATAAGACCCACATGCACAGCTAATCATGCTAACCAGTGAGATACATGCTCGTTAGTTTTACAAAGTACCATCGAAAGTCCCTTTTTACCGAACTGGTATCGCCCCAACAGCACATTCCTGCGCGTTTCAAACAGTGAAATATCAATTGTATTTCACCGATAAATCCAGTTAAACCACCGTTATCATTTTCTTTTGAAATGCTCATTGCAGAATGACCTTAGAATTTAAGTATTCACCAAGTTATTATAGACAGCGTCCAAGTAGTAATAAATTATTTGAGTGCTTAATACCGAAAATGTTACATCTTATTGTGCTTATTTTCAAGGCTTTTGTATTTAGAAATAGTATATTATATTTAATTTACAATTGTAACATACTTTTAAAGCTTTGTAAAAAAGCATAATATCTTGTTAAAGATCAATAATTGCATAATTTGCGTGTATTTGTAATGATTGGTGACTATTTTGATATAATTGTTAAATCCTGTATTTGTATGATCTCAGTTTTGTCTTAGTGGAAGGTCACATTGTAAACAAGATACTGATTGCCTAAATGTGTTATTATTATTATTATTATTATTATTATTATTATTATTATTATTATTATCATTATTATTATTATTATTATTATTATTATTATTATTATTATTATTATTATTATTATTATTATCATTATTATTATTATTATCATTATTATTATTATTATTATTATTATTATTATTATTATAATTATTATTATTATTATTATTATTATTATTATTATTATTATTATTATATGTCAATCGAAACAAGCTGAAAAATAATTTTTCATTAGTTTAATCGATGTGCAATTAAAGCACAACTATAAGTTCAATGTAGAGTAAAAGTGAATGACATTTACAATCAAGAATATGAAAATGGCATATACATGTAATAACATAATAATGTAAAGCAAGAAACTAAAACATAATATGTTGTGCTGTCGAATTTCTTAACTTTATAAAAAAACACACTTGATTAAAACTTCTGTTTTCACTTGCAAATGGTCGTTTCTCAAATCCATAAAATAATCATTAATGATGTCATATATTATTGTGGAATATCGCATATTTCAAATAGAATTGGTATTTCGCCAACTACCGACGTATTCCCACCACGGGCTCCTTCTGATGTTTTATTGAAAAGCCACTTAAATTTCTGGCTAGTTATCTTACACAATTATGTCTCGTCGTTTCTTTTTCCTAATCAACTATCAGGGTTCCAGGATTTGACGTCAGAGGGGCGTAGCTAAGGGGCGTAACCTTATGACTAGCGTCCCACCATTAGATCCGAAATGTAAATCGTTAAACGTGTGGTGGGGGGGGTAATTTTAACAATATCTAGCTCGAAATGGTGCATTTTATGCGTATTATATATATATATATATTTCTCCTATTTTGAAATAAAAAGTAAACTGAAAGGAAGGGGGATTTTATGGGGGGGGGGGGTCTCCGGATACACCCCCATGGATCCGCAAACGATTATGAAGTTAGATTTACAGCTTGACGGTATAGACACACTATAGTTTCATAAATCAAGCAAATTCGTAAGACCGGTTTGTTTTAATATGCTGCAGTTTTGCAAAGAAAATAAAAACAGAGCCATTAGAACTCAGCACTTCAGCATCAGAATTGCTACTCCGATTCTGGTGTTCAATGGTTCGTCTACGGAGAAAGAAATACATGCCCAACAATGTGGCCATCAAATCGATATATCCTTTTGTTATTATATATATTTGAGTCATTCGTTTATGGCAACATATTAATTATCGGGCCTTGCATTTGACAGAAGCCACGTTCTCGGTTGAGAGTCTGTCATTTTCAGCTACGACCAACCTGTTAATTACATGGACACGGCTTCCCTTCACGCAGATCGATTTTTTACCTCGAAGAAATACATGTATGCCTCTCGAATAGAATACTAAATGACTGCTCATATTAATACTAGTATACGAGTCAATCATTCACATACACGTCGTCAACTGTGATACATATGTATGTACTGGTTTTGAATAAGAGTGTCACTTTAAGGCGTTTTGAATCGAAATCATTTCACGAGAATTACCATCGCACATGAAGAAAGGTTAGATGCGTGCTTTAAATTTGAAACGTTGAAATGTAAGAAAAAGTTCTCAGAAACGTTCTGAAATTCTTGTATACATTAGCGATGACAGAGAAGCTGATAGCGGAGATATGCCCAACAACAATAACGCTCTTAATATCAGCTTGATTTTAAACACCTGAAACAAAGTAGACATTGAGTTCCTATTTACATGTACAATGAAGAACTTTCTAAGGTTATTAGAGAATATTACAAAATATGATTAATTAACTAGTATGTACGAACGTCTTCATAAAACTTGAACGAGTTATTAGCCCTGCTATACATTTGCGTATAATCGTTGCCAACACGTGTACACAGTTTCATCCATTCTGACTTTTCTAAACCATTAATTCTTCAACCGGACCACATAAATGGTCTAGAAACGCAAACATTAACAATAAATATGACTTAGAAAATTACATGTATGATTAAATTTCAGATTTAAAACATGAATTTTAAATGTCTTTTGAATAATTTGGGATGAGAGTGGTAAAAATGTCCGCTTCTCACCCAAGAGCTTGTTGGTTCGATCACAACTAGGGTTACTTTCTCAAAAAAACAGAATAACCAAAGAATATCCTTTCACCATCAATATGAACCCCGATAGCTCGAGATTGCTAGATAACCCCGATACCTCGACATTGCTCGATAACCCCAATACTTCCACATTTCTAGATAACCCCGATACCTCGACATTGCTCGATAACCCCGATACCTCAACATTGTTCGATAACCCAATACTTCCACATTTCTAGATAACCCCGATACCTCGACATTGCTCGATAACCCCGATACCTCGACATTTCTAGATAACCCCGATACCTCGACATTGCTAGATAACCCCGATACCTCCGCATTGTAACCACGACATTGCTGGATAACCCCAATACCTCGACATTTCTAGATAACCCCGATACCTCGACATTGCTAGATAACCCCGATACCTCGACATTGCTCGATACCCCCGATACCTCGACATTTCTAGATAACCGCGATACCTCGACATTGCTAGATAACCCCGATACCTCCGCATTGTAACCACGACATTGCTGGATAACCCCAATACCTCGACATTTCTAGATAACCCCGATACCTCGACATTGCTAGATAACCCCGATACCTCCGCATTGTAACCTCGACATTGCTCGATAACCCCAATACCTCGACATTTCCAGATAACCCCGATACTTCGACATTGCTAGATAACCGCAAAACCTCGACATTGCTAGATAATCCCGATACCTCGGCATTGCTAGATACCCCGAACCACGACATTGCTTGATAACTCAGATACCACTACATTGCTAGATTACTCCCGATACATCGACATTGCTATAACCCCGATACCTCGGCATTGCTAAGTACCCCCGATACCACGACATTGCTAGAATTCCGATACCTTGACATTGCTATGACTCCGATACCTCGGCATTGCTATAAATCCGATACCTTGACATTGCTAGATAACCCAGGTACCTCGACAATGCTAGATAATCACGATACCTCGGCATTGCTAGATAACCCCTATACCGCTATATTGCTAGATAACCCCGATACCACACCACATCATTGCTTGATAACCCCGATACCTCGACATTGCTAGATAACCTCGATACCACGACATTGCTAGATAATCCCGATACCACGACATTGCTAGATAACCCCGGTACCACGGCATTGCTAGATAACCCCGATACCACATCATTGCTTGATAACCCCGATACCACGACATTGCTAGATAATCCCGATACCACGACATTGCTAGATAATCCCGATACCACGACATTGCTTGATAACCTCGATACCACGACATTGCTAGATAACCCCGGTACCACGGCATTGCTAGATAACCCCGATACCACGGCATTGCTAGATAACCCCGGTACCACGGCATTGCTAGATAACCCCGGTACCACGGCATTGCTAGATTACCCCGATACCACGTTATTGTTAGATAACCCAAATACCAGGTCATTGTTCGATTATCCCGATACCTCGACATTGCTCGATAACCCCGATACCTCGGCATTGCTAGATAAACCCAATAACTCGACATTGCTAGATTACCCCGATACCTCGGCATTGCTAGATAATCCCGATACCTCGGCATTGCTAGATAATCCCGATACCACGACATTGCTAGATAACCCCAATACCTCGACATTGCTCGATAACCTCGATACCTCGACATTGCTAGATAACCTCGATACCTCGGCATTGCTAGATAATCCCGATACCACGACATTGCTAGATAATCCCGATACCACGACATTGCTCGATAACCTCGATACCACGACATTGCTAGATAATCCCGATACCGCATCATTGCTAGATAACCTCGATACCTCGGCATTGCTTGATAACCCCGATACCACGACATTGCTCGATAACCCCGATACCACGACATTGCTAGATAATCCCGATACCACGACATTGCTAGATAATCCCGATACCACGACATTGCTAGAAAATCCCGATACCACGGCATTGCTAGATAACCTCGATACCTCGACATGGCTAGATAATCCTGATACCACGACATTGCTAGATAAACCGATACCTCGGCATTGCTAGATAAACCCAATAACTCGACATTGCTAGATTACCCCGATACCACGACATCGCTAGATAATCCCGATACCACGACATTGCTAGATAATCCTGATACCACGACATTGCTACATAATCCCGATACCTCGGCATTGCTAGATAAACCCAATAACTCGACATTGCTAGATTACCCCGATACCACGACATTGCTAGATAACCCCGATACCACGACATTGCTAGATAACCCCGATACCACGACATTGCTAGATAACCCCGATACCTCGACATTGCTAGATTATCCCGATACCTCGACATTGTTTGACAACCCCGATACCAAGACATTGCTAGATTACCCCGATACCACGACATTGTTTGACAACCCCGATACCAAGACATTGCTAGATAATCCCGATACCACGACATTGTATAAAAACCCCGATACCACGACATTGCTAGATAATCCCGATACCTCGACATCGTAGACAACCCCGATACCACGACATTGCTTGATAACCCCGATACCTCGACATCGTAGACAACCCCGATACCACGACATTGCTAGATTACCCCGATACCACGAAATTGCGCTAAATTACCCCGATACCACGACATCGCTAGATTACCCCGATACCACGACATCTTGGATAACTCCGATACCACGACATTGCTAGATTACCCCGATACCACGACATCGTAGATAACCCCGATACCTCGACATTGCTAGATTCCCCCGATATCTCGACATTGCTTGATAACCCCGATACCTCGACATTGCTTGATAACCCCTATACCTCAACCAATTTAAACTTAGTAATACGAAATACACGTTAAACCAATACAATTAATTTATGCTATTATTTAAAGGTTAAAAAACCACTGCTTCTGTTTAACCGCCAATACATATATAACTCAGAGGTTTTTTTTCGATGGAAAATTGCCGAGGAGTTCCGAATGATATCTTGACTGACGCTATAATATGAGTGAAGTACTGCATTCTAGAGTATAAAGCATGTTCGAACATGGGATTTATTTACCAATTGAGACTAAACGAACGTTATAAATAATTTCCTTTTCTTTCTGCAAAACAATGAAAGTTATGTTTATATACAGATAATGCATATTTTAACACTAAGCTGTTAGCTTTGAATAAAGCCTTTTGGGATCTAACTCGATAGACAATGGGATATAATAACCTAAACTTACAAAAGATGTTCAACACCGTCTTAATCTGTTTTTTTCCTTCATTTTAACAGTCGCATTGACAACAAATAAACGGCATTTTAATAATTGCTTCTTATACAGGTGCATATTTGTATATTAATAAATCGTTAGTTTATGTGTACGATGTCCTTTGTTTATGGGTACAGAGTAAAACAACATTAAACACAAGTGTTTGTAAATCATAGGGCATTTTTTAGAGAAAGTTGTGTTAAAATTCAACTTCAGTATCGATGACAACACGCCAGTTACTGCGTTTCGCCTGTTGTGAGAATATTGCACGTGCATTTCACTTTCTCTGCATCATATACTCAAGGAATTCATCGAATTCATATCAGCAGCAATCTTCATACATATAATTCAAACTGCGTGAATATTTCTCTAATCCAGATGTTTCTGTAATCACGACCTGGACTGGAGTCTCTTAAAAATGACTATGCACTCAATATACACAGCATACGTAAGGTCTTTAGAATATTCACAAACGATATATTATACAATATTTGTTTCCAGCTCTCCGTTTAGATCTTTTTTCGCAGATATTTGCCTTTCGGAAACTATCATGAGACAAACATAAGGCTGTGTTCATCAAATGCTCACATCTGTATATTCTACTGTCATAGCTAAATACGACGTCGTACTGTCAGCTATTCGTTACCTTTAACCGGCAAAGTAAACCAGTGTTGCACACATTTCTTTGTTATACAGTACCTAGGCCTATGTAGTATATATGATATCTAGACATGAAACGTAAAAACGTGACCCCCCCCCCCGCCCTACCCTGCTTGGCGTTTAAACTGGCAACGTAAATGGTAATACGCGACGACGAGTTCACAGCTTTACAGAGCTAATCATTTTGCTTGTACGTATGTATATGGATATTGTATTGACGTGTGCAAAGTATGGTATTTCATTTGATATAGATATGTCTGATATGGAATGGAATAAATAACAAGTATTTAATAAAACAAAATGTTATTGCTGCTTTAATGTACACGTGATGTTAATTCTGAAGAATTTGTGCACCTATAGTTGGCCACAGACTAGCTGAGGAATTAGGGAACAAGACATTGCACTCTATGCCTCTTGAGCTGCCGTTGTCTGATATGGACTAAAGTCGACGAAATAAGAGCCCGCTCTTAAAACATAACCAGTTGAAAGTTGAAAGTTGACAACTGTCGTTGCAATATTGACAAGTCCGATATAACCATGACATGTGGTTAAAGTGCTACATTGGCACATCATATGTGGACGTCTCAGAGGCCTCAAAGACATTGCCTAGCAACCCAGAGTGATCGGTGTTATATTAGATTTAGCTATAAGTAACTTGGCTTTAAGCATTCCATAAAAAGAGAAATAAATCATGTTTTCCAAATACGCTTTGATGGCCGTGACTTGTCTGTGGAAGATTCCTGCACGACTGATGATCGTTTTAATGCGAGTGTCTCACATTTGTAGGAGGATGTTCCACATTTGAAGAACGATTTTCCACATGTTTAGAAGAATGTCTCATATGTGTAGGAGGGTAGATACGAAAAGGTGCGGTATTTCTCAGAATGGTTCTAAGGCATGCATTCATTACACGTGTAGTTTAATGTGTCAGTTGTTTTGACTGATTTATGAAGTTGGCTACAGAGCATCGTGTTCATCATGAAGGAAAACTGGTATGGCACAGATAGTGTAGATCGTATGGTTCTACTACATTCCGGGACTGCACTGTATTCTGATCAGTGATCACGCCCGATGGAATTTAAGTCTTTACACCGTATTTAAAGATTAAAATACTGTATGATGATGAACAAGTATACACTTGTCTATATGATTAGTAAACTACTATCGTACGTTCGACAGATGTCATGGAACACAACTGTCAAGCACTAGAGACTCGTGTACACAGACTGTAGGTTGGACAAGGCCTACACCAAACACATTAAATCATCAGTGACAGACCAGACAAAATCAAACATCATGAAGGAATTTAAAATAATGGGACCAAAAGACCATATTAAAACACCAAACATAATTAGAATATGTAAGGTAAAAACACAATGGCCAGACATTAAAATATGAATGTCCCATAATTGTATGACCAAAAAAATAATAATATAGAACAGGACCCATAATTGTCTGACCAAATACGTACAATACCTAGATATAAATGACCTCAAATGCCATAAAGATCCCAAATTGAACTACCACAGATTTACAAAGACCTTAGCATAAGAACACTTGGCGTACCTTTGTGCATGCCGGTGAAGCGGTCCTTAAGGACGGTGAGCTCATAAATCTGTCCGTACTCCTCGAAGATCGGCCGCAGATCCTTTTCCTCGAGGTTCCGGGGAATCTGGCCCACAAACAGTTTAATGGCATCATGGTCCTTCATTGGGATGGTGGGGCCGGTACCGTTCATTGATGCCGGTCCGAGTGGGGCACTCAGGTGAGATTCCCCTACTCCGGGGACAAGCGCAACGCCATTGGTCAGTGTTGTAAGGTTAGGCCTCATTTGGATAATTATATTTTGAGAAATTTCTGGGTTTCCGTTCGTTTGGCAATGTGACGTCACTGATGATGACGTTGTGCCTTTCTGTTGCTTGTGTATCCCGTGATGTTCCACAGCAAGAGTTTTGTGAAGAATTTGACCACTTTCACGGTCGCTTTGAGATTTTGGCTTCCCAATTTTGGCAAAGGAATGATAAACACACTTAAGAATGATATTTGTTTCAAAGCACTATGTATAAGTTCGACAGCAGTTTTGATAATACCAATTAAACTAATACTCCTTGTTGTATATATATTTCGGCTATAATATATGCTCTGTTGATATGTGTAGCAAATGTGAGATATACAATAAATATGGAATGCTTGAGCAACGGTCGTAAACAAATCAGTGTCTATCTATCAAATACAAGTATATATTGTATGTCAACAATATCCCAATTTGGTTAGCAATCAAAAATTAATTTTCGCAATCCAAAACTGTAGCAGCGCATTAATATCCGTTAGCTTTAATGGAATTGTCGACCAAAATCCAATTATTTTGGAACAATATAAATACGACACGTTTTCACGAATTAAAACAAAAATCACCAACAATTGAACGCAAGTCTAAACTAACTACAACTAAAACCTACAATGAGTATTCATAACAGTTTATTCACTATTCATATCTCTACAACACTTTAAACAAAACTTGACAACAAAAGCACATGTTATTCCAAGCTCTTGCAGGAACTAGATTAACAGAAAATCTGCGACTCCCATAATGCTTTTCAATAATCAATTTCGTCTCCGCCTGTTTTTATCCGTGTCGCCGGTGTACATAAAAATCGATAGTCATGATAATCGCAAAATGTTTTCTCCAGCTGATAAGGAATAACGTTTTCTGTGGAAAATTCTGTAAATTCCGATAAAACGGTGTTTATTCCAGAAAATGCGCTAGGCTCTCACAGTAAAATTCAGTGGACTTACAAATAATGGCAAATAATTATCGGGAAGCGGCGTAAGATGACAGCAGCCAAACGTAACGCTGGAACTTTCTAAACGGCGGGCTTCTGCGAAACAAATGATAATTGAACTCACAGTGACAAGTAAAAAAGCCACTGGGACTGTTAATGGAAAAATCAAATTTACAAAGTCCTTTAAAAAATACTATAAGTATAACACCCCTCAGAAAACATTAAAAAATGTAAAATCGGCAACCGTCGTTTTGCATTTGGACGATAGACTCGATACAACGTTATTCAATCGACATTGATGCAAAAGCTAACAAGAAGTGAAGCGCGTGTAACACTGGAACACAGTTTTAGCCATTAACCATGTCGTTCTTTGAACATTCATACATTTGCATTTGCTTAATCTTTGGTCTATACAATGTTTTGAGACGATAATGATGCTAAAAATAACAAGACAAGTAAAGTGCTTGTATAAATGGAACACAGTTTGAGTCCTTGCACATGTCGTATTTTAAACATTCATGATTTTTCATTTGCTTTATTATTCTTCCAAGAAAACAAATCGACATCATAATCTCGCCCATGTAACCACACTATTTGGAAATCATGTTTTGTTATATAATTAAACGCAATATATTCTGACAATAACTGTTTAAAACACAAGACTAGTGTACAAATCTGCACTTTCGCATTTTCTATGAAAAGGGTAAGAGTGATTATAGCAATTGTCATACGTATTTCGATTTGAGACAAATTAACTAGAAAACATAAGTGATATATGAGGGTCCTGCTAAAAGCCGCTAAGAGTTACTACGAACTACTAATAGCTACTTAGAGCTATTACGAGCTACTACTGACAACTAAGAGTTACTACGAACAAATAAGAGCTACTACGAACTACTTAGAGCTACTAATAGCTACTAGAAGCTACTGCAAACTACTTAGAGCTACTAATAGCTACTAGAAGCTACTACGAACTACTTAGAGCTACTGATAGCTACTAGAAGCTACTACGAACTACTTAGAGCTACTAATAGCTACTAGAAGCTACTACGAACTACTTAGAGCTATTGATAGCTACTGCGAACTACTTAGAGCTACTGATAGCTACTAGAAGCTACTGCGAACTACTTAGAGCTACTAGAAGCTACTGCAAACTACTTAGAGCTACTGATAGCTACTAGAAGCTACTACGAACTACTTAGAGCTACTGATAGCTACTAGAAGCTACTACGAACTACTTAGAGCTACTGATAGCTTCTAGAAGCTACTACGAACTACTTAGAGCTACTGATAGCTACTTGAAGCTACTACGAACTACTTAGAGCTACTGATAGCTACTAGAAGCTACTACGAACTACTTAGAGCTACTGATAGCTACTAGAAGCTACTACGAACTACTAGGAGCTACTGATAGCTACTGCGAACTACTTAGAGCTACTAGGAGCTACTAGAAGCTACTACGAACTACTTAGAGCTACTAATAACTACTAGAAGCTACTGCGAACTACTTAGAGCTACTAATAGCTACTAGAAGCTACTACGAACAACTTAGAGCTACTGATAGCTACTAGAAGCTACTACGAACTAATTAGAGCTACTAAGAGCTACTAGAAGCTACTACGAACTACTAAGAGCTATTGATAGCTACTGCGAACTACTTAGAGCTACTGATAGCTACTAGAAGCTACTACGAACTACTTAGAGCTACTGATAGCTACTAGAAGCTACTGCAAACTACTTAGAGCTACTGATAGCTACTAGAAGCTACTACGAACTACTTAGAGCTACTGATAGCTACTAGAAGCTACTACGAACTACTAAGAGCTACTGATAGCTACTGCGAACTACTTAGAGCTACTAGGAGCTACTAGAAGCTACTACGAACTACTTAGAGCTACTAATAGCTACTAGAAGCTACTACGAACTACTTAGAGCTACTGATAGCTACTAGAAGCTACTGCGAACTACTTAGAGCTACTAATAGCTACTAGAAGCTACTACGAACTACTTAGAGCTACTGATAGCTACTAGAAGCTACTACGAACTACTTAGAGCTACTGATAGCTACTAGAAGCTACTACGAACTACTTAGAGCTACTGATAGCTACTGCGAACTACTAAGAGCTACTAAGAGCTACTGCGAACTACTTAGAGCTACTAATAGTTACTAGAAGCTACTACGAACTACTTAGAGCTACTAATAGCTACTAGAAGCTACTGCGAACTACTTAGAGCTACTAATAGCTACTAGAAGCTACTACGAACTACTTAGAGCTACTAATAGCTACTAGAAGCTACTACGAACTAATTAGAGCTACTGATAGCTACTAGAAGCTACTACGAACTACTTAGAGCTACTGATAGCTACTGCGAACTACTAAGAGCTACTAAGAGCTACTGCGAACTACTTAGAGCTACTAATAGTTACTAAAAGCTACTACAAACTACTTAGAGCTACTAATAGCTACTAGAAGCTACTGCGAACTACTTAGAGCTACTAATAGCTACTAGAAGCTACTACGAACTACTTAGAGCTACTAATAGCTACTAGAAGCTACTACGAACTACTTAGAGCTACTGATAGCTACTAGAAGCTACTGCGAACTACTTAGAGCTACAAATAGCTACTAGAAGCTACTACGAACTACTTAGAGCTACTGATAGCTACTAGAAGCTACTACGAACTACTTAGAGCTACTGATAGCTACTGCGAACTACTAAGAGCTACTAAGAGCTACTGCGACTTTCTTAGAGCTACTAATAGTTACTAGAAGCTACTACGAACTACTTAGAGCTACTAATAGCTACTAGAAGCTACTGCGAACTACTTAGAGCTACTAATAGCTACTAGAAGCTACTACGAACTACTTAGAGCTACTGATAGCTACTAGAAGCTACTACGAACTACTTAGAGCTACTAATAGCTACTACAAACTACTTAGAGCTACTAATAGCTACTGCGAACTACTTAGAGCTACTAATAGCTACTGCGAACTACTTAGAGCTACTAATAGCTACTGCGAACTACTTAGAGCTACTAATAGCTACTGCGAACTACTTAGAGCTACTAATAGCTACTAGAAGCTACTACGAACTACTTAGAGCTACTTAGAGCTACTAATAGCTACTGCGAACTACTTAGAGCTACTAATAGCTACTGCGAACTACTTATAACTACTGCGAACTACTTAGAGCTACTAATAGCTACTGCGAACTACTTAGAGCTACTAATAGCTACTGCGAACTACTAAGAGTTACTAATAGCTACTAGAAGCTACTACGAACTACTTAGAGCTACTAATAGCTACTAGAAGCTACTGCGAACTACTTAGAGCTACCAATAGCTACTAGAAGCTACTACGAACTACTTAGAGCTACCGATAGCTACTAGAAGCTACTACGAACTACTTAGAGCTACTAATAGCTACTAGAAGCTACTACGAACTACTTAGAGCTACTAATAGCTACTAGAAGCTACTACGAACTACTTAGAACTACTGATAGCTACTGCAAACAACTAAGAGCTACTAAGAGCTACTGCGAACTACTTAGAGCTACTAGGAGCTACTACGAACTACTAAGAGTTACTAATAGCTACTGCGAACTACTAAGAGCTACTAATAGCTACTGCGAACTACTTAGAGCTACTAAGAGCTACTACGAACTACTAAGAGTTACTAATAGCTACTGCGAACTACTAAGAGCTACTAATAGCTACTGCGAACTACTTAGAGCTACTAGGAGCTACTACGAACTACTAAGAGTTACTAATAGCTACTGCGAACTTCTAAGAGCTACATATAGCTACTGCGAACTACTTAGAGCTACTTATAGCTACTAGAAGCTACTACGAACTATTTAGAGCTACTGATAGCTACTGCGAACTACTTAGAGCTACTAATAGCTACTGCGAACAACTTAGAGCTACTAATAGCTACTGCGAACTACTTAGAGCTTCTAGGAGCTACTACGAACTACTAATAGCTACTTATAGCTACTGCGAACTACTTAGAGCTACTAGGAGCTACTACGAACTACTAAGAGTTACTAATAGCTACTGCGAACTACTAAGAGCTACTAATAGCTATTGCGAACTACTTAGAGCTACTAGGAGCTACTACGAACTACTAAGAGTTACTAATAGCTACTGCGAACTACTAAGAGCTACATATAGGTACTGCGAACTACTTAGAGCTACTAGGAGCTACTAGAAGCTACTACGAACTACTTAGAGCTACTAATAGCTACTAGAAGCTACTACGAATTACTTATTGCTACTGATAGCTACTGCGAACTACTTAGAGCTACTAATAGCTACTGCGAACTACTTAGAGCTACTAGGAGCTAATACGAACTACTAGGAGTTACTGATAGCTACTGCGAACTACTAAGAGCTACTAATAGCTACTGCGAACTACTACAAGCTACTAGGAGCTACTACGAACTACTAAGAGTTACTAATAGCTACTGCGAACTACTAAGAGCTACATATAGCTACTGCGAACTACTTAGAGCTACTAATAGCTACTAGAAGCTACTGCGAACTACTTAGAGCTACTAATAGCTACTAGAAGCTACTGCGAACTACTTAGAGCTACTAATAGCTACTAGAAGCTACTGCGAACTACTTAGAGCTACTAATAGCTACTAGTAGCTACTGCGAACTACTTAGAGCTACTAATAGCTACTAGAAGCTACTACGAACTACTTAGAGCTACTAATAGCTACTAGAAGCCACTGCGAACTACTTAGAGCTATTAATAGCTACTGCGAACTACTAAGAGTTACTAATAGCTACTAGAAGCTACTACGAACTACTTAGAGCTACTGATAGCTACTAGAAGCTACTGCGAACTACTTAGAGCTACTAATAGCTTCTAGAAGCTACTGCGAACTACTTAGAGCTACTGATAGCTACTAGAAGCTACTACGAACTACTTAGAGCTACTGATAGCTACTAGAAGCTACAGCGAACTACTTAGAGCTACTAATAGCTACTAGAAGCTACTACGAACTACTAGAAGCTACTGCGAACTACTGCGAACTACTAAGAGCTACTAAGAGCTACTGCGAACTACTTAAAGCTACTTATAGCTACTAGAAGCTACTACGAACTACTTAGAGCTACTAATAGCTACTAGAAGCTACTACGAACTACTTAAAGCTACTGATAGCTACTAGAAGCTACTACGAACTACTTAGAGCTACTGATAGCTACTGAGAACTACTAAGAGCTACTAAGAGCTACTGCGAACTACTAAGAGTTACTAATAGCTACTGCGAACTACTTAGAGCTACTAATAGCTACTGCGAACTACTTAGAGCTACTAATAGCTACTGCGAACTACTTAGAGCTACTAATAGCTACTAGAAGCTACTACGAACTACTTAGAGCTACTGATAGCTACTAGAAGCTACTACAAACTACTTAGAGCTACCAATAGCTACTAGAAGCTACTACGAACTACTTAGAGCTACTAATAACTACTAGGAGCTACTACGAACTACTTAGAGCTACTAATAGCTACTGCGAACTACTTAGAGCTACTAATAGCTACTGCGAACTACTTAGAGCTGCTAGGAGCTACTACGAACTACTAAGAGTTACTAATAGATACTGCGAACTACTAAGAGCTACTTATAGCTACTACGAACTACTAATAGTTACTAATAGCTACTGCGAACTACTAAGAGCTACTAATAGCTACTGCGAACTACTTAGAGCTACTAGGAGCTACTACGAACTACTAAGAGTTACTAATAGCTACTGCGAACTACTAAGAGCTACTAATAGCTACTGCGAACTACTTAGAGCTACTAGGAGCTACTACGAACTACAAAGAGTTACTAATAGCTACTGCAAACTACTAAGAGCTACGAATAGCTACTGCGAACTACTTAGAGCTACTAGGAGCTACTACGAACTACTAAGAGTTACTAATAGCTACTGCGAATTACTAAGAGCTACATATAGCTACTGCGAACTACTTAGAGCTACTAGGAGCTACTAGAAGCTACTACGAACTACTTAGAGCTACTAATAGCTACTAGAAGCTACTACGAACTACTTATTGCTACTGATAGCTTCTGCGAACTGCTAAGAGCTACTAATAGCTACTGCGAACTACTTAGAGCTACTAGGAGCTACTACGAACTACTAAGAGTCACTGATAGCTACTGCGAACTACTAAGAGCTAATAATAGCTACTGCGAACTACTTAGAGCTACTAGGAGCTACTACGAACTACTAAGAGTTACTAATAGCTACTGCGAACTACTAAAAGCTACATATAGCTACTGCGAACTACTTACAGCTACTAATAGCTTCTAGAAGCTACTACGAACTACTTAGAGCTACTAATAGCTACTAGAAGCTACTGCGAACTACTTAGAGCTACTAATAGCTACTAGAAGCTACTGCGAATTACTTAGAGTTACTAATAGCTACTAGAAGCTACTGTGAACTACTTATAGCTACTAATAGCTACTAGAAGCTACTGCGAACTACTTAGAGCTACTAATAGCTACTAGTAGCTACTGCGAACTACTTAGAGCTACTAATAGCTACTAGAAGCTACTACGAACTACTTAGAGCTACTAATAGCTACTAGAAGCTACTGCGAACTACTTAGAGCTATTAATAGCTACTGCGAACTACTAAGAGTTACTAATAGCTACTAGAGGCTACTACGAACTACTTAGAGCTACTGATAGCTACTAGAAGCTACTGCGAACTACTTAGAGCTACTAATAGCTACTAGAAGCTATTGCGAACTACTTAGAGCTACTGATAGCTACTAGAAGCTACTACGAACTACTTAGAGCTACTGATAGCTACTAGAAGCTTCTACGAACTACTTAGAGCTACTGATAGCTACTGCGAACTACTAAGAGCTACTAAGAGCTACTGCGAACTACTTAGAGCTACTAATAGTTACTAGAAGCTACTACGAACTACTTAGAGCTACTAATAGCTTCTAGAAGCTACTGCGAACTACTTAGAGCTACAAATAGCTACTAGAAGCTACTACGAACTACTTAGAGCTACTGATAGCTACTAGAAGCTACTACGAACTACTTAGAGCTACTAATAGCTACTACGAACTACTTAGAGCTACTAATAGCTACTGCGAACTACTTAGAGCTACTAATAGCTACTGCGAACTACTTAGAGCTACTAATAGCTACTAGAAGCTACTACGAACTACTTAGAGCTACTGATAGCTACTAGAAGCTACTACGAACTACTTAGAGCTACCAATAGCTACTAGAAGCTACTACGAACTACTTAGAGCTACTAAAAGCTACTAGAAGTTACTACGAACTACTTAGAGCTACTAATAGCTACTAGAAGCTACTACGAACTACTTAGAGCTACTGATTGCTACTGGAAGCTACTACGAACTACTTAGAGCTACTGATAGCTACTGCGAACTACTAAGAGCTACTAAGAGCTACTGCGAACTACTAAGAGTTACTAATAGCTACTGCAAACTACTAAGAGCTACTATGAGCTACTACGAACTACTAAGAGTTACTAATAGCTACTGCGAACTACTAAGAGCTACTAAGAGCTACTGCGAACTACTTAGAGCTACTAGGAGCTACTACGAACTACTTAGAGCTACTAATAGCTACTGCGAACTACTAAGAGTTACTAATAGCTACTGCAAACTACTAAGAGCTAGTAATAGTTACTGCGAACTACTTAGAGCTACTAGGAGCTACTACGAACTACTAAGAGTAACTAATCGCTACTGCGAACTACTAAGAGCTACTAATAGCTACTACGGACTACTAAGAGTTACTAATAGCTACTGCGAACTACTAAGAGTTACTTATAGCTACTGCGAACTACTTAGAGCTACTAATAGCTACTAGAAGCTACTACAAACTACTTAGAGCTACTAATAAATACTAGAAGCTACTGCGAACTACTTAGAGCTACTAATAGCTACTAGAAGCTACTACGAACTACTTAGAGCTACTAATAGCTACTAGAAGCTACTACGAACTACTTAGAGCTACTGATAGCTACTGCGAACTACTAAGAGCTACTAAGAGCTACTGCGAACTACTTAGAGCTACTAATAGCTACTAGAAGCTACTGCGAACTACTTAGAGCTACTGATAGCTACTAGAAGCTACTGCGAACTACTTAGAGCTACTAATAGCTACTAGAAGCTACTACGAACTACTTAGAGCTACTAATAGCTACTAGAAGCTACTACGAACTACTTAGAGCTACTGATAGCTACTGCGAACTACTTAGAGCTACTGATAGCTACTAGAAGCTACTACGAACTACTTAGAGCTACTGATAGCTACTAGAAGCTACAGCGAACTACTTAGAGCTACTAATAGCTACTAGAAGCTACTACGAACTACTAGAAACTACTGCGAACTACTGCGAACTACTAAGAGCTACTAAGAGCTACTGCGAACTACTTAAAGCTACTAATAGCTACTAGAAGCTACTACAAACTACTTAGAGCTACTAATAGCTACTAGAAGCTACTGCGAACTACTTAGAGCTACTAATAGCTACTAGAAGCTACTACGGACTACTTAGAGCTACTAATAGCTACTGCGAACTACTTAGAGCTACTAATAGCTACTGCGAACTACTTAGAGCTACTAATAGCTACTAGAAGCTACTACGAACTACTTAGAGCTACTGATAGCTACTAGAAGCTACTACGAACTACTAAGAGCTACCAATAGCTACTAGAAGCTACTACGAACTACTTAGAGCTACTAATAGCTACTAGAAGCTACTACGAACTACTTAGAGCTACTAATAGCTACTAGAAGCTACTACGAACTACTTAGAGCTACTGATAGCTACAGCGAACTACTAAGAGCTACTAAGAGCTACTGCGAACTACTTAGAGCTACTAATAGTTACTAGAAGCTACTACGAACTACTTAGAGCTACTAATAGCTACTAGAAGCTACTGCGAACTACTTAGACTACTAATAGCTACTAGAAGCTACTACGAACTACTTAGAGCTACTGATAGCTACTAGAAGCTACTACGAACTACTTAGAGCTACTAATAGCTACTGCGAACTACTTAGAGCTACTAATAGCTACTGCGAACTACTTAGAGCTACTAATAGCTACTGCGAACTACTTAGAGCTACTAATAGCTACTGCGAACTACTTAGAGCTACTAATAGCTACTAGAAGCTACTACGAACTACTTAGAGCTACTGATAGCTACTAGAAGCTACTACGAACTACTTAGAGCTACCAATAGCTACTAGAAGCTACTACGAACTACTTAGAGCTACTAATAGCTACTAGAAGCTACTACGAACTACTTAGAGCTACTAATAGCTACTAGAAGCCACTACGAACTACTTAGAGCTACTGATAGCTACTGGAAGCTACTACGAACTACTTAGAGCTACTGATAGCTACTGCGAACTACTAAGAGCTACTAAGAGCTACTGCGAACTACTAAGAGTTACTAATAGCTACTGCGAACTACTAAGAGCTACTATGAGCTACTACGAACTACTAAGAGTTACTAATAGCTACTGCGAACTACTAAGAGCTACAAAGAGCTACTGCGAACTACTTAGAGCTACTAGGAGCTACTACGAACTACTTAGAGCTACTAATAGCTACTGCGAACTACTTAGAGCTAGTAATAGTTACTGCGAACTACTTAGAGCTACTAGGAGCTACTACGAACTACTAAGAGTTACTAATAGCTACTGCGAACTACTAAGAGCTACTAATAGCTACTACGAACTACTAAGAGTTACTAATAGCTACTGCGAACTACTAAGAGCTACTTATAGCTACTGCGAACTACTTAGAGCTACTAATAGCTACTAGAAGCTACTACGAACTACTTAGAGCTACTAATAAATACTAGAAGCTACTGCGAACTACTTAGAGCTACTAATAGCTACTAGAAGCTACTACGAACTACTTAGAGCTACTAATAGCTACTAGAAGCTACTACGAACTACTTAGAGCTACTGATAGCTACTGCGAACTACTAAGAGCTACTAAGAGCTACTGCGAACTACTTAGAGCTACTAATAGCTACTAGAAGCTACTGCGAACTACTTAGAGCTACTGATAGCTACTAGAAGCTACTGCGAACTACTTAGAGCTACTAATAGCTACTAGAAGCTACTACGAACTACTTAGAGCTAGTAATAGCTACTAGAAGCTACTACGAACTACTTAGAGCTACTGATAGCTACTGCGAACTACTAAGAGCTACTAATAGCTACTGCGAACTACTTAGAGCTACTAGGAGCTACTACGAACTACTAAGAGTTACTATGAGCTACTACGAACTACTAAGAGTTACTAATAGCTACTAGAAGCTACTACGAACTACTTAGAGCTACTAATAGCTACTAGAAGCTACTACGAACTACTTAGAGCTACTGATAGCTACTGCGAACTACTAAGAGCTACTAAGAGCTACTGCGAACTACTTAGAGCTACTAGGAGCTACTACGAACTACTAAGAGTTACTAATAGCCACTGCGAACTACTAAGAGCTACTAATAGCTACTGCGAACTACTTAGAGCTACTAGGAGCTACTACGAACTACTAAGAGTTACTTAAAACTACTGAGAGCTACTACAAGCTACTAGGAGGTACTACGACTAACTAAGAGCCACTACAAACTACTAAGACCTACTAGGATTGTTTAAGAGTAAATTAAAAGCATTAATACATTATTAATGAATGTGAAGAAGTTTAAATAGGTAGAGTTAAAGGACTTATTAAAATAAAATTTGAGTTTACTCTTGAAATTCACTGTGTAGTGATTAATCAGAATTTAGATACCTCATATGAATCCAAATTTCTTTCTTTTGAGATTTATACGAGGCAGCATGTTCAAAGAACTGTTTTATGGCAGAACCAGTGCAAAGTGGACAAATTAAATTAAACTGAATGTTCGTGAAGTTGGCAGACTGGCAGCCCAGCAGCCAAGCAGCGTGAAGCCAGCAGCCAAGCAGACTGACAGCCTAGCAGCGTGTAGTCAGCAGTCCAGCAGCGTGAAGTCACAGCCCAGCAGAGTGGCAGCCTAGCAGCGTGAAGTCAGCAGCCCAGCACACTGACAGCATAGCAGCGTGAAGTCAGCAGTCTAGCAGACTAGCAGCATAGCAGCGTGAGTTAGCAGTCTAGAAACCTGACGGCGTGAAGTAAACAGCTGAGCAGGTGGGCAGATTAGCAGCTATGCTAAGACGAACTCGTGTGAAGTTTCCCGTCGGTTTTCAGTTTTCAAACACAAAAAAAACATAAAAAAATGAAAAAAAAATGCTTCACAATAGTTGGTTTGCAAAACTCACCTTGAAATGAAGCAAAAATACTGAAATGAATAATTTAAAAAAAATTACACTATTCCCTTTTTGTGAACTAAAGAAATCACTTTACTCCACTTTTCGATTTCACGCTTCTGACAGCCCCGGGCAGCCCCGGGCGTTTTTTGGTATTTTCACTCGGGCTGGATACATGGCTTCTAGTATATGAAACGTTCGAATGATAACAAGTTGAATGACTTAACAACACGGAAAATTCAGAAATTCATGTTTTCAAAGCCGATAATTCGTTTGCAAAACACCCCTTTATTTGACGCAAAAATACTCAAATGAATAATTTAAAAACATTTACACTATTCTTTTTGTGTGATCTAAAAACATCACTTTACTCCACTTTTCGACTTTCGTTTTCTGGCAACCCGGGACAGCTCGGAGCAGCCTCAAGCGTATAACGATCTTTTTACACGGGCTGGATACAAGGCTTTAACTCTGTGTAACGTTCGGATGATTCCAAGTTTAATGACTTTAAAGCAAAGATAAGATGTAAAATGTTACAGAACACTAATTATTTAACGTAATCTTGCTAGAATTTCACTCGATTTTTATCGCTCTGCTAAGACGAAATCGTGCGAAGTTTCCCGTCGTTTTTTTGTAAATAAAGCGCGTCTTTAAATTCGAAACATTTTATTTTGCCATCTAAGCGGTAATTTAGTTTCACCTTACCATATCACGCATTAAAGCGTTATATGGTGGATTTAGCTTTTTCTTTCATCACGAAAAATCCTGAATTTCATGTTTTCAAAGCCGAAAAAAAAACATAAAAAATGTAAATAATCCTTCACAATAGTTCGTTTGCAAAACACACCTTTAAGGTGGAACGCGACTATGAACGAATTTTCGAGTTAATATCTGAAAATTGGTATACGAATAGAAGAGCATATGCCCAGTTAAGGACTAATATTACTTTTTCAATATTCAGAACAGTTTTGAAACTACCAATCTTCAAAATATACCACTGACGTAAATTTTAAGACGTCTGTCGTATTTTTGCGTTCCAGCTACAATTACCGATATTTTTATCAATTCTTCGTTTACCGCTATGAAATTTCAACCTAAAGTGCGTGTTGTGAAAACGTTCACGCACATAGTAATTTTCTTTCTCTTGTTTTACGGGTTTTTTTATTTTAAATTCGTCTGTAACGTCATTTTTCGCGAGGAAAACGGCGTCTTGTTTCGCTGAAAAAGTGCGCTTTTCTTTATTTTTTCAAAAAATTTGCTCGTTTATTTTTTTATTTTTTTTAAATACATGTATTCAATGTTTAATTACAAATGGCCTGATATCAAGAAAAGTGTACCTTACCGACTTTTTGCCGCAGTATCAAATAATCTAACACCTATACCTGTTTCTTATTTAATTAGTTTCGTATTGCATTAAAACGTTTAACATGACGTTTAACGCAATATTATTAATGCTAAAAAGAGCTTAGTTTTGAATAAACCACTGATCAATTGAAGATAACAGGAATTGTTTTTGTTAAATTCATAATTCAACATGGTTTTCTTTTGTTAAACTCCAAATAGTAAACATAATAAAATTATTTAACACTGATTATAAATTAACTATAGTTAAATAGTTACTAAAAGCACAATTTGTTAAGGGTGGTTATAGCTCACATACAAACACATACACATAACGCAGGTACAATAAAAGCACGCACGCAAGCACGCGTAAAAACTCACCCCACAAACCCGTCCACACTCGTGCAGGTATGCGGACACGCTCACTCGCACACACGCACACACACACACACACACACACGAACGCGCGCGCGCGCTCGCGAACATACGCATGCACACGCATATATACAAACACACACACACATACGCGCGCACGCACGCACGCACACACGCACGCACGCGCGCACACACACAATCACACGCACACACAATCACACGCACCCACGCATCTTCGCACACACACGCACGCACACACGCACGCACGCAATCGCACGCATGCACCCACGCACACACACACACAATACGATAAAATATATGTTCCAAATGGCTAAAATGATGATCTTGAAGTTAAATGTTATAAGTTCACTAAAATGTTTAATTTTTTTAATCAACGCATTGCTTGTTTTTACCAATACCGAATTATTCTGTTTCGGCAATGCATTCAATCCCATGATATAAAAGCCAACAAAGTTACATTATCCTGCACTTTGCCGTGCGTACAATGGCTGTGAACGCGAGTGTGCATACATGCCTGCATGGGATAGCGTGTATGAGTGTGAGAGCGTGTGTGTGGGCGTGTGTGCGTGTGTGTGTATGTGCGTGTGTGTGTGCGTGCGTGTGTGTGTGTTTGTGTGTGTTCGTGTGTGTGTGCGAGCGTGAGTGAGTGCGTGGATGAGTGTGTGAGGGGGGGGTGCGTACATAGACGGATATGTGGGCGCATACGTGCGTGCATGATGTGAGTGCAAATTGTGTGAACTATAAAAACCTTGAATAAGGATTCAATGTGATCATTTTTAATCAGTGCAAATGCAAGTATTAAACACAATACGCAATGCTTTAAGATGCACTTTTGCTCCCAAATGAGAGTTTCCACAACAAATAAAACTGTTTTAATAGTCCTTTAAGAATGAATAAGTAATATCGAAATCAAAGGTTCGAGTTTAATTTGAAAGAAATGTGCATTTAACACGTTCTTTTTACCTTATAAGTCGATAGTAGATCATAGTAAATGTTTCAGCATTTACCAAAATGCCCATTTTTAGGCTTTCTGCTATTAAATACACAAGTAAAACCTTCTTATCAGTGAATAATAGTTTGCATGAATTTATTAATTAGTAAGAAGTTAGGGTTTATCAGTCAAAATTGATGTTTGTAACACACATAAAATGTTGATTTTGAATATGAATTTCACTTTAAAATATAAGTGGTTTTTTCAATTAACGCCGATGTAACATTCAATTTTGACCCCGTTATATATTGACAATATGAGTATTTTTTTCTGTTCAAAGAATGACCGATTATTTTTAAACGTTAATAACTGACCATCCCCCAGCCCCTTCACCAACCGTTTGACTACATCAAACCTAGATCCAAAACACTGAACTCTATTATCGCGTATTTTATAGGTCTGTATATTGTTACATTTTTCTCAGATAGTGACGTACTTAGGTAAACTTGGATGATTTTAATGCATCAGTCAAGTGTAACCACGGAACCCTGGTCCGATGAACAGCGGGGAATTTGACTTACGTCCAGCCAACCCCGGGTAAAAACCCCACCTCGCGGGGACGAACTGATGGTAAAATACCCGCCAAATGCCCTCGCAACCCCGCAAGACCCATTCCACGCTATATTTTAAATTATTCATTTCAGTATTTTTGCTTCATTTCAAGGTGAGTTTTGCAAACCAACTATTGTGAAGCATTTTTTTTCTGAATTTTTTATGTGTTTTTTTGCTTTGAAAACTGAAAACCGACGGGAAACTTCACACGAGTTCGTCTTAGCATAGCTGCTAATCTGCCCAGCTGCTCAGCTGTTAACTTCACGCCGTCAGGTTTCTAGACTGCTAACTCACACTGCTATGCTGCTAGTCTGCTAGGCTGCTGACTTCACGCTGCTAGGCTGTCAGTCTGCTGGGCTGCTGACTTTACGCTGCTAGGCTGCCACTCTGCTGGGCTGCTGACTTCACGCTGCTAGGCTGTCAGTCTGCTTGGCTGCTGACTTCACGCTGCTGGGCTGCTGACTTCACGCTGCTAGGCTGTCAGTCTGCTGGGCTGCTGACTTCACGCTGCTGGGCTGCCCTGGTGCTGACTTCACGCTGCTGGGCTGCTGGGCTGCCAACTTCACAAACATTTAAACTGAGATTTTAATCTTGAAATTTACTTGTGTTAAAAATTGTGTGTGAAAATAAAACCGAATTTCTACAAAGAACGCGTGCGCCGAGTTGGTAGAGGCGTATTGTTGACTATTAAGCCTATTTATAAGAATAAATTAAAAGCACTAGGACCAAAAAAATTCAGGGAATAATAACAGTCAAATACTGACAAAGCATGACAGTTAATGGAATAATACAATTATAATAGTGACGGACTGATAACAACAAAGTGGCATACTAGTTATACAAATAGAAACGAAAAGGCATGCTGATCTACTACTACTGCCACTGCCACTGCTACTGCCACTGCTACTGCTATTGCTACTGCCACTGCCACTGCTACTACCACTGCTTCTGCCACTGCCACTGCTATTGCTACTGCCACTTCCACTGCCACTGCCACTGCTATTGCCACTGCTACTGCTACTGCAAATAATAATGATAATAATAATAATTGCCATTGTTTTCTGTTTAATCCAATTTCAGTTCTGATCGGTTTGAATTGCTTATCAATATTCGATCTTTTTCTCCTTTTAACACATCACAGTTTTATAACTAAATATATCTGATTTGTTTATTTGAATGTTATATTTAATACCGACATCATCGTCCACGTCCTCAGAAGGGCGGATAAAACAAACGAAAGAATGGATAGGTAAGGGGAAGGGTGTTAGACGAGAGAGAGGGGCGGATAGAATAGAGGCGGAAAAGTGAGGTAAGATGAGGTATGAGAGATGGGGAAGAAGGATAGAAGAGCGAGAGAAGGGAGGATGATGAGCGGGAGAAGGGAGGATAGAAGAGCGGATGTGAGGAGGATATAAGAGAGGAAAGCACTGGGGTAAGAGAAGGGAAGTTAGAAGGGGAGGGAGTATAGAAGAGAGGGAGAGGATAAAGAGAGGGTAGGGACGATAAAAGGGAGGTAGAAGTTGGAAGAGAGGGAGAAAGGAGGATATGAGAGAGGATAGAAGGGAGGCTAAAAGATAGAGTGAAGCTAGAGAGGGAGGATAGAAGGTGGAGAAGGATGTGAAAATGGAAGAATAAGGGTGAAAGATATGGTAAGGAGAAGAGGAGACGAGAATAAGAAACCATTCGTGCTTGAAAATAAAGAAAGTTAATTGGATAGTTCTCGTAACATGCGCGACCACATACGCATGTACGATGGTGACTCTGAGAGTCAATGGAAAGACAGAAGAGAAGACAGATCTCGTACCATGCACGACCACACGTACGAGTGGTGGCTCTGAGAGCCGGGTTCGAAAACCAGCATCGCTGGTTCCCGTACAAATACGTCCAAGATTTGAAATCCTGGGAGATTATGTCGTTATATAAAAAATTGGAGGTTTAAATGGCAGATTTCTATATCAATTTCCGTGATAATGTTATTTGTATAAATGCTCGCAGTGTGCACTGAAAACCTACATCTGATAATATAATATTTTTAGAGCTTTATTCTGGAGCGATAATTCTTCAAAATTGAGTTTTTTATCCTATTTGAGCGATTTAGTAATATTTCTATGCCTTCCGGTATTGTTTTCTTAGATCTATTTATATTCTTAATAAACTAAATAAATAATCTATAAATAAATGTATTATCATGTTCACAATACATTACTCTGGCGCGTTTGGCCATTACAATAAAAGGTGCGAAAGAATGGCCATGTATGATCATATGTTACACATCGGTTATACATAATGTTTTCTACTCGAGGTCAGGATTTTGTTGTGTGTGGTAACAAAAATCTGATATAATTTCTATTTTGTTTACATTTGTGTGTTGTTTTTCTAAAATGATATTAGAAAATATTATGAGACTAATGGTGATAACTTAGAATTAATTGTTAGATAGTCAGATCAGATGTGCACCATTTTAAATGCTGTTGACATCTTATGAAGATGGTTTAATAATAATTGTCTATTTGAGGCGTATAAAAACAATGAGTAAAAAATAAATAATAAACCTCTTAAAACCGTGACTGAGAAACTAAACATTTTTTCTTTGCTCCGGTACTAGGAAAATATACAATATATTGATAGCAAAACATTAACGTCATTAATTTATATATCGCAAAATAAACAAGAAATATTCTTAAAAAATATACTCGGTCACGGTTAACCAGTGGTTGACTAGTGTTCAAAGGATGTTTGAATATTTGAGCACAGGAGATGGTTCCTGGTTATTCCTGGAATTGAAATGAATATTTAGACGTTGATTACTCATGGAATAGAAGATCATTGCAATACAGTATTTCAATAAAAAATAATAACTTGCACTTACCAAACTCGTTTGAAGTGGAGACGTCTTGACTAAACTATGTCCAATACGAGAAAGGGTGACCTAAACCTATAAATATCGATCAGCCAGATCATTCCGAAATTGTATGATATTGTATAATATTTTCCTCGTTAAGGCTAAACTATGGCGTGTGGAGTGTTGCAAAATTATATAATAAAAATATTCGTTCAATAAATTATATTTATGTTCTAAAAAATATTTATGAGGTTAAAAAAATATATATGGACAATAAGAATATATATATATGGACAATAAAAAATATTTATGGACAATAATTTTTTTTATATATATATTGACAATAAAAAATATATATGGACAAGAAATAGAAAAAAAAAATTGTTCATAAATATATTTATGTTCTAAAAAATATTTATGAGGTTATTTTTTTTATATATGGACAATAATTAGAATTATGGGATAGTCAAAGTTTTAACGGCCAATCTGATTGGTTCGTATATTCCAATATGACAGCTCGCGCTCGGAACGCATGGGTACACCGCCATCGAAGAAATGAATGCTTCTGGTAAGTATAATATCAGTTGATTTACATTGGTTAGATCTACACACATTGAAATGTGATTGATTTACTGAAATCCAGTAAAATCCGTTTGCGTTTCTGTATCAAAACGATAATTTTGCAAGGTTAGCTAATGCACGATTCGTACCCAAATTGTTTCACCTTTAAATTCCTATGATGGATAGCAGAAATTACTAGTTGTGCTAAGGGTTTCATAAGGCTGTAACGGTCATGTGACGACGGTGCTTTACAATTAAAATTTAGACATAGTGCTGCCTCACTGTTCTAAATTAAAGCGTCATGCCTTAAATGATAAATGATTTATAAGCTTGCCAACCACTCATGTCGCATAATAGGTTGATTTTGTTGTTTTGTTGTTGATATAATTCATTTGGCATTCACCATTTTTGTGTCAAAGATATTACTGAGTGAGTGTATGACACATGTATTTTCATTGCAGGCTGAATACTATAGCTGACCATTCCATTAAACTCAGAATTATCAATCACCAATTTCCTTGTCCAATTATTAAACAGTTAAGTGACTTCTTCTGCCAGTTAGTTCTTCAGTGTTTTAAAACACTTTGTTTGGTTTTTTTTTATTTTCTTTAAAAGCTGTACCCAATCTCATTATTACTTCACTTCTATCCTTTCACATTTCGCAGATACAGAAGGCGGAGGACTTAAAATCCCTAGACCTTCCTGAGACATTACTCCAAATAGTAGAGTTTGTGGGGGGGAATGCCTCCGATATACAAAAACAAGAAAGAAAAACTCATCGAGGCACTACTAGAATTCATTTTAATAACTAGAATTATAGGAGTTTTGACACAGTAAGTATAAAAGCATTAAGTACAATCATACAGTGCCTATTTTTCTACATCCAAATATGATATTTTACTTTTGACTAATATTTGGGCACAAGATTAACTATTTATGATTTAACTGTCCTCCAGCAGATGTTTACAAAGTGGTTAAAAGGTTAGCAAGGAATGTCGTATTTCAATATGGGTCTTTTCCTTTTTAAATGATTACTAGTATTTTTTTAAATAATTACATGTAACTGCAGATATGTATACCGTTTATACCCAATTTTGCAGGTTCCTCGATGGTCTTTCCTGTTTAGGTGTACTGCGAACAGTTCGTGAATGCCCCAGTACAATGTCCTCATTGTTCTTCCCAAACAATTGTCCAACAAATGCAGAACAGGTTGAAGAAATGTTTAAGCCAGTGTTTTCTGAGAAGGGAATCAATCAATACGTCCAGGAATTGATTTCTTGCAAGATCTTGAACGTTTTTATTTTTTTATAAATTACTCAAAGGTTTGATGCTTTGTATATAATATCTTCTGATGATCTCCCAAGGGTATTAAGAATGCCAAAGTGATGCCTATGGGGCTCAAAATAACACTAATCTGTGGACAAAAGGTTTACAAACACTTGTCCAGTAAGAACTGTTTAAATTTTCACAGAAAATGACAAAGCCTAGGCCACTGAGATTAAGAATGTAGCAATGCCTAGTGGTTCTTAGCTAAAAGTGTCCAAATTTGCCACCTGGGTTGAATAGAGGTTACCAAAGTTTTACAAAGACTTAAAGTATAAAGGAAAAACAAGTAGATGTGTTACACATGACAATGCCACCGTCATGGTTAACATACAAAATATTATATCAGTTAGATAAACAATCTGACAAAGTTTGATGAAGATTGGACCAAAACTACGACATGTTCAGTGACGACAAGCTTTATAGATAATTTGACCTAGCGACCTAGTTTTTCATGTCAAGTGACCCTGTTTTAAGTCATGTAGATCGGACCAAAATTACAACTTCTATTGCGATGACAAGCTTTCAAAAGGATGTGACCTAGTGACCTATTTTTTGAGGTTTCGTGACCCAGTTTTAAATATGAACTAGATATAATAGAGGTAAACATACTGACCATGTTTGATGAGAATCTGACCAAAATTATAACTAAGAATGATGACAACCTATTTAGAGAATTTGACCAAGTGACATATTTTTAGTCAGACAATGTGTTTCAAACTTGATCTACATATCATAGAGATGAACATTTTGACCAAGTTTACTGAAAATCATACCAAAAAAGACGACCAAGAAAGATCACAAGGTTGTGTTTCGAAGGACGAAAAGATGAATGGACTGACAAGTCAATTACAAGATGCCGCTGACAAAAATATTTTTGCCAGAAATGTCCAAGTAAAGGCCTTTAATAAGTGGCATTGCCTAGTTAAATATTGCTCAAATCATAACCCTGCGGTGAAAAGATGACCCGCCAAGGGTCCAAGAATTTTCTATGTAACGTATTACATAAAACAAAAGTTAAAACATTTTTTTTAATTGTAATATTTCATTCCCATCTTAAAGTGTTCCAAAAATAACACTGTTCCACATTAACCCTTTGGAAAAAAATAAGTGCATCTGATACTTTTTTTCCTATATGTATTATTCCTGTGTCGAGTTTTTGGTTGTACCAGAAATTAAATGGCACTCAAAAACAATAACAAGTTGGACTTTTTCACATAATTTCAACATCAATGATTTTTAAACACTCAAAAGTAAAATATTTGGAATTTTTTTGTTTAAAATCCCTTACTGCACCTTTAAAATGCAAGGCCCAAAATAATAATTTTCAAATACTTATATGTTATGTTACTTAGTGGTTCTCTATCAAAGCTGTTTAAATTATTACCCAAGTAAAAAGAGTGAAAGAAGTAAGGGTGAAAATGTCCTGTTCAGTTTGGCCTTACCTTCTTGATAAAGCCATGTTAACTTTTGAATGCATTACCTTAGGATTGAAAAGTACTCAGATGAGCAATTAAGGACCATCATTGCCCTTTTGTTTCATTGTTGTTGTTTTTTAAATCTTGCAGAAAAACCAGATGGACTAGAAAGTCTGTTATAGTTTGTAACTGGTCTAGATGTGGCACCAATGCTTGGTTTTGACCCGTCTCCGGAACTGAAATTCAGCCATCCTGATGTCGACAATCCACTTGATGGGACATCTTATGCCAACACATGCAGTAATTCATTAACAATTCCGGTCCTTCAAAGTTATGAGATCTTTGTGGATAGGATGAATATGGCCCTAACATTTGGTACTTTCTTCACAAATGAATAAAGCAGAATTGTAGTACATGTAATTGGCATTACATTTATTGTCCTATGAGTATTCATAATGAACACTTGTGAAGCAAAATCATTAACAACAACAAATTAGTCGATTGTAAATATGTTGTATCATAATTGCTTGAACATTTTAACCAGGGTCAAAGTCTTTGTTAAAACTAGGTCAGTAGTCGTCTAGAAAAACTCTTGTGACCAATCTAAATGTTATGATTTTCTATTGATCTTCAGGAATCTTGAACAGAAAAGTTATCTTAATGATATCTAATGAAGCGTCATGTTAAGTGTCTCGATTTTATTGAAACAGTTTCCATCCTATTTTCTCTAACTTAATGACATTGTTAATTGGCATAATATCTTGCCGAAGGTTGATTTTCAGCAAAATTGCTTTAGGTACTGTATTACACTGAGATAGCATATTAGGAGGTAGTACAGAGCGCAATAAAAATAACTCTACCTTCCTTAATTTATGCTCCCCAGAGTGGAAGCATATAGTCACCATTCGTTCCGATGACCCTTGTCTAGAGCATTACTAAAAATTACTAAGGACTCTCCGAGTACATTATAAGAGAGTACAAGCTTCAGGTAACATCTTCCTGGCTGGGAATTAACCATGTGTAACATGGCTCTTGTTTTACTAAAAACTATTTTGTTTTGCTGTTGTCAGTCATTTGTCTCTTAGAAAACATAGTTTGAAAATTATTGTGTTTTGCTTGTTGTAACTTGCGTGTTTCTGAAACAACATACTTTGAAAAATACTGCGTAAATTCATGTAGAAGGGGGGATATAGTACTTCGACCCAACACTTCTCAGGATTCGATATATTTATTTCTCAATGGTCGTATAGAAAAACCTATAAATATGATAACATTATGACAGAAACAATAAACATTTGTAAGACACAATACAAAACATACAAGATAAAAGCAAGTGCCATGCCCTTCATGAAATTCAGTAAATACAATTAAGCAGGTTATCTCTAATTACAGCTTTTCGGATTAAATACAAATAAATACTAATATGAATGTAATAAAGAAATACACTCACCAGACTGTGAAACAGTACACTATTAAATATGAATATATAAACTATAAAGTTTTGTAACAATATAGAAATGACTTTGAAGGAGAAGCGGACCTCGCAGTCCGACTTCTTGAAAACAAGTGATAGCCAAAATGAAGGAAATTAGTAAGGGCGGTGAGATAAAAATAGGAGAGCCAATGAAACTGTTAGTTAAATATAAATATACCCGTTTGACCACTTTCATACATAACCTCATACACTCATTTACATAAACATGAGAATCACATGGACAAACAAGTGACAATAACAAACAGGACAGTTGGGGTGGAGTTATAGTTGAAATTGGCCTATTCTACATTCATTCAATGATTGTTTTCATTGTTGTGTTGCCGGCAATGTATAAAGATATCAAGAGTTCTAGTCATGTAAATATATTCAATGATTGTTTTCATTGTTGTGTTGCCGACAATGTATAAAGATATCAAGAGTTCTAGTCATGTAAATATATTCAATGATTGTTTTCATTGTTGTGTTGCCGGCAATGTATTAAGATATCAAGAGTTCTAGTCATGTAAATATATTCAATGATTGTTTTCATTGTTGTGTTGCCGGCAATGTATAAAGATATCAAGAGTTCTAGTCATGTAAATATATTCAATGATTGTTTTCATTGTTGTGTTGCCGGCAATGTATAAAGATATCAAGAGTTCTAGTCATGTAAATATATTCAATGATTGTTTTCATTGTTGTGTTGCCGGCAATGTATTAAGATATCAAGAGTTCTAGTCATGTAAATATATTCAATGATTGTTTTCATTGTTGTGTTGCCGGCAATGTATAAAGATATCAAGAGTTCTAGTCATGTAAATATATTCAATGATTGTTTTCATTGTTGTGTTGCCGGCAATGTATTAAGATATCAAGAGTTCTAGTCATGTAAATATATTCAATGATTGTTTTCATTGTTGTGTTGCCGGCAATGTATAAAGATATCAAGAGTTGTAGTCATGTAAATATATTCAATGATTGTTTTCATTGTTGTGTTGCCGGCAATGTATAAAGATATCAAGAGTTCTAGTCATGTAAATATATTCAATGTTTGTTTTCATTGTTGTGTTGCCGGCAATGTATAAAGATATCAAGAGTTCTAGTCATGTAAATATATTCAATGATTGTTTTCATTGTTGTGTTGCCGGCAATGTATAAAGATATCAAGAGTTCTAGTCATGTAAATATATTCAATGATTGTTTTCATTGTTGTGTTGCCGGCAATGTATAAAGATATCAAGAGTTCTAGTCATGTAAATATATTCAATGTTTGTTTTCATTGTTGTGTTGCCGGCAATGTGTAAAGATATCAAGAGTTCTAGTCATGTAAATATATTCAATGATTGTTTTCATTGTTGTGTTGCCGGCAATGTATTAAGATATCAAGAGTTCTAGTCATGTAAATATATTCAATGATTGTTTTCATTGTCGTGTTGCCGGCAATGTATAAAGATATCAAGAGTTCTAGTCATGTAAATATATTCAATGATTGTTTTCATTGTCGTGTTGCCGGCAATTTATAAAAATATCAAGAGTTCTAGTCATGTAAATATAAATTTAATGATTTTCATTGTTTTGTTGTTATGGTGGCATAAGGAAGTATGTTAACCTGTCTGGAACAGCAGACAGGAGTGTATTTAACGGATTTCCTCCTGTCTCATTGCTTTTTATTTATATTATTATTGGTTTATACAATTGTAAAGCAAGGATTTTAAGCACTCACTGAACTGCTATATTGGGGAATGTCTATTCATACAATATATTGATGGATATGTTACACAAGTCAAGAGCTGCCAGTAAGGACATCGCGTTCAAATATTCCGAGTGAATGATAGACTTTTGATAATATATAAAATAGTATTGCTCGACAAAGTTTAATACCTCCTCCTGTGTAGTCGTTAGGGTCATGTTGGTTAACATGTGTGATAAGTATAAAGGTTATACGTCAAAGGACTTTGAAAATATTTCAAATGGTACGCATACTTGGACAGGGATTTTTGAGTGAAAGAGTGGAAAAGGGCAGATAATTTTGACAAAATGCTGAGAGTTATCTACTCATATCTATGGCTCGGGAACATGATGGTATAAAAGTGTGAAAGTATGGAAATATGTCAATTGACTTTGAAAACATTTTATGCGGCTCTGCAAGTTTCAATTCATTTGACCTATTATTTCCAGAATTATGGCCCTTTGTTTTTTTACATTTTTTAAGAAAACTTTCCTTGCTTTCTTTTCAACCCATAAAATCAAAGTCAGTATCACTTTTTGTTTTTTAATTCAGTAGAAAGTCTCAATATTCAGCTTTATCTATAAACATATAACATCCTTCCCTATGCTTACATGCTGAAAGAAAATAGTAAATATATGATAACAAAGAGTGTCAGAAGGTCACAAAATATGCCCACTAGAGCCAAGTGTTACAACATATTTGGTATTATAATGCAAAGAAATATTAATAATTGGCTTAGATATTTTTCCAATCGATATTGATGCCAATTGAAATTGAAATTCCTGAAAGATTACTAAAGTTATTGAGTGGATACCTACTATTTCGTATTAAAGTAATAAATAGGGCATAACTCAACAAGAGCTCGAGACAGCACGCTCGACTAATAAAACACTGGACGCAGTAAAGAAAGACAAAACTATATAAAAATCAATTGTAAAATATATATATTTCTGTATTAATATCAAAAAGCACTCAAATGTCCAACATATTTGCACCACATAACAAGCATGTGACTATGTCGATGAAAGTGAAACAGAAAATATCAACAGAAATTTCTATGCTGAAATGGAAAAGACAACAATCTGAAGTAAATTCCTTCAGTCACAAAGATAATAAGAGTTAAAGGTATTTAAGGTATTTAGCATTTTTAAAGCAAAATTCGAAGTTCAAAGAGGAGATGACTTTAAAAATAACAAGAGCATTATAAGCCCAAAGTATTGCTGTGGCAAGATGTACGATGTTAAAGTGTGATCAGACTCAATTGAAAAATAAATGAAAACAACCAGAACAAGTTATTGATCGGACAAGGATTACACTATGTGTCACTATGACTGTTGACCTAATAATAGATAGGGGTCATCTTCTGACCATGGGCATGTCCCTACCAAGTTTCACAAATCTAGATTATTCCTTAAGTTATTGAGCGGACAAGGATTTTCTACTAAGTATGACCTTTGACCTACTGACCTCAAAATCAATTGTGTGTCATCTACTGGCTATTGGCAAGGTCCCTACCAAGTTTCACAAACCTAGGCTTCCTCTTTGACCGTTGACCTTATATTAAATAGGGGTCATCTTCTGGCCATGGGCAATGTCCCTACCAAGTTTCATTAACCTAGGCTAATTCCTTCTCAAGTTATTGAGTGTCACTATGACCTATTGACCTCAAAATCATTAGGGGTCATCTACTGGTCATGATCATCCTCCTACTAAGTATGAAGACAGCACACCTAATAGTTCTCAAGTTATTGAGCGGACATCGATGTGGCAGACAGACCATGCCATATACGACCAAAGTTACATTCGGGCGTATAAAAATGCTAGAGTTATGATGCGAGTGATGACAAGGAACAATTATCTAAAGTAGATACCATTAGTAACAAAGAAGACAAAAGTAAAAAAAATAACAATTTTCAAATAAATTCCAAGATGGAGATAATTCTGGAAAACAGGTGCTAGACTTGATGAAGGTTCACCAAGCGGTTCATGTGAAGATGTTAAGGGCCTGGTGCACAGTAAAGTGCACAATTGGGTTAGCATCAAAGTCATTTTTTTTCCTTATTTTGCATTTAAAAGTAGACTTTTCTAATACTGTAATGTGTTGTGTACAAGAATCAGTAGTTAAAAAGATAACTTTTTGGGGTTCTAATTTCTTCGAAAAAACGTTTTTTTTTCTGTTTATCGTACCATTCACTTTAATCTGACATTTTAAAACTGAGTCATATGCAGAAGGAAAACACCCTCGAAGCAAGTAATGAATACAAACAACAAAGACGGAACATTTAAACTTTTATTATAATTTTTATTACACTTGAGCAGAAAATAACATACCGTATTTACTCGGCCATAAGTCGACGAAAAACAGATCTTAAAATCACCCTGAAAACCTTCCTCGACTTATGGCCATGTAATAGTAAAAAAAATAACCAAAAACTGTTTCTGAGTAAAAGATAATGTAAATATAAGAAATGAATTATTCATAAAATAAAAAGGTACGTAACCATAATGAAACAGAAAGGTACTTAACCATTATGAAATAAAAAAGTACATGTACTTGCAACTATTAAACATAATAATTAATAAGTTTAAGCTTTGTGTTGTCTTTTTTTCTTGAAATTTATCACATATTATCTGTGTTTCTTATGAAAATTAACCCCAAAACAAAGCCTAAAATTTCACCCCGACTTATGGACATGTTCATCCAAAATCCGGACTTTTCAGACCAAAAATAGCCCCTTGACTTATGGTCGAGGTCGACTTATGACCGAGTAAATATGTTAAATAAATAGTGCGTGAAACAGGGGACGGACATTACATAAAACGACAGTTCAGCTTTTGCACCTTTTTAGCAACATATAAGATAACTAGCTAGCTATTCTAGAGACTAAAGATCAAACCCAAGGCTGTGTAACTCAAATCTGAGCTTCCAGATCAGGATTTACACAGTCGTTGTGTTGTCTGTTAATAGAATAATGATAAATTTGATTTTACATTCAAGATTATGGCAATTAAAATCACTACAAATTTTGAAATGTGCAAATATTAAACTGTATATAATCAATTATACAGAATAGATGGAGTTTTAAATGAATTTTCATAAGCAAGTGGTCTTAAAGTTTACTATGTACATACTACAGTTTGTTTTGTTTGGTGTTCAATTTCTGACTAGGTCTACACTATTTAAATACTCCTTCACTTCTATGAACAAACCAATACCATAGTCATCACAATTCAACAATGGATTAAAATGTTCTGATAACATTTCCACAATTTCTTCAGCAGGAAACTCATTTGTGTCCATGGACACGTGCATTTGTCAGGGTCAATACCATACGTTGAAATATCACTATTAATCTCCTGTTTTTCAGCCATTACACTTTGCACAGCAGAAGCACACTGATTATTTTCATGTATCGTACCATTTAACCATATCTGATATGGAGATCAGTTTCTTTCAGATCTAACTCCGTGGTGATTATAGGCATTTCTGAACTCCTCTAATGCAACATTGACTCTTGGCAAGAAGACAAAATGTAAGCACACCCTCCACAAGCGCTCAATTCTTGTATTATGTACAGATCTCCCGGCAATAAAACTTCCACGGCCAGTGCCCCGTTTCTCTTCCATGTAATTTGCTACGTCGACATTTTCACTTCCTTTGTCTCCTCGACAACGTGATGGCAAGCCATAAAGTGATACGGCATCTTGGTAGAGCTTCAGTACAGTTCCTGATTTATTGTTTTAAGAACACTTCAAATAAACTATGAATCTGCTTTATTCGTCGATGCCTCCATGTGTCACCATTTTCCATCGGATCAATGCATGATGCCCGTCAATATGCCACAAGCTATTTGGAAAAGGTACAAAATATTATCTTCTTTTTGCAACCAATCCCCATCTTAACACAGAACTTGCTGGGTTAAGTGACCTTAATGCTTCTCGTACACGGTGCTGGTGTAAATATAAGCCTCGTGATCGAAGATGTCCCATCATCATGGCAACTCCACAGTGTGGATGGGCTTTCTGAATGTCTTTCATCACATGTTTTAAAGTGTCGTCATTAATATTTGAATATCTATTGAAGTTTACAGACTCCGATTTCAACCTTCGCCAAAATGTTGTTCTACGCACAAGGAACATTCTTGAAATCTCAGACATGCTAAAACCAGCATCAAGCAAATAAATAACTTGGTCCAAATTAATGTGTTTACTAGGGCGACCAGATCCTGAATACATGTACCTTTCTCTGCCGGTGTAACGTTGTAAAGTGACCCCCATAGAATAATGACCCCCCGGTCATTATTTTATATAAAATAATGACCATTTTCTATAAAATACTGACTCCCCTTATAAAATAATGACCCCCCGATTTTATCTGTAAAATATTGACCCCCCCCCCCCCACTTAGCCTGTTACTAACATATCTATATCAATTCAAGTCACTGTCGTGTTTCTATGGCTTTTATATTTGTTGTTGTTGTTTTTGCTTCTGGAGCCGCTGCATGTTACTGCTGCAGAAGCTGCTGTGTCTACATCTATTGAAATGAAATATAAAATTGCTTCCATTTGAATTTCATTTAAATTATCATCAATGTAATACAATATACATAAGTCGCTTTAACGTAGCTGTATATGATTCAACTTCAAAGACAACATTGTTCTACTTCATCTGACGTTAGATAGCCTTTGTTCATACCGTGGAGGCATTGCTTAAAACGAATGTGTTAAAAATGCAAGGCTTTGAGGAGCTATTTAAGCAGTCACTGTTCGTGCCATGACTTACATCAAAGTCCATGATGTCACTGAGCGGTGTTTTTTATGTTTTATGCAGACTGCATCATTTCTAAAAATAGTTCCTTTGATTTACCTCAGAAAAGCCGCTCGTTCAACATCAAAGAAAACGACAGCGACACCGAAAGCAGTTCTACGTAAACGCGTGTATATATAAAGGTCTGTGGTAAGCAGTCAGTCCAACCTTGCAGCATGGACGAGAAAGATTACACAGATGTTGTAGAGTTTGTAAAAAATGGGAAGTATCCCGTTTCTGTAAAAGACAAGAACAAAAAGAGGAATTTTCGTAGAAAGTGCAAACCTTTTATTTTTGATGACGGGTTGTATTATAAGAAAACCAGCTCATCAAAACGTTTGCAAGTTGTTAAGAAAGGGAAGACAGATGACATCATTCAGAGCATGCATGCATCAGATCACGGAGGACATTTGGGAGTTTCAAAAACGTAAGTTTGATATAATGATTTCATTATCATGACCAAAAAGGAACTTGTGATTCCTGTGAGCCTGTGTTAGATATGACATTTAAGATTATTTAAATTAGTACGAAAGCTGAATAACAAAAGCGTCAAAACGTGACTGAACTCGTAATAACGAGATAAATATCTCGTAAAAACGACTAAGTATCTCGTTATAACGAGACAACTATCTTGTTATTAGACTTGTACGGATTATGACGGACACGGACACTGAGAGCGAACAACCGACAGGCAGGGGATACTCTCAAAGTTATTTCATGCTTTAAAACAGTCATGTATGTATAAATAAGGCGTATCAGATGAGTCGTTTTACAAACTAACATTAAGCTCTAGATCTTTGTATCAGTTATGATTAATTTTCGATTATAATAACTGTAAATATATTGTGAGAACAGTCCGAACGCAATATTTTGGTTTCGCTGACAAAACCATTATACTGAAAAAGGTAAAGAATATATAACGGTACTTGATTTTAAAGTTTATAATATAGGTGAACAGGTCTTTGGATCATTCCATTATTAGATAAAACTGAAATAAAGTGTTTTGTCTATATATTGTCCGCTTTTCATGCCAATAGTAAATGATACTGGTTTATTTTGATATGCAGTGTGCAATATTAAAGTATAGTCCGTTTAAAAAAGCTGATTATGAGATACGAGTTTATTGTCAATAAATAGGGGTGTAATGATCGGATGACTCCAGGTAAATGTTATTGTTTTGATAAGTATTTTATTTACTTGATGCATTAGCATATTCACTTTAATTTAATTGTCCTCTAAAATGCTCTGTACTTAATGAAATTACAGATATTAATTTCTCATATAGAGTCGCTGGCCCAGTGGTATCGTTCAGATCTATGACGATAGCGGTTGTGGGTTCGAACCTCAAGTGAGGAAGTTTTTTTTATGCCCCCCCCCCCCACAAAGTGGGAGGCATATAGTGATTGCACTGTCTGTCCGTTCGTCCGTTCGTTCGTTCGTCCGTCCGTCCGTCCCGTTTCGTGTCTTCGTCATAACTTCTTAACTGTTGAATGGATTCGAATCAAACTTCACAGAATTGTAAAGCACCATGAGAAGGTGTGTCGCGTCCAACTCTCAGTTCCCCAGGTCCAAGGTCAAGGTCACACTTAAAGGTCAAAGTTCAAATCTTTCGTGTCTTGGCCATAACTTCTTTACTATTGAATGGATTTGAATCAAACTTCACAGAATTGTAAAGCACCATGAGACGGTGTGTCGCATCCAACTCTCGGGTCCCCCAGGTCCAAGGTCAAGGTCACACTTAAAGGTCAAAGTTCAATTTTTTCGTGTCTCAGCCATAACTTCTTTACTATTGAATGGATTTGAATCAAACTTCACAGAATTGCAAATTTTGAGTTCAAACATTTCAAGGTCAAGGTCATCCTTCAAGGTCAAAGGTCAAATTAAGGTCAATGTGCTAGGGGGGCATTTGTCTCTTACAGTGACAGCTCTTGTTATTTCATTTTTGGAAAGAATTACATAGTTTGTATTTAGTAATGTTATGTAAAAATCTAAATCACGAGAACCTCACTTATCTCGATTTTGCATGTATAATTCAAATAAGGTCCGAGTACACATAATAAGTAGACAGTATCCTCCAAGTAAACTATAAGAATGCCAGGAAAGTATTTGAATTCCGCCGAAAAGGAAAAGGTTGTATCTGTGCACTTATGAGGATCGAACCCATGATCATAACATGTGTAGTGTTCCGCATTCTTCCATTATACCACTACGCCACAGTCATTGAAAGTTGCTTATGTAAACTCAAAACTAATTCTAATAATTCTATCGTCATTTAGAACATTTAGAACAACATGTATTGGATTTCAACTTGTCTCAGGTGCATCCATGGCTAGCTTTATTTTTAGTAATGATACTACAGTGAAACTTGTAATAGGTGACTTTCCGTGAGACCTTAACAAAAAGGTCACGTATGACTGGGAGTCTTTTAATTCAGGTCCACTAACGTCAAGTGTTTCAATTTATTATTTGTTCTTGTAAATCCTGATGCCTGTCTTTTTCTTGGATTATGGTATTTAAATTGATATAAGATATTCCCTATTTAGAATATGTATACGTATTTGCATTATTATTTGTCTAATTCCTTTTTACTTGTTTTGCAAGCCATTTTGTCTGCCGTGATATCATATTACTGCACATCGGTTGAGTTTTCAAATCCCGCGTTTATTCATCGGGTAATGGATAGGTTTATATGAGATTATATTTCCATCATATTTTATTATTGTTTGGTAATACTAAAAGGAGCAGGGATTTTGAAATTTCGAAATTTTAATTAGGTTGGTAGCTCCAATTCGATTTTCTCACAAGAAAAGTTGTTCGTACGGATTATATAAAATGAACTCGTGCATCCACAGATCGTCCAATTTTGGACATATTAGAAGTTATGGTTAAATTGACTTAACTCAGATAATAAAAGAGAAAAATAAACATTTTTGCCATAGCACACAGTAAAGTTAACACGCTGGTAAGAAATCCAAGATCCGAAGCGCTATATGTTAATGACTGAAAAATGCATGAAATTCGTTTAATTAAGCCATATTATCATCACGGGGTGCAAACATTACGGTCGTTTGTGGCGTCAGACAGGGAGTCTTTTAATTCAGTCAGTGACTTTATATAGATTTTTTTACGTCAGGCGGTCGTAAACAGGGTCGTATACGGCAGGAAGTTGTCTAAATCAGTGAGTCGCTAAGGCAAGGTTGACTGTATTTTGGTAACTTATCTGGACTAATAGTTATGTTTGCTTTGTTTCAGATGGGAAAAGATTTCGACTAGGTTTTACTGGAAAGGATGTTTCGAAGATGTACACACGTTTATACAGAACTGCGACAACTGTCAAAGAAAGGTGAACCTGAAGAAAGCAAAGAAGCCACTGCGACCTATCACAGTTCCCGCCGAGGCTTTCAAGCAAGTGGGCATGGACCTTATAGGTCCTCTAGAAACCTCTTATCAGGGTAAGTTTTGTCTGTCGGTTTGTTGGGCTGCTTTGGTAGACCCTGGTGACTTTGACTCGTAGACAATATATGTCGGGGCATTGTGGTGCCGCATAGCGGTGTTGCTGCATAAAGATGGTCAAACAAAATTATGCGGCGATTTTCAACGCATGCAGAGGGCATGTTTAGGCGGCAGAAAGGCCCCCTTTCGCCGCATAAAGAAACCCATTAAAACATAAACGATAATTACTAGTTACTTCTATGAAGTTTCAACCAGACCAGGATCTAGTTTTATGTACTCACTCTCTCTTCCTCTGAAAAAGTCTTAAGTTCCGAAGGTCATTCCATCTTAAGTGGGGGCATATTTTATTCACTATACATTATATAGGGAAAAAAATTGTGAACGCAACTTCTCCTACACCGCTTGGTGGATTTTGTTCAAACTTTCACAGATGATCAACCTTAATGTGTAGATGATCGTAAAGACAGGAATTTTGGCTGTGATTGGTTTTAGCAAAATTATGGCCTTTTGATGTTTTATTCACTATACATTATATATGGAAAAAAAATTGTGAACGCAACTCCTCCTACACCGCTTGGGGGATTTTGTTCAAACTTTCACAGATGATCAACCTTAATATGTTGATGATCGTACAGACAGGAATTTTTGCTGCGTTTAGTCTTAGCAGAATTATGGCCCTTTGTTGTTTTATTCACTATACATTATATAAGGAAATATTTGTGAAGTAATAATTTTGGTATTAATATACTTATTAATTTCATATTTGAACACAACAAAGCTTTGAACTGGACCTTCAAAAAATTAATATGAAGATAACCTTGGCCTCTGAATGACCTTGACCTTCAAATTTAAAGCCTCATAAGGCCTTTGTGTTTGGAGTGGCTGCCACTATTTTTGTGACTAAAGTATACTAAAGAAATTATATATTTTTCAAGTTAAATTATATAAGAAATAACTGTTTTCTTAAAGCTTTTTAACAGATTTGTATATCCAATAAGCATTATAAGGAAAACAAAATATTTTATTACCTCCCTTAATTCTTTTTACTATATGTTTACATGTAGGATAATTAAAAGTGAGTGTTTCTTTACGTTTTATTGTTGACATTCCCTATTTAGACAAATGTTAAACCCATTTTTAACATAAAAATAAAAGCCTTATGGGACTTTAAAGTTTGAAATTTCCCAAAAGTGACTAAAACTTTGCTATTTATTTATTAGTTTTCTTCATGCTTGAGCACAACAACCTTTTTAAGACAAACTTAATATGCGCTAAAGATCAAATGATATAACATGTTACTAAGCATCATGTAGGGGTGCACCAGTGTCCTATGGACACATATCTAGTTGTTTTATGCGTGGCATGTCGCCGCATAAAGGTGGTCACCCTCTATATGCGTTGAAAATCACCGCATAAACGAGTCCGACCACCTTTATGCGGCAACACCGCTATGCGGCACCACAGGGCATAATAATGTTATGACCCCCGTAATAATACTATGACTGGGGGTCATAATACTATGACCGGGGGTCATAATACTATGACCGGGGGTCATAATACTATGACCGGGGGGTCATAATACTGTGACCGGGGGTCATAATATTACGACTCCTCCACACATAGGAAAATGAGTCTCACACAAACCACTATATGAGGGTTATTTTCTGTGTGAGGCAGAGTCATAATATTGTGCCCCCGGTCATAAACTGTGACTGGGGGTCATAATTTTACATCTCCCCTACACATAGAAAACGCCCTTCACATAGTACCAACGGTTGCACTGCTCATTTTTAGTCACTATTATGCATAAAAGTAATGATGCGACTCATATTTCTATAAGGATCAGTTTGCTAAGTTACAATATACTTATATTGATAAAATCACCATGTCCAGTCTTCACGTGGTTTGACGGTGAAGTTAATGCTAAATGATGGTGGAAAACAACCTACTGGGTATTTCACCTCTGTACCACCGTACTCATTTGAAACGTTGTAATACATTGTAGTCAGTTTAACTTGAGATTTTTAGTTACTGGAGCGGTAGAGACGTATCGGTAATGCACCTGTTGAGTGGTGGTAAACTGAAATAGATTTTACGCAGTTTACGATTAGTTACAAGCAAAGCGACCGCCCATGTGAAACAGGGCCATGTGCGAAAGCAACTGCATTTCTTTTTAAGCACTGTAAATATATGTCGTATTTTTACGGGAAAACCATAGTTTATTAAATTAAATTTTGATAGTTCTGTATTTTTACGGGAAAACCATAGTTTATTAAATTAAATTTTGATAGTTCTGTAACTTAAACGCCGTCGACGGTTGCCAGCTGATATGTCAATGTACCAGCTGTTTATGACCTGTCAGTCAAATATGATCAGGCTTATTAGTCCCCTACGAGGACTATAGGAATGCCCTCCGTCAGTCTGTCCGTCCGTCCGTCTGTCCGTCCGTCCGTCCGAAAATCTGGATCCCGCGATATCTTCAAAATACTTAAAAAAAATTCATGAAACTTGGAATAGTGATAAAGGGCAATATGGAGATTATGCACGTCTTTTTATTTATTTATTTTTTTCGTTTTTGCGTCCGTCTGTCTGTCTGCTTTAAAAAACATTCAACACATCTTTAACCTAACTGGATTCCACTATATCTCCAAAAGTACATTGAATTTTTTTATGGAACTCCCCTACCGGTGTAACCGAGATAGGATTGCCCTCCGTCCGTCTGTCCCGTCTGTCCGTCCGTCCAAATTTTGTTTCCGGGCTATTTCTTGAAGACTATTGGCCAGATTTCAATTATTTTTTTTAAGAGTTATAGCATTTGACTAGCAATTTGCAATTTTCAAGCGAAATGAATGGGGGATTTTTTTCTTAAAGTAGTTTGTATAGAACATATCAACTGTAAACTTGAGAAAGATATTATTAAGAAACAGAGTAGTGCTTTTTTATTTTCCATTTTTGTCGAGCCCACCTTCGGTGAACTCGACCCTTAGTCGCCAGGTTTTGATGTTCGCTATATGTGCGTGCATGTGTCCGTCCTGATTTTTACGGACCATAACTCCAATTTGAATGAAAATGGAGGAATTTCTGTAAAAACTTCACACAAGTGATCACCTCCATGAGTTCTAGTTCTGCGCGCATGAACTGGGTTTATGGGTCAAAGGTAAAGGTCTTCTTAGAGATCACTGATAAATGCTTGTGCAGGGCATATCTGGTAACTGCATGAAGAGATTTTTTTTACTATAACTTCACACAAATGTTAACTACCATGAGATCTAGTGTCGCACGCATCAACCAGGTCTCCAGTTAAAGGTAAAGATAACAGAGGTCATTAGAAGTGCTTTTCTAGAGGATATCCTATATGCATGAGGGAATTTTTATGCAACATCTTAAAACTGCGATGCTGGCCCGTAGACATGCAGAATGAAATTCTAGTTTCTATGCAAACTCAAACTTGAAAAGAAACATCTATCGGCTGGGGATATACTAGTATTGTCTTTGACAATGCATCGTTGATTAAAATAAGTATTGTAAAATGCTTACATTTATACATTTCAGGAAACAAGTACATTGTCGTTATAACAGAATATTTGACAAAATGGGTAGAGGCAGAAGGGATTCCAGACAAGTCATCTGAAACTGTACTATCAGTATTCACAAAGTTTGTCACGACACATGGTTGCCCCAGCGTATTAATAACGGATCAGGGGAGAGAATTCTGCAACGACTTGAATGAAAAGTTTTGCAAGCAGTTTGGGATAGAACATAGAATTGCATCAGCATATCACCCACAAACAGGAGGACATACTGAAAGATTTAACAGGACTTTGTGCGATATGCTTGTGCACAGTGTAGATTTGTCGCAGAAAAATTGGGACATTAAGTTACCATACGTACTGTTTGCCTATAGAACGTCTAAACATGAGTCGACGAAACAAACACCATTCTATCTTGTGTTTGGAAGGCACGCACGCTTACCAATAGAACTAGACTTAGCAATGCAATCGGATGATAACCAAGACTCTGAATTGTCACTAAAGGAAAGAATAGACTCGTTCATTAAACTGTCGTGCAACAGAAAAGAAGCATCGTCCAATATTAAAACGGCACAATCGAAGCAGAAGAAATATTACGATTCTTCACTACCTAAAGACGATACAGCAGGTTTTGAAGTCGGCGACCAAGTCCTTCTTCATAACACCAGAAAATTGACGAGAAAAGGAGGGAAATTGGGTCTAAAATGGAAAGGACCATTCAAAATAACAAAAGTAACTGGAAAAGGCACTTATTTCCTAGAAGGAATGAAAACAAGTGTAAGTGGGAACAGACTGAATCGCTATAGGCAGAGTAATGACGATGCTGCTACAGATAACACAGAAAAGCGACCAACTGAAGGTCCAAAAGATGACCACAGTCTAATAAACAAAGAAACAGGAACCCAAGCAAACGAGAAAGCGTTTGAAAGACCTGCAAAAAGAAACGATAAATCTGACGACTGCAATCTCCCTCCAAAAAAGAGAAGAGTATCGCGAGAAGATGTTGCAACACAACCTACCAATTCTACAGAATCTACTAATCAAGAACCCCAACCATTTCAATTCAGACCATCTAATCAAGAATGGCAGGAACAAATCTCGAGTGTATTTAAGTCGGCAGTCAAAAACACGTATGCATCCGGTCCAGACAAATATATACGACGAGACGCCAAACCTACTAAAACTGTAAACATGCGTGGGGATGGCAATTGTTTGTTTAGAACATTCAGTTATTTAGTTTTTGGCGTACAAACACACCATAGCTTGATAAGGCAAGCGATTGTTGACTTCATGAAAGAAAACGAAACTCTAATGAAAGGCATTACACGTGATTCGGTTTCCAGATATCTAGACACGTCAATGATGGCCTCCGAAAACACTTGGGGAACAGAAGTGGAGATATTTGCTTTTGCAACTCTCACCAGAAGCGTTGTGTATGTTTATTCACAGTATGGCAGTAAGGAACAGTGGCGTTGGTTAGAATACAAACCGTTAGGCCTCATTGGTGGTAATTTAAGGGGTCGAGCAGTGTACATTCAGAATTCCAGCGACCATTTTGTCCCGGTGCTAGAGGTAGATGGCGAAGAGTTCTCAAGAAAGCCATACAAACGAATTCGGAACCACATTCCAGAAAGATACCACGCCCTTATAAGTGATGACATATTAGATGCTGCTTTAGTGAATTGTTACGCAGACGAAGCCTTGCTATTAAAACTTGACAAAAGTGTAAAGACTGTATATGTGAAGGCTTTTACTAACACGCCTTACAATGTAGAAGGGCTGCGTGGGTTATCTGACGAGGTGGATGCAAATATTTTCAATATAGTATGTGACTGGAGCGATGTCGAAAACATACTTAATTGATAAGTGACACGTGCAAGAATAAATCAACAACTCAGTGGAGAACGATACAATTTATGCTAAATTTGGTTTAACATATTGCATCTGATGAGCATAACAATGCGTGCTAAATATACCTTGTGTGATTTACTAACTAAAATAATAGCTTAAGATATAAACATATGTGACATGTAGTTTTACCAAAGCACAGGTCAACACCCTGGGACGTTTTGTTGGATTCGCCTCTATATTCCATACAGTTTTAAATAAAAAGTCCTTTCGTTTATGAAATTGTCCTTATTATATACCGAACAACACTCCCGAACCACGGATATATAGGATCTCACATGAGTTGTCATATGATATAAGATTTTATTAAACGAGCTCAAGAAAATGTTACATAGCGAGCCTCGGGCGAGCTTTATAACATTTTCTTGAACGAGTTTAATAAAATATTATATTTTTTGACAACGAATGTGAGATTCGTTTTATCACATGACTTAAAACATAAAAATAAAACATATAAAATAAACCCTTTTTAACGCTATGAGTACGCACGCTTTTCACGCCTTTTTTCTATATGGAATGTATTGGCGGAAATGAGTCACGTCAAAGTTATATTACACGTGTTAAATATAAAGAAATTCGTAATGATTATATTACATGAAAAACAAGCGATGTCATGTGATAAAATCAGATCTAGCAAATTCAACGATAATGCTACCAAGACCCGTATCTATATTCACACAAAAGTAAAAACACTCTAGAGGCCACATTTTTATATGAATCTTTATAAAATTTGGTCAGAATGCTAGTTAATTCGAGTGAGTTTAAAACTGAGTCATATTAGGTCAAAATTAGAAGTATGTCCGTCCGTCTGTCCGTTTGTCCGTCCGTCCGTCTGTCTGTCTGTCTTCCGGTAATGTCAAACACCCCCGGGGACGTAGACATGGTTGCGCGTCAAAATCGCAAGAAGGTTTAAAGAGTAGTTTAAAAAGATTTAAAAGAATGTTTAAAAGGGTTAACTAGAAATACATTCTGCATGCCCACGGGCAGATGTCGAGCCCGCTTTGTAGGTTTAAATTTTCACAGAAAGATTCATAATGGACATTTGTGAAGATGAAAGAATGATAATGACCTTGACCTTTGATATTGTGACCCCAAAAACAATAGGGGTCATTTACTCAATATGGGTGATCATCCTATCAGGTTTGGCAGCTGAAGGTTGAACAATAATTAAGTTATTGAGCGGAAACCGTTTTCAGTTTTAAGGTCTATGTAACCTTGAACTTGTTATTTGACATTTGACCTCTAAGTGTGACCTTGACCTTTGCCACAGAGACATAATTTTTTCGCGCGACACACCGCCTTGCCATGGAGAACATTTATGCCAAATTATATTAAAATCCCTCCATCCATATAGAAGTTATGCTCCGGACACGGATTTTGCGCCGACTCCAAGTGTGACCTTGACCTTTGACGAGCGGATCTGGGTGGTGTGCGCGACACGTCTTCTAATTAAGGTTAAAATATATCTCAAGTTAATGTTAAATTCCTTCAAAAAATGAGCGAGATATTTCGTCACGCAATCTGATTGGCACATACGAAATAAACAAGTCTCCGTGACGTCATATGGGCTGGCCACCGCTCTTCCGAATAACGGACGCGATCGTCGTGTTAATAAGATGCAATCGATTTTCTTAGAAGATAATCCAATAAATCGACTATTATTCTTTTGATATAAGTAGAAATAATATAAATGATAATATAAATATAAGAAATGAACGCCTTCTCGCTATAGTTCAACGGGTATATGAATACAACAAGTAGCGTGCATAGTTAACGTAAACCCCTTCGGGGTTTACGAACTATGCACGAGACTTGTTGTATTCATATAATCGTGAACCGACGCGAGAAGGCGTTCATTTCTTAAATATAGCTGCACTGAACTGCTCAGGGGTAGGGAAGAGGGCAACAGTAAGTGGTAGGTTGTTCCAATGGTACACAGTCCTGGGGAAGAAAGAACATTTATGATAATAAGAGGTTGCTGTAATTAACCTGTAACTCAGATCTTTTGCATGAATTGCTTATCCTTTTTGTGCTAAATGATTTCTAAAACCACTTTTCGAATGGTCATGAAAAGAAAAAAGGGATAATATTTTTAAGTCATTCATCATTGCTAGTTCCATTAATCTGTGTGGGACGTTTAATCACTATACAACTTTGATGACTACGAAAATGATTCAAATCACTAACAAACACTTGTCACTTACAGTGCACTTACAGTGATTCTGCTTGTATAATTAATAATTATTTAATTTCAATCGCAGAGAGGTTTATATAGTTGACTCCTAATCCAGTTGCACAGATTCGATTCTTAGGCGAGGAAGCTATCGAAGTATGTTACATCAGATCAGGATTAGACGAGTTCTGGTAAGAAGTCCAACGATACTAGATTGAAATCCAGCCACCCTCGCCCCCTGAAAACTAGCTAGTTCTGTGATTATAAATATTTTTGATTGTTGATATTCAAACAGGCCGTAAATTACAACAAGTAGTTGCGTATTTTGTTGATGGAACGTTCCTATGCAGTCCATCGCCTATGTTTTAAATGATAAACTGAGCAGCGCACAGTTTGTATGCCTGTCACCCATACACGACCCTGGTAGGCGTCGAACTCACAACGGTGAGGGGCAAGTGATTCTCGGTCGGAGACTTTAACCATTTTTTCTTTCCACACAAATAGGCATCGGTAGTGGTAATCCCTGAAGCTTGGATCAATTCCATCTAACTGCGGTCAAAAAAAAACGTGCAGTATGGACGCATGCACGGACGGGTGCCATCTCTCCTCCGATGTCTATGGATGAAGATAATTATGTTGTGCAAGTGTACCTTAGATAGGTTAGGTCAAGGTTTGGATTGGGGGGGGGGTCCTTATTCTATAGGGGGTCACATTTCTACGTGAGGGGTCATTTTTCTACGTGTGAGGAGTCATAATATAATGACCCCCCAGTCATAATATAATGACCCCCCGGTCAATATTTTATATAAAATAATGACCGGGGGTCATTATTTTATATAAAATAATGACCGGGGGGTCATTATTCTATGGGGGTCACTTTACAACGTTACACCGGCACATGATAATACTGCAACGTCATGTACACATCGCTTCTGCAAAGCAGAATATTTGTGTCCCCACAGCACTTGCAGGCTAATGAAAGATGACAGGAGCTGTGACATTTCACATTTCAAAGTTTCATCTTCATTTCCTAATAAAGATTTAATGCTAGTCAATGTGCACACAGTCATTTTAATTTCTTCCAGTCCAAAATCAACAATGCCTGCATCAAATGATGCTTCATTACTTTCACAAAAGTTTAGAATTTTCCCCATGGAGCTGAAGAATTCTGTAATGCTTTGCTCAACATCACACAAATTTGGATCTGTAGCCATGGTTAGACCTGAAAATAATGAAACCAAATTTCTTACTATCTTGTAAAGTTGCAATCCATAAAGCTCTAAGATGTACAGCTTCATTTGTAGATCTATCATCTGTACATGTACATATAAATATTCAGTTTGTCTCTAAACCAAACATAAAACAATCATCATTGCTCTAATATTTCTGCTTCAATTTATCACATGTACATATTTGCACCATTTTGAAACGTTGGTTCATGGGCTAGCTACAATAATGAGCGATCAAGGATACTTTTTTATTATTTTGACATTTCATGTTTATCCCTGTAACGAGTCTGCCATAGTCTAAAAATCGTCAAAAGACTCATTGATGGCCATTTAGGTGGACTACATTTAAGGCATGACGCTTTATTTTAGAACAGTGAGGCAGCAATATTAACTTCAATTTTAATTGTCTTATGTAAACACCGTCGTCACATGACCGTTACAGGCTTATGAAACCCTTAACACAACTAGTTATTTCTGCTATCCATCATAGGAATTTAAAGGTGAAACAATTTGGGTACGAATCGTGCATTAGCTAACCTTGCAAAATTATCGTTTTGATACAGAAACGCAAACGGATTTTACTGGATTTCAGTAAATCACATTTCAATGTATGTAGATCTAACCAATGTAAATCAACTGATATTATACTAACCAGAAGCATTCATTTCTTCGATGGCGGTGTACCCATGCGTTCCAAGCGCGAGCTGTCATATTGGAATATACGAACCAATCAGAGTGGTTGTTACAAACTTAATTTGACTATCCCATAATTCTAATTATTGAACAATTATTTTTTTCTATTTATTGTCCATAAATATTATTTTTTTCATTGTCTATATATATTGTTTATTGTCCATATATATTTTTTATTGTCCATATATATTTTTTTATTGTCCATATATATATTTTATTGTCAATAATAAAAAATTTTAGAACATAAATATAATTTATTGAACAAATATTGTTTTTATATAACTTTGCAACACTCCACACGCATACTGAACGCCTTAAAATATCATCTGTCTTACTTTTTAGGAAAATCGTTCGCGATAAGTAAATATCTTCAACTTTTAAACAACCACAGAGCTAAAAAGATCGTATTCGATTCTTATTGGATACTGCTTTACTCGACTGGCAAATACGATTTTTACTTTCACTATACATCTTTGCAAAGGTGCAAAAAATGGAATTTATGTTTCATTTTACAATGACCAATTGAAATTTTAATTATGTTCTACATTAAAAATGTGTTTGTCTCAATCATTACCAAGGTACTCCACCGTGTACAACCGTAACCAGGTGGACGTAACGTTGGTTAGAGGTGGAATATCGCCGATGTGTGGTGAACGTAACGTTGGTTAGAGGTGGAATATCGCCGTTGTGTGGTGGACGTAACGTTGGTTAGAGGTGGAATATCGCCGATGTGTGGTGAACGTAACGTTGGTAAGAGGTGGAATATCGCCGATGAGTGGTGAACGTAACGTTGGTTAGAGGTGGAATATCGCCGTTGTGTGGTGGACGTAACGTTGGTTAGAGGTGGAATATCGCCGTTGTGTGTTGGTCGTAATGTTGGTTAGAGGTGGAATATCGCCGATGTGTGGTGAACGTAACGTTGGTTAGAGGTGGAATATCGCCGTTGTGTGGTGGACGTAACGTTGGTTAGAGGTGGAATATCGCCGTTGTGTGGTGAACGTAACGTTGGTTAGAGGTGGAATATCGCCGGTGTGTGGTGGTGGTAACGGTGGTAAGAGGTGAAATATCTTCGGTGTATGGTGGTGGTAACGTTGGTTAGAGGTGGAATATCGCCGATGTGTGGTGGACGTAACGTTGGTTAGAGGTGGAATATCGCCGTTGTGTGGTGGTCGTAACGTTGGTTAGAGGTGGACTATCTCTGGTGTGTGGTGGACGTAACGTTGGTTAGAGGTGGAATATCGCCGTTGTGTGGTGGACGTAACGTTGGTTAGAGGTGGAATATCGCCGATGTGTGGTGAACGTAACGTTGGTTAGAGGTGGAATATCGCCGTTGTGTGGTGGACGTAACGTTGGTTAGAGGTGGAATATCGCAGATGTGTGGTGAACGTAACGTTGGTTAGAGGTAGAATATTGCCGATGTGTGGTGAACGTAACGTTGGTTAGAGGTGGAATATCGCCGTTGTGTGGTGAACGTAACGTTGGTTAGAGGTGGAATATCGCCGGTGTATGATGGAGGTAACGTTGGTAAGAGATGGAATATCGCCAGTGTATGGTGGAGGTAACGTTGGTTAGAGGTGGAATATCGCCGGTGTATGGTGGAGGTAACGTTGGTTAGAGGTGGAATATCGCCAGTGTGTGGGGGAGGTAACGTTGGTTAGAGGTGGAATATTGCCGGTGTATGGTGGAGGTAACGTTGGTTAGAGGTGGAATATAGCCGGTGTGGGGTGGAGGTAACGGTGGTTAGAGGTGGAATATCGCCGGTGTGTGGTCTTGGTAACGTTGGTAAGAGGTGGAATATCGCCGGTGTGTGGTGGACGTTAAGTTGGTTAGAAGTGGAATATCGCCGGTGTGGGGTGGTGGTAACGTTGGTTAGAGGTGGGCTATCGCCGGTGTGTGGTGGTGGTTACGTTGGTAAGAGGTGGAATATCGCCGTTGAGTGGTGGACGTAACGTTGGTTAGAGGTGGAATATCGCCGATGTGTAGTGGTGGTAACGTTGGTTTGAGGTGGAATATTGCCGTTGTGTGGTGGTGGTAACGTTGGTAAGAGGTGGAATATCGCCGTTGTGTGGTGGTGGTAACGTTGGTTAGAGGTGGAATATCGCCGATGTGTGGTGGTGGTAACGTTGGTTAGAGGTGGAATATCGCCGTTGTGTGGTGGTGGTAACGTTGGTAAGAGGTGGAATATCGCCGTTGTGTGGCGGTGGTAACGTTGGTAAGAGGTGGAATATCGCCGTTGTGTGGTGGACGTAACGTTGGTTAGAGGTGGAATATCGCCGGTGTGTGGTGGTCGTAACGTTGGTTAGAGGTGAATATCGCCGGTGTATGGTGGTCGTAACGTTGGTTAAAGGTGAATATCGCCGTTGTGTGGTGGTGGTAACGTTGGTAAGAGGTGGAATATCGCCGGTGTGTGGTGGAGGTAACGTTGGTAAGAGGTGGAATATCGCCGGTGTATGGTGGAGCTAACGTTGGTTAGAGGTGGAATATAGCCGGTGTGGGGTGGAGGTAACGGAGGTTAGAGGTGGAATATCGCCGGTGTGTGGTCTTGGTAACGTTGGTAGAGGTGGAATATCGGCGGTGTGGGGTGGACGTTAAGTTGGTTAGAGGTGGAATATCGCCGGTGTGTGGTGTGGTAACGTTGGTTAGAGGTGGAATATCGCCGGTGTGTGGTGGTGGTAACGTTGGCTAGAGGTGGAATATCGCCGTTGTGTGGTGAACGTAACGTTGGTAAGAGATGGGCTATCGCCGTTGTGTGGTGGTGGTAACGTTGGTTAGAGGTGGAATATCGCCGGTGTGTGGTGGTGGTAACGTTGGTTAGAGGTGGAATATCGCCAGTGTATGGTGGAGGTAACGTTAGTTAGAGGTGGAATATCGCCGGTGTATGGTGGAGGTAACGTTGGTTAGAGGTGGAATATCGCCGGTGTGTGGTGGACGTAACGTTGGTTAGAGGTGGAATATCGCCGGTGTGTGGTGGCGGTAACGTTACTTAGAGGTGGAATATCGCCGTTGTGTGGTGCTGGTAACGTTGGTTAGAGGTGGAATATCACCGGTGTGTGGTGGACGTAACGTTGGTTAGAGGTGGAATATCGCCGGTGTGTGGTCTTGGTAACGTTGGTTAGAGGTGGAATATCGCCGGTGTGTGGTGAACGTAACGTTGGTTAGAGGTGGAATATCGCCGTTGTGTGGTGGACGTAACGTTGGTTAGAGGTGGAATATCGCAGATGTGTGGTGAACGTAACGTTGGTTAGAGGTAGAATATTGCCGATGTGTGGTGAACGTAACGTTGGTTAGAGGTGGAATATCGCCGTTGTGTGGTGAACGTAACGTTGGTTAGAGGTGGAATATCGCCGGTGTATGATGGAGGTAACGTTGGTAAGAGATGGAATATCGCCAGTGTATGGTGGAGGTAACGTTGGTTAGAGGTGGAATATCGCCGGTGTATGGTGGAGGTAACGTTGGTTAGAGGTGGAATATCGCCAGTGTGTGGGGGGGTAACGTTGGTTAGAGGTGGATATTGCCGGTGTATGGTGGAGGTAACGTTGGTTAGAGGTGGAATATAGCCGGTGTGGGGTGGAGGTAACGGTGGTTAGAGGTGGAATATCGCCGGTGTGTGGTCTTGGTAACGTTGGTAAGAGGTGGAATATCGCCGGTGTGTGGTGGACGTTAAGTTGGTTAGAGGTGGAATATCGCCGGTGTGGGGTGGTGGTAACGTTGGTTAGAGGTGGGCTATCGCCGGTGTGTGGTGGTGGTTACGTTGGTAAGAGGTGGAATATCGCCGTTGAGTGGTGGACGTAACGTTGGTTAGAGGTGGAATATCGCCGATGTGTGGTGGTGGTAACGTTGGTTAGAGGTGGAATATCGCCGTTGTGTGGTGGTGGTAACGTTGGTAAGAGGTGGAATATCGCCGTTGTGTGGTGGTGGTAACGTTGGTAAGAGGTGGAATATCGCCGTTGTGTGGTGGTGGTAATGTTGGTTTGAGGTGGAATATCGCCGTTGTGTGGTGGTGGTAACGTTGGTAAGAGGTGGAATATCGCCGTTGTGTGGTGGTGGTAACGTTGGTTAGAGGTGGAATATCGCCGTTGTGTGGTGGACGTAACGTTGGTTAGAGGTGGAATATCGCCGGTGTGTGGTGTCGTAACGTTTGGTTAGAGGTGGAATATCGCCGGTGTATGGTGGTCGTAACGTTGGTTAGAGGTGGAATATCGCCGTTGTGTGGTGGTGGTAACGTTGGTAAGAGGTGGAATATCGCCGGTGTGTGGTGGAGGTAACGTTGGTTAGAGGTGGAATATCGCCGGTGTATGGTGGAGGTAACGTTGGTTAGAGGTGGAATATAGCCGGTGTGGGGTGGAGGTAACGGAGGTTAGAGGTGGAATATCGCCGGTGTGTGGTCTTGGTAACGTTGGTAAGAGTGGAATATCGGCGGTGTGGGGTGGACGTTAAGTTGGTTAGAGTGGAATATCGCCGGTGTGTGGTGGTGGTAACGTTGGTTAGAGGTGGAATATCGCCGGTGTGTGGTGGTTGGTAACGTTGGCTAGAGGTGGAATATCGCCGTTGTGTGGTGAACGTAACGTTGGTAGAGATGGGCTATCGCCGTTGTGTGGTGGTGGTAACGTTGGTTAGAGGTGGAATATCGCCGGTGTGGTGGTGGTAACGTTGGTTAGAGGTGGAATATCGCCAGTGTATGGTGGAGGTAACGTTAGTTAGAGGTGGAATATCGCCGGTGTATGGTGGAGGTAACGTTGGTTAGAGGTGGAATATCGCCGGTGTGTGGTGGACGTAACGTTGGTTAGAGGTGGAATATCGCCGGTGTGTGGTGGCGGTAACGTTACTTAGAGGTGGAATATCGCCGTTGTGTGGTGCTGGTAACGTTGGTTAGAGGTGGAATATCACCGGTGTGTGGTGGACGTAACGTTGGTTAGAGGTGGAATATCGCCGGTGTGTGGTGCAAGTAACGTTGATTAGAGGTGGAATATCGCCGATGTGTGGTGCAAGTAACGTTGGTTAGAGGTGGAATATCGCCGGTGTGTGGTGGAGGTAACGGTGGTAAGAGGTGAAATATCTTCGGTGTATGGTGGAGGTAACGTTGGTTAGAGGTGGAATATCGCCGGTGTGTGGTGGACGTAACGTTGGTTAGAGGTGGAATATCGCCGGTGTGTGGTGGAGGTAACGTTGGTAAGAGGTGGAATATCGCCGGTGTATAGTGGAGGTAACGTTGGTTAGAGGTGGAATATCGCCAGTGTATGGTGGAGGTAACGTTGGTTAGAGGTGGAATATCGCCAGTGTATGGTGGAGGTAACGTTGGTTAGAGGTGGAATATCGCCGGTGTGGAGTGGAGGTAACGTTGGTTAGAGGTGAAATATCGCCGGTGTGGGGTGGTGGTAACGTTGGTTAGAGATGGGATATCGCCTGTGTGTGGTGGAGGTAACGTTGGTTAGAGGTGGACTATCGCCGGTGTGTGGTGCACGTAACGTTGGTTAGAGGTGGAATATCGCCGGTGTGGGGTGGTGGAAACGTTGGTTAAAGGTGGAATGTCGCCGGTGTGTAGTGGTGGTAACGTTTGTTAGAGGTGGAATATCGCCGTTGTGTGGTGGACGTAACGTTGGTTAGAGGTGGACTATCTCTGGTGTGTGGTGGACGTAACGTTGGTTAGAGGTGGAATATCGCAGATGTGTGGTGAACGTAACGTTGGTTAGAGGTAGAATATTGCCGATGTGTGGTGAACGTAACGTTGGTTAGAGGTGGAATATCGCCGTTGTGTGGTGAACGTAACGTTGGTTAGAGGTGGAATATCGCCGGTGTATGATGGAGGTAACGTTGGTAAGAGATGGAATATCGCCAGTGTATGGTGGAGGTAACGTTGTTAGAGGTGGAATATCGCCGGTGTATGGTGGAGGTAACGTTGGTTAGAGGTGGAATATCGCCGGTGTGTGGGGGAGGTAACGTTGGTTAGAGTGGAATATTGCCGGTGTATGGTGGAGGTAACGTTGGTTAGAGGTGGAATATAGCCGGTGTGGGGTGGAGGTAACGTGGTTAGAGGTGGAATATCGCCGGTGTGTGGTCTTGGTAACGTTGGTAAGAGGTGGAATATCGCCGGTGTGTGGTGGACGTTAAGTTGGTTAGAAGTGGAATATCGCCGGTGTGGGTGGTGGTAACGTTGGTTAGAGGTGGGCTATCGCCGGTGTGTGGTGGTGGTTCGTTGGTAGAGGTGGAATATCGCCGTTGAGTGGTGGACGTAACGTTGGTTAGAGGTGGAATATCGCCGGTGTGTAGTGGTGGTAACGTTGGTTTGAGGTGGAATATTGCCGTTGTGTGGTGGTGGTAACGTTGGTAAGAGGTGGAATATCGCCGTTGTGTGGTGGTGGTAACGTTGGTAAGAGGTGGAATATCGCCGATGTGTGGTGGTGGTAACGTTGGTTAGAGGTGGAATATCGCCGTTGTGTGGTGGTGGTAACGTTGGTAAGAGGTGGAATATCGCCGTTGTGTGGTGGTGGTAACGTTGGTAAGAGGTGGAATATCGCCGTTGTGTGGTGGACGTAACGTTGGTTAGAGGTGGAATATCGCCGGTGTGTGGTGGTCGTAACGTTGGTTAGAGGTGGAATATCGCCGGTGTATGGTGGTCGTAACGTTGGTTAAAGGTGGAATATCGCCGTTGTGTGGTGGTGGTAACGTTGGTAAGAGGTGGAATATCGCCGGTGTGTGGTGGAGGTAACGTTGGTAAGAGGTGGAATATCACCGGTGTATGGTGGAGCTAACGTTGGTTAGAGGTGGAATATAGCCGGTGTGGGGTGGAGGTAACGGAGGTTAGAGGTGGAATATCGCCGGTGTGTGGTCTTGGTAACGTTGGTAAGAGGTGGAATATCGGCGGTGTGGGGTGGACGTTAAGTTGGTTAGAGGTGGAATATCGCCGGTGTGTGGTGGTGGTAACGTTGGTTAGAGGTGGAATATCGCCGGTGTGTGGTGGTGGTAACGTTGGCTAGAGGTGGAATATCGCCGTTGTGTGGTGAACGTAACGTTGGTAAGAGATGGGCTATCGCCGTTGTGTGGTGGTGGTAACGTTGGTTAGAGGTGGAATATCGCCGGTGTGTGGTGGTGGTAACGTTGGTTAGAGGTGGAATATCGCCAGTGTATGGTGGAGGTAACGTTGGTTAGAGGTGGAATATCGCCGGTGTATGGTGGAGGTAACGTTGGTTAGAGGTGGAATATCGCCGTTGTGTGGTGGACGTAACGTTGGTTAGAGGTGGAATATCGCCGGTGTGTGTGGCGGTAACGTTACTTAGAGTGGAATATCGCCGTTGTGTGGTGCTGGTAACGTTGGTTAGAGGTGGAATATCGCCGGTGTGTGGTGGACGTAACGTTGGTTAGAGGTGGAATATCGCCGGTGTGTGGTGCAAGTAACGTTGATTAGAGGTGGAATATCGCCGATGTGTGGTGAACGTAACGTTGGTTAGAGGTGGAATATCGCCGTTGTGTGGTGGACGTAACGTTGGTTAGAGGTGGAATATCGCAGATGTGTGGTGAACGTAACGTTGGTTAGAGGTGGAATATTGCCGGTGTGTGGTGAACGTAACGTTGGTTAGAGGTGGAATATCGCCGTTGTGTGGTGAACGTAACGTTGGTTGAGGTGGAATATCGCCGGTGTATGATGGAGGTAACGTTGGTAAGAGGGAATATCGCCGGTGTGTGGTGGAGGTAACGTTGGTTAGAGGTGGAATATCGCCGGTGTGTGGTGGAGGTAACGTTGGTTAGAGGTGGAATATCGCCAGTGTGTGGGGGAGGTAACGTTGGTTAGAGGTGGAATATTGCCGGTGTATTGGAGGTAACGTTGGTTAGAGGTGGAATATAGCCGGTGTGGGGTGGAGGTAACGGTGGTTAGAGGTGGAATATCGCCGGTGTGTGGTCTTGGTAACGTTGGTAAGAGTGGAATATCGCCGGTGTGTGGTGGACGTTAAGTTGTTAGAAGTGGAATATCGCCGGTGTGGGGTGGTGGTAACGTTGGTTAGAGGTGGGCTATCGCCGGTGTGTGGTGGTGGTTACGTTGGTAAGAGGTGGAATATCGCCGTTGAGTGGTGACGTAACGTTGGTTAGAGGTGGAATATCGCCGATGTGTAGTGGTGGTAACGTTGGTTTGAGGTGGAATATTGCCGTTGTTGTGTGGTGGTAACGTTGGTTAGAGGTGGAATATCGCCGGTGTGTGGTGGTGGTAACGTTGGTAAGAGGTGGAATATCGCCGTTGTGTGGTGGTGGTAACGTTGGTTTGAGGTGGAATATCGCCGTTGTGTGGTGGTGGTAACGTTGGTAAGAGGTGGAATATCGCCGTTGTGTGGTGGTGGTAACGTTGGTAAGAGGTGGAATATCGCCGTTGTGTGGTGGACGTAACGTTGGTTAGAGGTGGAATATCGCCGGTGTGTGGTGGTCGTAACGTTGGTTAGAGTGGAATATCGCCGGTGTATGGTGGTCGTAACGTTGGTTAAAGGTGGAATATCGCCGTTGTGTGGTGGTGGTAACGTTGGTAAGAGGTGGAATATCGCCGGTGTGTGTGGAGGTAACGTTGGTAAGAGGTGGAATATCACCGGTGTATGGTGGAGCTAACGTTGGTTAGAGGTGGAATATAGCCGGTGTGGGGTGGAGGTAACGGAGGTAGAGGTGGAATATCGCCGGTGTGTGGTCTTGGTAACGTTGGTAAGAGGTGGAATATCGGCGGTGTGGGGTGGACGTTAAGTTGGTTAGAGGTGGAATATCGCCGGTGTGTGGTGGTGGTAACGTTGGTTAGAGGTGGAATATCGCCGTTGTGTGGTGAACGTAACGTTGGTTAGAGGTGGAATATCGCCGTTGTGTGGTGAACGTAACGTTGGTAAGAGATGGGCTATCGCCGTTGTGTGGTGGTGGTAACGTTGGTTAGAGGTGGAATATCGCCGTGTGTGGTGGTGGTAACGTTGGTTAGAGTGGAATATCGCCAGTGTATGGTGAGGTAACGTTTAGTTAGAGGTGGAATATCGCCGTGTATGGTGGAGGTAACGTTGGTTAGAGGTGAATATCGCCGGTGTGTGGTGGACGTAACGTTGGTTAGAGGTGGAATATCGCCGGTGTGTGGTGGCGGTAACGTTACTTAGAGGTGGAATATCGCCGTTGTGTGGTGCTGGTAACGTTGGTTAGAGGTGGAATATCGCCGGTGTGTGGTGGACGTAACGTTGGTTAGAGGTGGAATATCGCCGGTGTGTGGTGCAAGTAACGTTGATTAGAGGTGGAATTCGCCGATGTGTGGTGCAAGTAACGTTGGTTAGAGGTGGAATATCGCCGGTGTGTGGTGGAGGTAACGGTGGTAAGAGGTGAAATATCTTCGGTGTATGGTGGAGGTAACGTTGGTTAGAGGTGGAATATCGCCGGTGTGTGGTGGACGTAACGTTGGTTAGAGGTGGAATATCGCCGGTGTGTGGTGGAGGTAACGTTGGTAAGAGGTGGAATATCGCCGGTGTATAGTGGAGGTAACGTTGGTTAGAGGTGGAATATCGCCAGTGTATGGTGGAGGTAACGTTGGTTAGAGGTGGAATATCGCCAGTGTATGGTGGAGGTAACGTTGGTTAGAGGTGGAATATCGCCGGTGTGTGGTGGAGGTAACGTTGGTTAGAGGTGGAATATCGCCGGTGTGGGGTGGTGGTAACGTTGGTTAGAGATGGGATATCGCCGGTGTGTGGTGGAGGTAACGTTGGTTAGAGGTGGACTATCGCCGTGTTGTGGTGCACGTAACGTTGGTTAGAGGTGGAATATCGCCGGTGTGGGGTGGTGGAAACGTTGGTTAAAGGTGGAATGTCGCCGGTGTGTAGTGGTGGTAACGTTTGTTAGAGGTGGAATATCGCCGTTGTGTGGTGGACGTAACGTTGGTTAGAGGTGGACTATCTCTGGTGTGTGGTGGACGTAACGTTGGTTAAAGGTGGACTATCTCTGGTGTGGGGTGGTCGTAACGTTGGTTAGAGGTGGAATATCGCCGGTGCGTGGTGGTGGTAACGTTGGTTAGAGATGGGCTATCGCCGGTGTGTGGTGGATGTAACGTCGGTTAGAGGTGGACTATCTCTGGTTTGTGGTGGACGTAACGTTGGTTAGAGGTGGACTATCGCCGGTGTGAGGTCGGGCAGCCTTCCAGTTACACCATACATGTGAGGTCGGGCAGCCATTCCGACACACCATGCTTGTGAGGTCGGGCAGCCATCCAGTTGCTCCTTGCTTGTTTGTTCGGGCAGCCATTTCCACACACCATGCGTGTGAGATCGGGCAGCCATCCAGTTACACCATACATGTGAGGTCAGGCAGCCAGCAAATTTAATATTGTGTTGCCGGGCAGCCAGCAAGTTATATCATGCTAGTGGTGTCGGGCAGCCAGCTAGTTACACCATGCTAGTGAGATCGGGCAGCCAGCAAGTTACACCATGCTAGTGATGTCGGGCAGCCTTCAAGTTACATCATGCTAGTGATGTCGGGCAGCCTGCTAGTTACACCATGCTAGTGAGGTCGGGCAGCCAGCAAGTTACACCATGCTAGTGAGATCGGGCAGCCAGCAAGTTACACCATGCTAGTGATGTCGGGCAGCCAGCAAGTTACACCATGCTAGTGAGATCGGGCAGCCAGCAAGTAACACCATTCTTGTGTTGCCGGGCAGCCAGCAAGTTACACCATGCTAGTGAGATCAGGCAGCCAGCAGTTACACCATGCTATTGAGGTCGGGCAGCCAGCAAGTAAAACCATGCTAATGAGATCGGGCAGCCAGCAAGTAACAACCATTCTTGTGTTACCGGGCAGCCAGCAAGTTACACCATGCTAGTGAGATCGGGTAGCCAGCAAGTTACACCATGCTAGTGAGATCGGGCAGCCAGCAAGTTACATCATGCTAGAGAGATCGGGCACCCAGCAAGTTAC